>NC_030681.2:107379953-107708703 GCF_000004195.4 Xenopus tropicalis
ACTTTATCTGTATAGCACCTTATCTCAGGTGCCTTTGGGAGGAGAGTGGCTGTAAGCAGGCTGATATAATCATTTATATTAATATTTTAGGCAGAACCGAAAGACCTAGTTCTGATGGGATTCATCATGCTGACATGCGCTGTTCCTGTCTCCTTGCCTCCTGCATTGGCTGTTTGTGTTCTCTACAGTCAGAATCGCCTAAAGAAACATGGGATATTTTGCATCAGCCCTGATCGGATTAGCCTTTGTGGACAACTAAACCTCATCTGTTTTGACAAAGTAAATATAGTCTAAAGAATAATCTTGTAAAATACACTTATATTGGTGTAAAATACACTTATAGGATTGCTATTTAATTTTATGCTCCTGAAATATTTTCCTTTCATTTTTTAAGTCTGCTTTATGTGTTTTTGTGATAAACATTTATTTTATTGTTATTTTAATTTGAAATTGAGAGCAAACTTTTTCTGCACAATATGTAAAAGCCATACACTGTTAAGTATTACGAGTAGCCACAGGCAGATAGTAGCCAAGCTGGCAGGCAACATTGGTTCATGTATGGCCTCTTAACTTATTTTTAAATAATTTTCTATATTCAAATCTGCCTAGTGCAGAAGCTTCTGTATGTGCCTTTTTGAGGCAGCCACTGAACAAAACACATATTATATACATATATACATATAGAAAAAGGTGCCACAGGCCTCAGAAAAACATACAGGTATGGGACCTGTTATCCAGAATGCTTGGGATCTGAGGTTTTCCGGATAAGGGATCTTTCCGTAATTTGGATCTCCATAACTTAGGTCTACTAATAAAGCATTTAAATATTGAATAAACCCAATAGGATTGTTTTGCCTCCAATAAGGATTCATTATATCTTAGTTGGGATCAAGTACAAGGTATGATTTAATTATTAAAGGGAAAAAGGAAATTATTTTTAAAAATTAGAATTATTTGCTTATAATGGAGTCTATGGGAGATGGCCTTTCCGTAATTCGGAACTTTTTGGATAACGGGTTTCCGGATAAGGGATCCAATACTGTATTACTCTACAAGGTAACTCACTAGTGAGAGTTATTAGAACAGGGTTTTATAGTACTTTAATCAGTCATCTAGCAAAATGTTCTTTTTATATTATCACTCAATCTTGGGAATCCAGGGATTCTCAGAAGTTCATGGTTAAGTGAATCCTGGAAGTGCATAGGCAGTTTGTGATTTTAAAAAGATGTTGAGCTGAAGCCTGTCTAGTAGTATAAAATTGTCTTTAAAAAGGCTTTTATCTCATATTCCACAAAAGTGCTTAGAGGACCAGTTACAAGTTCCTTTTTTGGGGTTTAGGTATCTTTTTAGCTGATACATAAGTGCTTATAGGGGTAATATACAATGTAGGAGGCAGAGTTCAAAGTGTAAAAACTTAAGTTCTCCCAGGAGCCACTGAAGGATAATGTATTTGACATATACTATAACCGATTTCATCTCACCCCAGACAGGAACCCTAACAGAAGAAGGTTTGGACTTATGGGGCATTGTACCTTCCAGGGAAAACTGGTAAGATTAAGTGCATTGGACTTTTTAAAAATGTTTAAATGCACAAAAATCTCAGCTGTGCTGTCTCAGCAGTCCTGTCAGGATAAAAATGAGTATAAATGTTATCAGTGGGTGGGAATAAACAGAATACAAGTGTTACATTGGTCATTTACTATACATATTTGCTTCTCCTATTTTTTTAAAGAAGGGATAAATATTACAACTTACTAAGTTGGTGACCAGTGATCCCCATGAAATTCAAGAGGTCCCACTGCTGGTACAGTTTGAAAAACACTGTTAGGGAACCCAATGATCCGAGTAAAACGGAAGGGAAGAAGGGCATGACTAAGTTAGGAGGACAGCCCTTTCCCTCCCCCCCCACCGGATCTTAGTTGAATAGTGCAGCAAGAGAAAAGGAGGAACACCCCGGATGTGATCTCACCAGTCCTTTGGCGGGCAGAAGGAGCAGGAGCAGTCAGCATCCCTCCCTCCCTCCCAAATAGGTGAAAACAATAGTCGCAGTGCGGGGGGTGGGGTCGACCTTGAGCCCCAGAGGAAATTAAAAAGGTACAGTTGGAAGGTGAGTGGGTAACTGGGTAGGCCTGGGGTCCCCAGGGAGATGGATAATCCAGAATGGGACTTCGATAGTAGACAGGACACAGGCTCCGGGCCTGGGCTCAGGGTCAGACCTCTTTGGAGGATATAAGTTATTTGACTGTTATTTAATGTTTGGATTTAAAAATGGTTAATAAAAGTTATGGTTGTTTATATCTATATAATTGCTGATTATGTTAATCTGCAATAAACAACTGCGGCCTTCTCTCCCCAATTAAGTTGTCCGTGCTTTATTGTGGGCACAGGGGGAGGGTAAAGGGGTACAACGGGCTCGACGCTGCATTAGTCATGTTTGTGAAACACAGTACAGCATCTGTCACTCAAACTGTTATTTTATTGGGTTGTTGAGCTGCATTTAATAAGCTTTTCTTTACATACAGTACACGTATCCTTCATTCACATAACTGCTTGTAATGGAATACACTGCAATCTTAGCCATTGCTACTTTACTGTTGCTTGTACATCAGTGCAGTGAATAATTTATTAGGTTAAAATAACCATTCTACAATATAATAAAACTACATGTTCATTTTCAGTTTTCAGGAAGCGCATCATTTCACCTCTGGAAGTACCTTACCATGGGGGCCTTTACTTGGTGCTGTTGCTAGCTGCCACTCCCTGATTGTCCTTGATGGTGCAATTCATGGAGATCCATTAGACTTCAAGATGTTTGAAGGTTCAGGATGGGTAATTCAAACTTAATTTACATTTTCTAATTCTATAATGTTCTAACTTTCTGCTTGGTAATATATTGCCTTTGTTAAGTGGTTCTCCAAGTCAACACATATGGTTGTATATGTATGTATCCAGCCAGTACCTGCACACAAAATTAACAAGAAACTGTTTCTGTTGGGACAGAATATTGATGAGAGTCAAGCAACCTGCACAGTGGATGGAAAATGTTGCTCATGTGTGACTGTTAAACCAGGGTCCGGATCAAAGGTACTATAATTTTGAGAATTATGACAAAATAATGACTGATTACTAGTAGAAGAAATGTGTCATTATTAAGTTGTGACATCACTTGAGCTATTGTTTGTAGCACCTTTGTAGGTTTTTTTAGGGTTGCTATTAGCATCTTTTAATTGGAGCCATATTTCCACTTCAGTTGGTGTCACGGCTTTAAGATGCCTGATAAAAAGTCAGTTTAGAATCCCAAGACCAAGATAAATCATGTGGCCAGCAAGTTGTCTAGCTTTACATGCTTAATCCTAATACTGGTAATACATTCCTTACTGGATTTGGATCTCCTCAATTTGTCTGCTAATAAATCATTTAAACATTAAATAAACTCGCTAGGATTATTTTGCCTTCAATTAGGATTAATTATATGTTAGTTATAGTAAAAAGTACAGGTATGGGATCCTTTTTTTGGAAACTCGTTATCCAGAAAGTTCCCGAATTATGGGAAGGGCATTTCCAATTGACTCCATTATAAGCAAATAATTCTGATTTTTAAAAATTTTCTCTGTAATAATAAAACAGTACCTTGTACTTGATCCTAGCTAAGATAAAATTAATCCTTACTGGAAGCAAAACAAGCCTATTGGGTTTATTTAATGTTTAAATAATCTTTTAGTAGACTTAAGGTATGGAGATCCAAATTACGGAAAGATACCCTATCCAGAAAACCCCAGGTCCCAAGCATTCCGGATAACAGGTTCCATACCTGTACAAGGAATGGTTTTATTATTACAAAGAAGAAAGGAAATATGTTTTAAAAGTTTAAATATTTGATTAAATTTATGTCTGGGAAATAGACTTCTCATGATTTGGAGCTTTCCGAATAACTGGTTTCCATATAACGGATTTCATTACTGCATAACTTGTGTAACTTAATCTAGGGCCTTTGCTTCTACCTAAACTACATAAACTGATTTTATAGAAGTAACGTAAAGAAGCCCCCACCCTTAACTTTACACACATTAACTTAGATCACAACCTAAATGTATTCTTTTTACTTTCAAAGTTTGAAACATTTATCAATTGGTTTTAAAGTGAAAGAATCAATTTATGTAATGCTATGATAGCGGTAGCTTGGATTTTATGCATGACATTTTCATGGGTATTTACTGTTTGTTTTTATTATTAAGGTCCCAGTAGATGGAATCAACATTTTGCTCCAGTTTCCTTTTTCCTCTGCTCTGCAGCGAATGTCTGTTGTAGCCCAAGTAATAGGAGAACAGAGACTCACCTTATTCTTAAAAGGAGCTCCAGAGATGGTGGTCAGATTTTGCAAACAAGAAACAGGTATTATGAATTTTTTAATAAAGTGAGTTAAGTGAAAATACTCTGAGAACTAAGGGCCATCAAGGATAGAAAATCCTGTTCCATATGCCTGGTCAAAGACAAAGTAGCCCAATATAAGAATATCCTTCTTACTTCACTGTCTCCTTGAGGCAAAGCACATGATCAGTGACTCTTTGTGACTAAATTTGAGCTGCACATCAGATAGGAGAAATATTATGATCTATGTGATGACCCAGTGCAGAGTGTAGCAAAACTAGAAGAATCCACACATGATGCCAGACTGTAGGGTAGAATTTAGCTTTATTACTGCCTGTTTCCTCCACCCCTTCAATTCCCTTTCTGTAGGCACAGACTTTCTCAATAATCCACCCAGTGCTAAGCTTCTAATACATATTAAAATGAAGAATGCCTAGCCTGTACAACAATGTCATAGGTTTCAATCGTAAGAATTCATTAAAGGGAAACTAAAGGTATAATAACTGGGGATGCCAAGTTGTGAAGCACCACCCAATTATTATAGTTGCTAACCTCCTACCTCAGGCCAGTGCTTCTTTCTTATAAAATGCACCAGCCTAGAATACTTTTCTTTGAGTGCTCTGCCATCATGTGGTTTCAGTGTCCCAGACATCCCCTTCTCTATCCTGGGAATCCAAATGTGCAGAACTTTAGTGAAACAAAGTGGCATGGCATAAAGAAGAGAAACGCCAGCTGGGGAAGAGAGAAAAGCAGCTAGAATGACTGCAGGGTGCCTAACAGCCTGGCACCCCCAAGTGAATCTGCAAATCTGGCTTGTTTGGGGCTCGTACTCATGAGAATTCTCCTGCATTCCACCATAGGGGGGCACAGGAAGAAATGCATCCCATTCTTTCTAATGATGCTGTTCTAACACAGACGCATGGTTAGGGAGGCTATTTGCTCACCACTTGCTTGCCATTTATTAATCTTATCTAATCTATTCCCTAAACAGTACCATCTTCCTTTAAGAACACACTTGACTATTATACAGAACAAGGCTTTCGAGTCATTTCCTTGGCATATAAATATTTTGAACTGGAAGAAAATATTTCACTTCCTAACTTAAAAAGGTAGGTAGGAATAATCTGTTTTATTAATATTAAATTATTCCTTTTTACCCCCTTTTGTTATAGTTTTAGTCCTCTGAACTCCATATTGAATATACATCTCTCTGGCATTTTAATTCACCTTTTTTCACCTTTTTTACTTGTACTTTGTAACCAGGATCAGAACACTGCTCTCTCAGTAGGGGATTTCTCAGCCCAGGACTTGGCAGGTAGCCAAAAAAAATAAAAAAATAAAAAAAGGTTGACACTGAACTGGTTACCATGGGTTGGCAAGATTCAGCCAATCAGATCAGTGAAATGCAAATGAAGCAGGAGAGGGAAAGCATGTAGAGTAACCAGTTTGGGCGTTAACTTCCTGTTTTCAGCAGAAAACAAGATGGAGTCAGTGATCCCTTCAGAAGACAGAGGAGAGAGCCTGTTAGCAGCACTTATCCTATAGCTTCAAAACGAAACATTTTGAATAATAAAGATGAATTACAAAAATGTTTTTTTGTTACAGGGGCTCATTCAAATTCAGATTTTTTTCTGAAAGTGAATATCCCCTTTAAATTGGTATTATAGGTATGGGACCTATTATCTTGACTTATAGGGAGTTATTTACAAGGCCACACTTAGCCATGTTATGTGCTTTGCTTGCTGTGTTGGTCATTGTGCCAATAGCCGCAGGATTCTGCACTTATCGGAGCGCATAGACCTGTGGCATGCACCTTGAGCTAAGCACTGCCTGCTTGTATTTTGTGTTTTTTTTTCTCTGTTTTTTAAATATTATAATTTCTTATGCTTTTAGGCACAGTTTTTGGATAATTTAATGAAGACGTTTCTCTTCTTCCTTTTCATAAGTTGTCTTATGTGTTTCTTGTATTTTAGGGAAGAAGTCGAATCTGATCTCATATTTCTAGGATTTTTAATAATGGAAAATCAACTTAAGCCCGAAACAAAGCCTGTTCTTCAAGAACTCGTTTCTGCTAATTTAAGAACAGTCATGCTTACAGGTATTTTTGACAAATGCACCCCCAAAATGGCAGTCTCTTACGGAGACTTTAACATATAAATATTCTTCAGGCTGCTTTGAACAATAATTTACAACATAGATTTTCCATTACAGGATCATTGATAGCTTATGTAGTATACATACACTGCACCATAACTTTAATTTAACAATTTTTATTTTTGAAATTATTCTCTGCCAATAAATTCATTCAGTAAGCAGACCTTTGTAATTAGACAACTTAACAAAAAGAGACATTGTTGAATTTTAATATGACTATTTGTTTTTTCTCTGGAAGGTGACAACCTCAAAACAGCTTGTACTGTTGGAATGGGTTCTGGAATGGTACCCAGCACTGACAATGTATTTTTGCTTGAAGCCACTGAATACGAAGAAGGCACTCAACCGTTTATTAACTGGCAGATATTGAAGAGGAACAAGGATAATGATACCAAACTAAATGTATGTTCATCAGAAAGGCATTTAAATATACGCTAGTTCAATGTACTTCTCATTATCACTTTGGTTCATTTTAAAGTTGCTTTAGGGGGGTATAATAATGTGAGCCAGCACTGACGTAGAGCATTTTACCCATTTAACTTAGTGCTGTTAAAGTCATAAGTGCTCTGCAAATCAATTTAAGCTTGTACTAAGTAAGTCTGCCTCCCATTCCAGTTAATCAGAATCAGTGACTTGATTCTAGAAATCCTGCCATTCACTGGATATGTGTCCACTGAGTAGCTACTACCAAATATAAAACGCATTCTTTGTCTATTACAGGAGACAACCGTTAATATTCTGTGCACTGATAATGCCATAAAATGTAATACGATACAAAATAAATTGGATTATGCCACTAGTGGAACATATTATAGTACTGACAAGCAAAACTTGCCTGAATTGATGATGCCCAATGTAAGTACCTTATTTTTGCTTTATATTTTGATAGGGTCTATTATTTCCAGAAATACTGGTCAGATAAGTGTTACCAGAATATATATATTTTTAACATGTGTATATATAATATATATTATAATAATATATAATATATATTAGCAACTTGTAGTCAAATAAGCCTGTTATTCCCTATGTGCTCTACCATATACAGGTATGGGATCCCTTATCCGGAAACTCATTAACCAGAAAGTTCTGAATTACCGAAAGGCCATCTCCCATAGACTCCACTATAAGCAAATAATTCTAATTTTTTTAAATAATTTCCTATTTCTCTGTAATAATAAAACAGTACCTTGTACTTGATCCCAACTAAGATATAATTAATCCTTATTGGAGACAAAACAAGCCTATTGGGTTTATTCAATATTGAAATGATTTTTAGTAGACTTTAAGATCCAAATTACAGAAAGATCCCTTATCTGGAAAGCCCCAGGTCCCAAGCATTCTGGATAACAGGTCCCATACCTGTACTGATATATGTGTAAGAGTAATATAACCATATTTGGGTTCAGTGTGCTCTGATAATGAATGTTTAGAGGGTTCCCTTGTCACCAAGCAGAATCGTGTTGTGTACAGGAAAGACCTAATTACAGTATGTCAGACTTTTCCTTTTACAAAATAAAATATTATTGTTCCATCACTAAACTAAATTTCACTGCCAGTCACACACTCCTAATCTTAGCTTTTCTTTCTCTTATTAGGTATGTCTACTGCCATCTGTTTTTGCTGATGTTGCACCCTCAGTTGCTGCTGTTGCTTTCAGTGTATGTCTACTGCTATTGGCTTTTTCATGATTTTACACCCTGATTTTCTTCTGTTGCTTTAAATGTCTTCTACCATCTGATTTTGCTGATTTTGCACCCTCCATTGTTGCTGTTGCTTTAAATGTATGTCTACTGCTATGCACTTTTTCCTAATTTTGCATCCACATTCACTTCTGTTGCTTTCAGTGTATGTCTACTGCCATCCCATTTTCCTGCCTTTATACCCTCATTAGTTGCTGTTGCTTTAAATGTATGTTTTCTGCCATTTACTTTTCAGTGAATTTTCACCCCTATTTGCTTCTTTCCTATTCAAAGTATTTCTACTGTCATCAAATGTACCTAATTTACACTTGATTGTGCTGTTGCTTTAAATGTATGTTTACTGCCATCCACTATTTCTGATTTTGCAACATCACTTGCTTCTATTGCTTTAATTCAATGCCTGATTGGGGTGTGCCCATGATGCTTAGCAGATGTGTTGTGCCATAGCTCCACGATCCTGATACTATCCTGCCTGTTTTACACTCATTCTCCGACTCACTGTAACTTAAACACCCACGGTATTATTGACACAAGATCTGTGGAGATAGATGGTGGTACTGACCAGGCCTCATGCGCACCTGGACAACACATGACTGATCCAGGGTAGAGGTTGAGTAGGTTTACTTACAAAGTTATGATCATAAAATTGACAATTTGCAAGCCACCATGGGGTTTTCCTTGACGATGTATGGTGGCTTGTCAATTTTATTCAAGTAGGGCTCACACTTGAAGGCACTTTATAAAACTGTTGTGTCTGTGTGCCTGAAATGATTACTACCAGATATCCCAGTTCCCCAGGTACGTTGCTCTCACATTTACCTTTACCACTTTCAACTTAGTAATATTTTTCTGTAGCTGACCCTTCCTGATGCATGAGTCAAAATAATCAAGCATGATCACATCCAATCCGAGAGAGACTATTGCAATACACTGAGGACTCACCTGCCCTCCTGCTGTACAAATGCTGACTTTTATACTGGTGAAGGGGCTACCCAATCTCCCAGTAATATTATGGATTTAATTAACAAAATGTAGATGTGAGTGCGTCTAGTGAAATATGGCAGTATTTGTCTATAAACAAAACGGCTTAATTGCAAGAACCATTGAAGAGAAGAAAAAAACAGTAGTGGTGAAAATAAAAACAAAAGGTCATTTATTAGGACAGAAAAAGCCACCTTAAGGCTTAATTGAATTTTATTTTCACCACTACTTTTTTTTTTTTCTTCTTTTGGTGGTTCTTGCAATTAAGCTGTTTTGTTTATATTTTTGTCACCCCTAGACTGGGGGTATATTGCAAACCATCTGCAATACTAGTACAAAAGAATTTATCAATTACTAACTACTTATAGCAGAACTACTACACTGCTTATAAATATTTAATATTTGCCTATACATAAAAAATATTCAGGAACCTGGACCTTTTATTGTGTTTTGGTGATGTTGTTTTGTGAATGTTTGCATCTTTGTTGATACATATTTGATGTCTGTTACAGAAGACAGGAGAGAACATCCAATCTGAGTCTCCTTCGAGCCATTATATTAAGCAACACAAGTATCATTATGCCATGACTGGCAATTCATACCAAACTATCAAGCAACACTTCCCTGACTTGATGCCAGATGTGAGTATTCATGACAAGGAACACTGGGGCTCATTTATCAACACTGGGCAAATTTGCCTGTGGGCAGTAACTCATAGCAACCAATCAGGGATTGGCTTTTTTCAGCCTGCTGCCGGTAGAACATTGAAAGCAACAATTTGATTGGTTGCTATGGGTTGCTGCCCACGGGCAAATTTACCCAGTGTTGATAAATGACCACCTCTGTCTTGTTCCTTTCAGTTCCCTCTGTGCTTGAATATAAAAACTATTTAATAATATAGCATATACAACATTGTGAAGTAACAAAACGGATACATTTTTATTCCTTTTATACTATTATATACACTTGATCAACTTTTGCCCCTATAAACTGCTTGAGAGATTTACTTTTAAAGTATTGTAACTTTATCTTGGCGTAAAAGTGCCTTTCCAGCTAGTGGCGGTAGAACATGGGTCCCACTGTAATCTGGACTCTCTTATCCAGATGGGCCCGCTAAGGGGATCCCCCCTTAACGATCACACATACACAACTATTTAGCACACATACGGACACTGGGGGACACAGGACGCAATAAAGTTTCTGCTTGCCCTGTTGCCAGAGCAAAGCTTAAGTGTGGCTGGGTGGCATGCCGCCCCTAAATTTGTGCTGCCACAGGCCTGGGCCTTTGTGGCCTTGACACAAATCCAGGCACTACACAGGCTTCTGCCTAGCAACTAGGGGAATAGCACTTGTAGGGGCTTTACATCCATAGGGACTGTTAACCATATGGATGCCTACATTATACATTATACAAATTGCTGTTAATGTGTTTACACATGAATTAACTGAATTAACATACCTTCAATGAAGTGCCTACTGTAATATTATAGTTTATTTTCTGCCTTGCAGATCCTACTCAATGGAACCATTTTTGCCAGAATGACCCCCAAACAAAAATCTACCATGATTGAAGATTTGCAAAATATAGAGTAAGTTCTCCATCTTTAAAAAGACTTATGTTGGCACCACATAGGAACATCTAACCTGCGTTTTGGACAAAAATGCTTTCTTTCCTGAAATATGACCAGGACTGAAAAAATGTTCACACAAAGTTCCCTACCACTGCTTGTTACTGAAGGGTATGGGGATAGGGAGAAGACAAAGAGAACCCTAAAAAAATATACAGGTATCTAAAAATGCAATATATTATATATATATATATATATATATATATATATATATATATATAAATTATATACATACTCTACCCAGGGCCATATTTATATTAAGGCACCCAAGGGCAGGTTTTTGGGGCCGCCCTCGGGTTCCTATATATTCATTTTTTTTATTTAAATAAAAGAAATAAAATATGCCTTGATAGCTTTAGTTTTCTTTAAATCATCATTTATATTGCAACCCAGTATTGAACCTCACACTGAATTAAGGGTGTATAGTGTCCATAATAATACATTCTGTAAAATAACTGAGATTGTTCATTACCTCCTGGATTAATAAAATATTATACTGATCTGTTCTTAGTTTTCAAAGTAGTTCAATTTTGACATAGCATAGTAATAAACTGCCTACTCACCTAATAGAGCAAGCATTTTCACCAGAAGGACAAAATTATATCTATGGATAACACTTAACTGCTTGCTCTGACAGATTAAAAATGAAAAAAGTTTTCACTTAAGTAAAAATTTTTAGGTAGATAACACTTAATAAGTTGTATGTATAAAACAATACAGTGAAAGAGTATGTTATACAGTACCTGAGCTGTAGGTGTCACTATACACCAGATTTACTAACTGAAGAGAAAGTATAGCACTCAAACATATGGATTGGGAGAAAGACCTAAAAGGAAAGGAAAACCTAAATTTAATAATATATATTTCTTTCTTTTTTTATAGTTACTATGTTGGTATGTGTGGAGATGGAGCAAATGACTGCGGGGTAAGTAAATACAACTAAAAAATCTCCCACTAATACAGGTTGAAATTTTTGGTGGTGGGAATTACAACTTTGGTAACTTTTCTAATCTAGCAATGTATATACAGGGCGTCCATTAGGACTCACACTACTAACTTAGCAGGGCCCTTTCATCAGCTGAGCCCAATTTTTAACAAAAAAAAAAAGAGAGTTGTGCTCAACCACTAAATTTTAAAGCCCAATTTTTAACCCATTTATAAATGTATTTAACCCATTTTAACCCATTTATAAATAAAAGTAATAATAGTAGAATAACTTAATTTAATAGCAGGAATTATTGTAGACCCATAAATCCATCTAGAAGCCCAGTTGACGTTTTTGTGTGTGTTTGTCAATTCTAAAGGCCTTTAAAATGATAAAATAATGCATAATAGTGGTACAGGTATAGGACCTGTTATCCAGAATGCTATGGACTTGGAGTTCTCCAGTTAATGTGTCTTTCTGTAATTTGGATTTCCTTAAGTCTGCTAAAAAGTAACTGAAACATTAAATAAACCCAATAGGATTGTTCTGGCTCCATTAGTGATTATTTCTATCTTAGTTGGGATCAAATACAAGGTACTGTTTTATTATTACAGAGAAAAAGATATAATTAAAACATTTAAATTATTAAGATTGTGGGAGATGGCCTTCCCATTATTTGGAGCTTTCTGGATAATGGGTTTCTGGATAATGAATCCCATACCTTTACCTGTATAAGTGCTTGTCATAAGTGGAATTAGAGGAATATAAAATTATAGTTTCTATATTGAAATTTGTATTGCCTGATATACTGTACATCTATTAATACAATGTTACTAATAACTGTCTGTGATTCAATATACAGAGTGATTGTAACTGACATTGATTTATGCCTTTTAACATGGTGAGAAAAATGCGGCAAAGAGCTTTTTGTGCTATTGCCCAAATAAATGCATGTTTTCTTATTTAGGCACTGAAAATGGCTCATGCTGGGATCTCATTATCAGAGTTGGAAGCATCAGTGGCCTCTCCATTTACATCTAAAATAACTAATATTACATGTATGCCCATCCTACTGAAGTAAGTTTGCCTTTGTGTGGGGATGTGAGGGTTTTTTCATACAGGTATGGAACCTGTTATCCAGAATGCTTGGGACCTGGGGATTTCCAGATAAGTGGCCTTTCTGTACTTTGGATCTCCATACCTAAAGTCTACTATTAAGACATTAAATAAATGCAATAGGATTGCTTTGCCTTCAGTAAGGATTAATTGTATATTAGCTGGAATCATGTACAAGGTACTGTTTTATTATTGCAGAGAATGTTTTTATGGGAGATGGCCTTCCTGTAATTTGGACCTTTCTGGATAACAGGTTTCTAATATATAAAATAATAATTATTATAATGGTTATTGCTCTCAGTGTAGTTAAACCTATGTTTAAGATTCCTTTGCCTTTAGTTACATTACAGTTATCAATATTGACAATTCTTTTTTGCTGGTGTGATATTTCCAGAGCAATGCATTGGCAATAAAATGCCTGGAGTTGTCACACAACAAACATAAGAAGTTGCTACATGCGTCTGGCTGGAAACAGGTTTACTTGTTCCTGGTACTTTGCAGCAATTTGTGCGACAAAATCTTATTTGTCACATTGAGTACGAAAGTTTTGGATTCATTAAAGCTTCGGTATCGTGACTTTCCTTTGGCCAGGTTGGAGCTGCAGAGCGCCATTGAGTCCAAAAACATGCACAGAAGGTTCAAAGTCAGAAAGTTTTTCGTGCCTTTTACGATCGCTCATCGCTGATAAAACCCTTATTTAATTTTTTTTACTATTTATAAAATGGCCTTTATTCTTTGGTCTCTCTCTCTCTATCTCTCTCTCTATAGATAGACAGATAGATGATAAATGTAAAATAGCAGGCTCGGCTAAACTGGTTACTTGGTAACTAATATAAAGCACAGTTTTTGAAAGTAACTTTTATAACCTCAAAACTGAGGCTGTTCATTACTTTGTTAAAAAAAAAAAAATCTGAAACTACCACTGACTCTTTTTATGTTATCTGTTTCACAGGGAAGGAAGAAATGTATTTGTCACTTATATATCTCTGTTTAAATACATGGTGATGTATGCCTTTATCGGACTGATCTGCATGTTTCTTATGTTTTGGGTATGAATTCTTAACATTTATTTAAGGGGAACTAAAACTCCTACTTGCTTCCACTGTGCACAGGCTCCCCTACCCATGCCCCAACTACATCAAACCATTACCAAAAACTCAACTGTTGCCTGAAACCTAGTACTAAATTGTAGATCTGCACAGCAGAGTTTGCCATATTTGGCTGTGTCACTTTTGGTTCCCGGCTCCCTAATGGGGATTGCTGACTAGGTGCCTAAACACTGCAAGATGATGCTGACTTGAGTATTCTTCCAATACTGTCTAAGCAGCATCCAACCAAAATACTTGTGGAAGTGCGTAAAGTTAGATTTTCCAGTTTTATAAATTAAAGCGGCATATTATATATTTGTGACACTTTTCTTATGATTTACCACATACAGGGACTGATTTATCAAAAATAGGACTGGGGAATCCAGACAAATTCCCTGCAGTTTGAATTTGTTTTGGGTTAAAATTAAGCCAAAATAAATTGTACTGAAGGTCAGATGATATTTTGACCTGTGACCTCCTGATTCTTACAGGTCACATGACGCTAAAGTAAAGGCCAACATTTAAATAACCATTTGATTTTGCTTTAAAACTGTATTACATTGTTATCAGTTATCTGTTCTAGGAAACTATAGTCCATGGGGCCCATTTACTAAACAATTTTCAGATAAATTCATATTTTTTCTAAATTATAGAATATTTGGGAGTGTATGCAAAAATCTTGTTAAAATTCCATGAATTTTTCATGGTTTTTGGTAAATTTCCCCCCAAAAAAAACATGCTTTGCACAAAGAATACAAACATTTCGGAATTTGTTAATGCTTTGGTTACACTTTCTTCAGGACTATATTTTCTCCAGGTTTGCCAATGAGTCCTATGAAGGCTTCCAAAGCCAGACATGGAAGGCATCAAAGCCTAAAGATTTTCATGCCGTTAACAAACATTTCGGCGCAAAAGTTTTGTGACTTTCAGAACAAAAGTTTTGTGACTTTCGGAACGCAATTGCGATATTTTTGTACAAACGATAAAAGCATTGTTGAGAAATTTTAGAATTTTGGAAATTATGGTGGTTACTTCGAATTTACCATATATACTCGAGTATAAGCCGATCCGAATATAAGCCGAGGTACCTAATTTTACCTAAAAAAAACTGGAAAAACTTATTGACTCGAGTATAAGCCTAGGGTGGGAAATGCAGCCGCTACTGCTAAGTTTTAATAATCTAAATAAATACCAATGAAATTACATTAATTGAGACATCAGTGGGTATATGTTTTTCAGTATTTATTTCAAAGAAAAACAGTAAACTAGCTCTGTAAGCAGAGAAGAGGGTCAACAAAAACAATATGAGTACTACCCCACTCTCATTTCACATTGGCAAACTGGCAGCAGACCTAGTCCCGGAGGGATGTAAGGGGAAATAAGTATTGCTAGTAGGAGCCTAGGCCAGGGCACTGGAGGGTCTGGGTGTGGGTGGCCTAATTTGCACACAAAGGACAGAGGGTGCTAGTCTAGAGGGACCCATGGCACCCGACTCAAGTATAAGCCGAGGGTGACTTTTTCAGCACATTTTGGGTGGTGAAAAACTAGGCTTATACTTGAGTATATACAGTATACCATATCGTGTTTCAAGCCCAGAAAAAAATGCATCTTAGTAAATGTGCCCCCATGTGTTTGATCATTTTAATAAAATATATCTTGTTTTTTATTTCCCAGGAGCAAACAATACTTGGAAGTAATCAATACCTCATGCAAGATATTGCCATTACCATCCCTCTTATGCTTACACGTAAGAACCTAGTTTTTTGTTAAATGCCTTACCGTGTATCTTACCAACTTTTTGTATGTATGCCTCCATTAATCCTAACTGATGTGATTTGTTTTAGGGACCAATAACATCAATACTGAAAGGGCTTAAAATACATTCAGTTATACTTCTTATAGTATGTATGTACAACTGTAGTTACTAGAAGCATTATCCACATCTGTTGGGTGAAAACCATGCCTCAAAAAAGAATCTGATTTTAAATAAGAAGTAAAAATATAATTTAATGTATTTAAAAATGCATTTTTGTGATTACAGTCTCTCAGTAGTTTTGCTGGGAAGGGAAACTATACCCCCAAACAGTGTAGGTTTCTATAAAAATGTGTCGCTGAATGTACTGGCAGTTATCCAATACTAAATGCAACGATGAAATGATATAAATACTCTTCTGTATTTGGTCTGTGCTGAACTGAATATTTTCTGTTCATATTAATGTTTGTATCTATTAGTGCTCACAATTTTTTTATTCTGTATTTTTTACAGTGAGTTTAAATGGTCCTGCACCGAAGTTAGCACCATACAGACCAGCTGGACGCCTGCTTTTACCACCCTTGTTACTTTCAATAATTCTACATCTGTCTTTCACCTTGACGGTGCAAATGTGCGCTTATTTTGTGTTACAGCAGCAGCCATGGTTCAGCAGAACTGATGTATTCTAGTAAGGCGAATATATTTATATATATATCTGTAAAACTATATTTTAGTTCTTACATACAGAAAAAACTATGATCTGAGATTCCACAAGCTGAATGTATAATGGGGTTCAGTTTACTAGAAACAACTAATCAAAAGAAGTTTGGCAAGGTAGCAGAACAGGATGATCCATTTGCTTGGGCCCAGGGTGGCCTGTACAGACCCATCTTGAGAGTACTGGCTCGATGGCCGATGATATAAATATTTGGGATGCATCTTTAAAATTATTTGTGGTTGTGATGGGGCAACCTGTAACTGTTAGACTCCCATTACAGGGAAGGTAGTTAGATAGGCCTTTGCTGTAAGAAGTAGACGCTGGTCCTGCACTTCCTTATTCAGGATTCTGTCGGGGAATCCCCCCTACAGGCCAACCTAAGGGGTTGGTGCCACTAAACTGCAATATAGCGGCAGCACTGAGACCATCATTTCATATTATAGAATGGCAGCCAATCTTGTGGGTGGGCAGCCAGTATATAGGCAGGCCTAAAAGAGAACTGTATCTTTACCTGTGTAAAGGGGGAGCTGTGACTGGCTACCCGCATCTTACTGTGTTTCCCTTTAATCAGACCCTGTGTATTATTTATCATTCCCTACATCAGTGCTGTCCAACCGGAATTTTTCCGACCTACGTGGTGGAGGGCCAATAATGGAAGCCAGTTTTAACCACTCCCCTTTTTGAAACTGCACCCACTTGAAACCACACCTGTGTTATCACATGACCATACCCATATTAATGGTTGTAGTAAAGAAAAAACCTGCCATACTGTGCCTTCCCTACCCTGCCTGTATGTGCCATACTCTGCCTGCCCTATGCTGCCTGTATGTGCCATACTCTGCCTGCCCTACCCTGCCTGTATGTGCCATACTCTGCCTGCCCTACCCTGCCTGTGTGTGCCATACTCTGCCTGCCCTATGCTGCCTGTGTGTGATATACTCTGCCTTCCCTACCCTGCCTGCGTGTGCCATACTTTGACTGTGTGTGCCATTCTTGGCTGGTTTGTGCCATACTTGGCCTGTGTGTGCCATACTCTGCCTGCCCTACCCTGCCTGTGTGTGTCATACTCTGCCTGCCCTACCCTGCCTGTGTGTGCCATACTCTGCCTTCCCTACCCTGCCTGTGTGTGCCATACTCTGCCTTCCCTACCCTGCCTGTGTGTGCCATACTCTGCCTTCCCTACCCTGCCTGCATGTGCCATACTCTGCTTGCCCTATGCTGCCTGTGTGTATGGCACACGCAGGCAGCATACAGTGACACAATGCTGACACTGCTCCTACAGTCTGCACAATAACTATATATTAAAAAAACTTTTTAATTGCAGTACCACCTCAGTATATGTTCTTTTTGTAGTGTGCAGGGATTATTTATGGGTTTCTACTGCTCCTACAGTCTGTCTGAGGTGTGAACAGGGGAACAATGTGGGTGATTACAGTCTGAGCCTGAGGTGTGAACACTGCAGGGGGTGAACAATGCAGGGATTAAAAGGTGTGAACAGTACAGGGGATTACATGATTAAACAATACAGGGGGATTACAGCCTGAATCTGAGGTGAGAACCATGCAGGGGGGGCAGTTAATCACAGTACTGATACTATTTAAAGCTTACACAAGAGTTAAGCTGGCCATACACGTGGCGATCTCACGATGTTTCGTACGACCGTCGGTCGCACGAAACATCGTCAGATCCGCCACACACCATTCAGGGCTGAATCGGCAGGTAAGGAGGTAGAAACAATAGGATTTCTACCTCCTTCTGCCGATTCAGCTCTGAAGGGAGAATTTTGGTCAGGCGCCTTCTATGGCACCCGATCAAAATTTTCTAACCTGGCCGATCGGCGAGTCGACCGATATCAGCAGCTTCCTGCGATATCGGTCGGCTCGCTGACATGCCATACACGCACCGATTATCGTACGAAACGAGGTTTCGTACGATAATATCGGTGCGTGTATGGCCACCTTAAGCCATCAAAGCAGCCAGACGGGTGGGGGCCACACAGAGGGGGGGTTGGGGGCCGCCAGTTGGACAGCACTGCCCTACATGATGGGGGTCATTTAAAAAATTATTTATGTTCCTTTTAATAAGAAAGTAGAAGGGAATGGGACATTGTTGGAGCCTGTCCCTCTGGAGCTTTAGACTACCTGTGGATCTCTCCTTTTGTTTTTCTTTATATATTATTACAATCCCTCTACCAATGCAGCAATCTATAGGGACTTGAGGTTGGAATTTGTGATCCTGGGTTGGGTTTTAGGAGAGTTCAATTAACTAGACTTTCTGCAAAGTTGAACTTTGCAAATGTAACAACTTTTAAGCAGTGAGTTCTTCCCAAAATGCTGGGGGTTCTATTGCATACTTCCCAACTGTCCCAATGTTCACGGGAGAGTCTCGATTTTGACAGCTCAGCCCGCAGTCCCAAATTCTTATTGAAGTTACCATTGATGGGTTCAGCTTTGCTGAATTTACCATAGGAAGGTAATTGAATATGTATCCCCTAAATCTGGGAAGTTCCTATTACTAATTTTATATTTTATTCCATTAGTGCTTGCATCCCTCAGAATATGAGCTTTGCTAATCAAACAAGCCCTATGGAGTACGACATTTCACAGAACTTCTTCACCAGCACTTGTTGGCTAATAACCGGAATAAATCTTATCATTATCGAATTTGTGTTTTCCAAAGGAAGACCATTCCGCCAGCCAATATACACTAACTGTAAGTTTTCACAAAGCTGTTCGTCCATGCCAGTTGTATTTCTTTTCTGTGTCCCATTTGATAACTGCTATAAATTTTCCATATATTAGAAGTTTCTACTGGTTTGGAAAGGTCATGAGCAGAACCTTGACCATACAGGGCATTGGCTAAATAGGGTTAGTATACTAGTTTTGCTTAATGGCCAACATTGGGATTACATGGTTTGCCTGTGAAAACCTGCTAAGAGAGGAACACACAAGTGCATTCATGATCTGATGTGGTCTTTGTCCAATAACATTTTTTTATCCAGGCTGATCAATATATGGCAAAGCTCCAACCAAGATGTATGGCCATCTACTAGGATCAATATGTAATAAGTAAAATACAATGCAATGTAATATGCAATTTATGCTACAAAAGTTAAAAAACATTTTGTTGTTTCCCCATAGATATATTCCTCATGTTGGTAGTGGCACAGGTGGCAGTATACATGTTCTTTCTGTTTGCTGATATTGAGTCATTGTACAGTGCTTTGAAGGTAAGACTAACCCCTATATGTAATAAAAAGCACTACATTTCCAATAAGTAACCCATAGCAACCAATCAGATGTTAGCTTTCAAACAAGACTAGCAATATTGTAAACATAATTGTATTGTATTGCAAGGATAATGGTAAGTTATACAACTCATTGCCCATCAGTTCCCCACTTTGCGACACATGCAATTCAGGAGCCAGATTTTATGGCTTGCATGCCCCAACAAACTAAGCCTTTGAAAGAATATAACATATGCTGTGTTATTATTATTGTGGTATTATTACTACCACACATTTGTAGCGATCTTACATAAAGTATATTGTGAGTAAAGTAAATGCAGCACCTAAATTCAGATGATGGTATTCAGCATGACAAGGACTAGCAATTTCCCCCCAAAAACTGAGACATGATTTGCACTTGATGTGCAGAAATATTGACACAAATTGGCACAACGTTATCTTTCCAACCCTGTGTCAGACACAACTCAGAACGCTGCAGCAATTATGCTGGAATGCTGCATAATGGGTAAAAAACATAAAGGATGAAATTACACTTACCCTTCTAGACAGAAAGGAACCAAGGTGTATTTATACAAAGTTTAATACGTTTGATTTAATTTTTTTTTTTTAGTTAAAGCAAATAATCGGTATGCAAAGACTGGTTGAGACTCAATATATCTTGTTATATTACCTTATTATGTAGCTTATGAGCTGAAACATTACAGAATACTTCAAAAAATACTTGAAAAAGTTGAATTGAAAAAAATCTTTGCTAGGACAACTCCTATTGACTTTTACACAAACTCACCAACTTTTAGATGCTGCATTTTTAAATTTTTTGGCACCTCATAAATCTCAAACATTCGAGTTTTAGAAACCGCAACAAATCAAATAATGCTGTTAGGGCCACTGTGGTCATTCTCAAGTCAGATCCTACAACTACATCTCACCATAAACTCTAACCCTCAACTTAACTCAAAAAGTCGGTAAATCAGAAGGCAAGAACCTCTAGGACTTTAAAATATATGATAAGTAATAGCAGAGGATGAAATTCTGGGGATATCACCAGGTGCATATTTGTATTTGCCTGACCTTTTTCCTTTAATCTTTCAGTTTGTCTGCATGCCGTATTACTGGAGAGGAATAATATTTGCCATGGTGTTCGCACTTTTTGCCGTATCCTATTTTATTGAGGTAAGTCTTTCTGTTCTTCCTTTTAATTGCACTCATGATGCCTATTTACTTTGAAAACAAATTGCAGTTATGTAAGAACATTTCACAAAACCCTTTGTGCTTTGGACATCCGTCATGTGCAGTTATGTGTAGTTAATTCACGAGGGCTCATTTACTAAGGGACAGAT
The DNA here is from genome assembly GCF_000004195.4 of Xenopus tropicalis. Taxonomy (NCBI): domain Eukaryota; kingdom Metazoa; phylum Chordata; class Amphibia; order Anura; family Pipidae; genus Xenopus; species Xenopus tropicalis. The sequence goes on from NC_030681.2 coordinate 107,400,975, forward strand.
TTATTATGCCATGTAAAAAACTTCAACAAAATTTGCCACACTGCACCTGGTAAAGAACGGCATCATTTTAAGCGTTTTCTCTTAGAGCAACTTCTGCCAGGATTGAAATGGGACATAAGACAATGGAGTTTTGTACTTAAGGCCTGCACAGAATGCAAGAGAACCTTGGATATAACACTTGCCTTGAGGAGGTGGTACCTACAGGGCTTCCCTGCTTGGTGTGCCTACACACAACACTGCCTTGCGCTTTATGAAGCACACAGTAACACCATGCAAGCATCACTGTGGAGGGATTTACGCAAATTCACACACACACATACACAATATAAAAAATATGACAGCAACTTGTGCACTAGCCACCAAAATGTTTTTCTTTTACAGTTACACTATGGTGGAAGACCAATTTACTTGGTAGTTCCTGGGCCATGTATAAAAAATATCTTTGGACTTTAAAAAAGTTTCCTTGGGGTCAGGCTCCTAACTGAGTGCCCTGGAGCAGTAACCCCTCCCTTTGGACTGCTTGGAACCAAAGCGGTGATGGGGGAGGTTGGACTTGGGTCTTGTAACCACTTAAATGTTTTTTTGTTCAGATGTTATGTTGTTCACTTGAAAAAGGGCTTTGCCCGAAACATGTAGTGGAACACACTATTAAACACTAAATTGCAGCAATGCCCTGCAGTGTCACGTGTCCTCCATTACCTTATATGATGTCTACAGCCACCAAAATGTGCACTTATTTGCATCTGCACTGGTAAATTGGCAGCATATGCTATTTTGTGGGCAAAATTACTGCATTATACGTAAAAACATGGCTATTTGAGTGCACCGTGTGCATTGCCCTTGTAAATGAGCCCTGTGGTTTTTCCTATATATGTTTGCTGGTGTATGTTTATATATTGTGAGTGCCCTGTTTGAGTGTGCCTTTTTGTTTTATGCTCAATAACTGATGGCAATATATATTATTGTTTTTGTTCTTTAGGAATGCATCCTTGAAAACAGAAGTCTGTGGTTACGGATATATAAAATGTTTAACTGCAAGTACTTGAGTCATTTTAAAGAGCTTCAAAAAGCATTGGAAATGAACAACCATCCTTCTGTGGTGCCAAGAAAGACATACAGAACAAACGCATTGGGTCCTAGAGAGAATCCAGTGTAACTGTTATGCATTGACTGTTTGGGTTAAGGTTTTTAGATGACACTGTTTCACACTGCGTAGTTGTGCTGTCAGTCTGTTTTTGTGCTGGTTACCTACTGTTTAGTTTCTGGTTACCATATTTTCCTTCTTACCAGTGTCTGTTTGGATTCTGCTTGGTCCCAAATAATGATCCCTGAATTGTGTAGTAATCATTGCCGAATACTCATGAATAGAACGTTTCATGTAAAGGTGAAATTGTTAATGACCTGCATAAATGTTTCTAATGAGAAAAACACTCAAATGCTAAGGTCAAGAAACACTAGAAAAAAAATAGCCTTTGATTATTTGTATAAATAGTTTAACTTAAAGCACATATACATAATTATAGTATATCAGATTCAATTACTGCATGGTGTGTTAGATTGTTGCTAACAAATATAAATATAACACTGTATATATACTGTACATAAAGATATATATATATTTTATATATAATGACTAATGGATGAACCATGAATGTCTTTGGTCTCTTTCATTAAATATACATTTTATAATGCATTTCATTACACTTCATCATTTGTTGCATTTTAACATCTCATGTGTCTCCAAAGGTAAATGTTAAATGCTGTTTACTGTGAAAATCATGGGGAATGGAAAATAATATACATCTACAATATATATATGCATACATTTTAGTCCCTTTTTAGTTCAAAAGGGCAATTTTTAGCATGTTTTATTACTAAAGAACACCAAAGCTCTGATACATTATGCAAACCGTATGGCATAGGGCTACTATACTGATGATCTATCAACTCACCTTGCTGATGAGCAGCAGAAATGCTCTCCTCCTGCATTTGCAATGCATCTCCCTGTTATATATTGACTTGGTGAGCATGTGCATAAGATTATCTGGTCATGTACAAAATGTGATGAAAGTTGGGCAAAATTTTAGTATACTGGGGAAACAGACAGTACTTAACTGAATAAAGCTGCTGTCCATGGGCAATATCACAGAAGCATTATACCTAACTGCTAACAAACCTAGTGCAAAAAGAGCAGTACAAATCATCGTTTTTTTTCTGTGCAACATTCATTCCCAGAATTCCAGCCTGATTCCTCCCAAACCAGCCCAAATATTTGCACTGGATTCAGAATGTGCAAGGATTCACCCAAGTTTGTAAAAGTAAAAGTCTGTCAATTGTAAATCAATGAGACTGTCGCACAAGCTGATTCCCACACACACACACACAATGACACAAAGGCTTCTTTCTCTCCTGTTCCCCCTCCTCAGAATAAAAAGCTTCAATAGGAAGTGCATTGATTTTGGTGTATTTTATAAATGTACTATTATGTTGAGGTGCTGGAGTTATCATAACATACCAACGGCATTTATCTAAAGAAGACATTATTATTTAACCTTGTATGATTACTGTGTAACTTTTATAAGGCCATACAGAGTCTGATCTAAAATGCTGTCTATAGATGAATAATCAGAATTTCTAAAATCTGTGTGTTCACATTTTGCATTTGCTCTTATCCTATGGAATGCTGAAATCTGATTGGTCAGATAGAAAAGGGTTCATAATATTGTGTGTGTGTTTGTTTTAACCAAAAGTACCTGCTGAGGTCTAGCTGGATGAGAGAATAGTTCTTGAGAAATGTCATTGCATTTGGCCATATTGTACTGTGCAAATGCATTTAGAACACACATTACTAAGAATACTCTATATCCAAGGATAAAAAAAGAATAAGCAACAGAAAGAGCTGGGCGCTATAATCATGAAGCATAAAGTAAAACAGGCAATACTTCAACATAAACCCTCCAAGGCCCCCAGCCCAGATGGATTTACCTTATTATAAAAGAAAAAATCCCAGTCTCTCTTATCCCAGTTCTAACTAAATTATACAACACACTTTTCACAACCACCACAAGAATCACACAAGAAATGTCTAAGCCCAATATGTCGTTATTCCTAAACCATTCTTTATGCAGATCTTCTTCAGTCTATACCTATGGGACCCATTATCCAGAATGCTCGGGACCTGGCGTGTTCCGGATAAGGGGTCTTTCCGTAATTCAGATCTTCTACCTTAAGTCTACCAAAACAATTATCTAAACGGTAATTAAACCCAAAAGGATTGTTTAGCCTCCAATAAGGATTAATTATATCTTAGTTGGGATCACGTACAAGGTACTGTTTTATTATTACAGAGAAAAAGGAAATCATTTATAAAAATGTTAATTATTTGATTAAAATGGAGTCTATGGGAGATGGCCTTCCCGTAAAAACTTTCTGGATAATGGGTTTCCGGATAAGGGGTCCGATACCTGTACAGTGCTCCAAAACAATGATTTCACTCTTCAACCTCACCTGATTTAATTGCTGAGTTTTTTGTGAACTTTTTGTGAAATGTGAACTAAATTTTTTATAAATAACCAGCTTAGAGTATTTTAGGACTTGCAATGTGGGTATTTGGAAAAATCACTGGAAAAAGATTCTCCCATCAATAAACATGCTAATTTATTTTTGGAGAATTTTGTAGAAGTACATTGTCCTTATCAGCCATTAATGGTGATGGGAGATGGGGAGAATTGTCAAGTGCTGTGGAAAGGTGTCGGCGCTGTAGAAATAACAGGAAATTAATAACCTTTTTGTTATACAGTACTAGGCCCACACATGTTCACACTGTGTTATTTTGTATATTGCCACTAGATGTCAGTAATAGATTTCTAGATTTCTTCTTCTTACTGTACTATGAAGGACCTCTTTAAACTAGGCTTAATAGAGCATTTTTAAAAGATAAGGAAAGGTACAATCACGAGGGGGGTATTCACTGAGTGATCCTCTTCCTTCCTCTCTCTTTTCACACTGGGTACATGTGAAACAGCCCCAGGATTTTGAAGAAAGAAGTCAGGAGGAATAGACTTGCTTGCTCCCATGTTCCCCGGGCCGGGGCAGTTCTCTGCTAACAGGAGCTCCAGCCCGGGGTATCAGATAAGTGATTACAATCACTGGGGGTGTCTAACATTCCCCCCCGCAGTTTGTTTGTGTTTTATTTTTTTGGGAGGGGGGGTTGCAATAAAAAAAATCCATTTTCCTAGGGAAGGAGTAATTAAATTCCATGGTAGTATATACTGTCTATAAAAGCATTTGAACAAGTGTTGATGCCGATGTCCTTCTTGCCTGAACATGCACCTTATGTACCAAAGGGCTTCATCTTCTTGCATTTTAATATTTCCTGTTATAGTGAAAGTTGTGACAATAAAATTGCAGGATCCAGAATGAGCAGCACCAGTCAGGAGAATATCTTTAATAATAAAAGGCATTTCGGCCAAATTCAGAACAGTACGGGCAACGTTTCAGGCCTAACAGGCCTTTTTTCAAGCTCACTAACATGTTAATTACACTTCCTTTATATAGGTAAATAACTGCACAGTCTTTCAGTCAGAGTATAATCACATGCAACAATGTAACATCCAAAAATTCTCATCACATGCAACAATGTATCTTATCTGTATAATCTGTACAGAAATGTTAAACCATGTGAATAAACCAGCCAATCATGTTTTATACATTTGTTTGCACTTTACACTCCCAACAAATTCAAGTAGAAAATAAGGTTATCTGTAAAAATCTGAAAAGATAAAAAAAAAAATAAAATCACCATTAAAAAAAATCCAATTAGAAAATGGCCTGTAAGTCATACTGCCTATTGAGCCCATTTGGTGTTAGTGTTTCCAGGCAACGGATCCACATAGCTTCTCTCCTGAGCAACTCCTTGGCTCTGTCACCTCCCCGTCTAAATTTAGGTAGATGATCAACTACCTGGAAATGCAGCTGACGTACACCGTGGCCCTGTTCCACTAAATGTGCAGGCATCTCTGTTTCACCTTTTTAGTTTTAATAGCTGACTTGTGTTCTCTCACTCTCTCTCTCTCTTACCGATCGGGTTGTTTGGCCTACATACAGTATATCAGCCTACACAGACACTTGATAGCATAAATAGCAAATGTGGTTAAACAAGTATAATATCTTGGGGATTCCTTTCCGAGGATGGTAGATAACTGCACCTTTCAAACAATTGGAACAACAGTTGCAATTCAGACACGGAAACTGTGCTTGGCTGGTGCTAGCAACTGTTGCTCCCCTGTTGCAGTACCCACATCCGATTTAACAAGCCAGGATCCAACTGTTTTACCCCTTTTATAAGACATTACAGGTAGTTCTTCAAAACCTTCAACACTTGGGGGCACATTTACTAATCCATGAATCCGAATGGGAAAAATTCAGATTGGAAACGAACATTTTGCGACTTTTTCGTATTTCTTGCGATTTTTTTCGTAGCCGTTACGACTTTTTCGTAGCCATTACGATTTGCCCGTATATTGTCGCAACTTTTTCGTATTGAGCGCTCGTAAACGGCGGGCAAACCTTTCAGACTTTGCATGATTTTTTAAGCCTCCCATAGGACTCCATGGCACTCTGCAGCTCCAACCTGGCCCAAGGAAAGTCTCCCATAGGGCTCAATGGCACTCTGCAGCTCCAACCTGGCCCAAGGAAAGTCTCCCATAGGGCTCAATGGCACTCTGCAGCTCCAACCTGGCCCAAGGAAAGTCTTCCATAGGGCTCAATGGCACTCTGCAGCTCCAACCTGGCCCAAGGAAAGTCTCCCATAGGGCTCAATGGCACTCTGCAGCTCCAACCCGGCCCAAGTAAAGTCTCCCATAGGGCTCAATGGCACTCTGCAGCTCCAACCCGGCCCAAGGAAAGTCTCCCATAGGGCTCAATGGCACTCTGCAGCTCCAACCTGGCCCAAGGAAAGCCTCCCATAGGGCTCAATGGCACTCTGCAGCTCCAACCTGGCCCAAGGAAAGTCTCCCATAGGACTCAATGGCACTCTGCAGCTCCAACCTGGCCCAAGTAAAGTCTCCCATAGGGCTCAATGGCACTCTGCAGCTCCAACCTGGCCCAAGAAAAGTCACGATACTGAAGCTTGAATGAATCCGAAACTTTCGTACTCGGTGCGACGGCTACGAAAAAGTCGTGACAATTTATGGAAAAATAGAATAATACCGATCATTACGAAAAAAACGCATTCGGACGCTTTTCGGACGTTCGTGGATTAGTAAATGTGCCCCTTGGAATCCCTTCCTTAAGCACCTTCCAGTGCTTACGGATAATATTAGCCACCTGTGGACTGACCGCTCTGTATGTGAAAACAAGAGGGATACGATTCATTTTTTGTCTAACTCTGCTCTGTAACAAATCTTTTCTCTGTGATTGTGTTATTTCAGATCTTTGTTCCTGCACCCCAATTGTTTTGGATGTCCTCTCCTTTCAAATTTAGTCTCATCTGAAATTTGCACTGGATTATTGAAGATATCGGAGTGAAAGAGGGGTGCTGTTTCGTTATTTAAACAATAAAATGGCAGGAACAGAACAATTATCTGAATGAGAAATGCTGTAAGTATGACCTTCAAGCACAACCGGCCCATTCTCATAGCAAACAGGTCTTATATATATAAAGTTATGCTTGAAATAAGAAGGGGTCAGTGGGAATTGTCCTGGCCTCAAACCCCACCAAGAGATATTCTGGTACTGTGACTGGCCAGTATAACCCAACAAGCACCATATGTGACATAAGCGGAATATATCTGACTGTATTTTCTGTACTTTCTTTACTCTCTGTTTCAAACAAGGTATAAAATATTTTCTGTGTTAAGAATACAACCACTCTTTATTATAGGTGATTTTCTAATCATGCATTTATATTACTGTATAATTAGATGCACATTACTAAAGGGCACATTTACAAAAACTCTAACATTTCTGTTTTGACTTTTTTGAGTTTTTACATAAAAAAATCTGAATCAGAGTAAAAAGAATCCTAGCTTTAATCAATGGCCCCCTAATTGCCCATACTCCTATTTGTTTCTTTTTGTGTGTCAAGGAAGTAGGGTATGAGGTGGAGCTTCTCATAAACCCAATGTAACTAAAACAGGCAACTTGCATGAACCAGTTTGGTTGGTTTACAGAGGAAGTCTGGCAAGTATGCTGATGATCCTTCAATAAAAGCATATTTTCGAGTGTATTCTTGTGCTTTACCGTGACACCACATGCAGTTTTAAAACCTGGTGCTTTCTGGTTTTACTTTACTAGGAGAGCCATGAACAGAAAGACCAAAATAAAAAAATGAAACATTTTCACATCTGATTTTTCAAATTATTCTTTACATTGCCCATAAAACCAATATTTTGATAATCAAAATCCTGCTGAGGTGTCACACTGCCCTTACAATTGTGGTGGGTTCATGACTGAGTATTAGGGTTGTCACCTTTTCTGGAAAAAAAACACCATGCTTCCCATATATTTTCCATCTTCCTTATTAATAAAAATGAGCCATCATTTTTACTGGTCAGGGGGCAACCCTACTGAGGGCCCAAGTGTACATGTATAATCCTGGAGATGCCTGGGGAAATGTAATAAAGGGCACATTTTTCAGCAGGTAGTAGCACTGTAGTTGAAAGCAAACACCTGCTTGATTGCTATATGTTATTACATCTCAGGTAAGAGTGAGTAAGAATGTAGGTGGGGTAGGAAGGAGGGTTCGGGGGCGGGTAGAGGTTCTTGTGCATGCTGGGCTCCTCCAAAGATTTTTCTGTGGGGGGGCCCTGACACCATGTATGTACTCCACTGGAAATGTGCTTCGAATAGTTCTTTGGGCAAAAATCAGCTTTCGGCTGGACATTGATTTTTAGCAATGTGTTGATTCCTCTTTTTGTTTTTTAAGTTTGTACTGTTTGTGTTACTGCATTTAACCAAACTGGAGCCACAATATCTCTAAACTACCACACTGATACAAGTCTACTGGTATTTGTATCACCGTACACAACGCAATAATTTGTTTTCCATAGGAAGACTCCTTCAGTCCCCTACCTGTCCCCTGAACTGCACATCATTCAGACATGCAAGTTAGGGAGTGGCAAAGGATACAGTAGGCTGCAATAGAGCTATGTCTTTACCGTTTGCCTATGGATGAACAGAGCTGGCCTACCCCCAAATCAGTCTGAACTTCATGCCTTTTTTGTCATTTTAATATTAATCAAAAACATTATGTTGAAAGCTTGCTCTTTGATAAATCATAATTTATTGATATTGTTACAATTAATAATCTGTAAAATTATAACTCTTATTATATAAGTGTAAGGCTAGTATGGTTTAGAGCATGGGGTACATGCAACTCTCTTAAAAAGGATGGGCCTTTGCTATATGGAAGAGACCAAGCGGAGCAAGGGTGTAGTGAAACTACAACTCACTGTAGCTGTGTGCAGTGCAATTTAGCAAAGATGGACGCCAGAAGGTTCTAGCAGTTGAACTATAATACAAGTTTATTGTCAAAGACAAATAACAATGCAGGGTTATACTCACAATGCTGATATAGATGTTAAATGATAGTACACTCTGAGGACAACAAGAGAGGATGCACACCTGTTTATACCACCTCCTTTTAGAGTCTGTGCAGGGTAAATGCACCTGGTCAGCTTGGCACCCCTATGGAAGCAGTCAGGATAGATACCTCAGTCCTCAGGTAACTGATAACCCCTAGCTTGAGAGTCCTACAGCCGACTGTCTCCTATGTCTTAAACCGTGGCCCTATGCTGAGGCAACTTTGCCAGATGGAAGGGTACTTCCAGCTACTTTCCTTGGTGGGGATTGAAACTGCCCTTGCTTCCTTCCCTCTCTACCTCACTCTCCTAGAGAGTGCTCTTACAAGAGTAACTATCTTACCGGTCCTCATTCACGGGGTCCCTGTCCCTGACTTCTCTAGAGTATAGGATGGGTACTCTAGGGCAAATGGCTTTACTGGGGCCTATTCTGATCCCAGGCTCAAGAGGAAGCCACACCTCCTTGCTAAACACTATATGAGTTTGCAAGGGGTGTGATCAACCAAAATAACCAATAGGTATAAGTCATAACTTTAAACTGATACATGGGTCTTTGCCCAGTAACAGCAGAAACAAGGAAGTGGTAGAGTTTAAAGCCATAGGGGCAGATTAACCCTATGGGTCCCTACATAAGAGTAGTTAATCTCGGAATTCAATACTTAACTTTTAATTCATTGTGCCTTAAAAACATGAAAAACCAACCTACTCTAGTTATATGTACCATTCAAACTATGTGGCAGTTTTCAACTCTGAATTGCTACAGGTCTCTACGCTCCGTTTTGCAGCACAGGGACTGATGGCTAGCCCCATGATTACAGTTCTGCCAGCTTTCAGTTGTATTCATGGCAGGTAGGGGGTGGCACTTAGTGCTCTGTGCATGAGTACTAAAGGCTATGCCACTCAGTGCTCCTACACTTCTGCTGGGGCATAATAATTGCCCCTCCCCCCAATTTCTCACTTGCCCCTCCCCCCAATTTCTCACTGTGCAGAGAATAGCAAAATGCAGAAAGATACTCCTTTAAGTAGCATTAACATTTACAAATACATTTAAAATCACCAAAAATGTGTAATTAATATTTATTGCAAAGTTGATTAGAATTACATTTGTTGGTTATGTAAAATTTGGGTTTACTATGCCCTTTAAAATGTTTTTACTATTTTACTTTATTTACATTTTATTTTATGAACACTCTCCGATTTTCTTCATTACTAGTCCATGAGCACCTGTAAGTGAATGCTCTCTCAGTAAGAAATAAGCTGCATGTTACCAGGATAACGCATGTGACTTACTGTAATATCTTTCTAGAATCTGTCTGTTGGGCTGCGGCAAACATTCCATACCCGCCCTTTTATTCCTGTGCATAAAACTGAAGATAAACTTCAGCATTTCCTCATACTGGAGGAACACTTGTCAGACAGCATTGCACAATTTCAGTAGTTAATGCAGTTCCTATCTTTCTATAAAGAGCACAAGTGAGCACTGTTCACTATGGACCGCGTGAGCCTGCTAAGCACCATTCTGCTTTTGTACGGTGAGTGCGTGCACCCAGCTTCTAAACTACATTAGTTATGGTCGCTTTCTTGCTGCAAATTCAAAGCTGTGGCAAAATCTCTGATTTAATTACATTTGTGCTACAGACCCTGTGTTGTATATGAGTTCTCTTCCAATTGCCCTGTGCAGCTTAATTCTCAAACTATTATTTCATGTTATTTTTATAATTGCATTATTTCATATTATTCCTTTACTTTCATGCTCCTAAATAGTACTGACTATAACTGAACCTACACTTATTACAACTATAGTATAGGAGACACTTACTATGCCCCAGGGCGGAGATTTAAGAGCACTAAGGTTTCCAAACACAAACTCTCATGCACACAGCACTTCTAGCCATCCACAACTGTAAAATTCTGGCACCTGTTGGTCAGCAAGTTGAATATCCCTATTTGACTGTTCAAGACATCAGAGCTCATTTCTTCAGGAGCCCCCTAAACTTGAGCTTGACATAGATGCAGGTTTAGTAAACTGCACACTAACTGCCACAGTTACCAAGCCTCTCACACTCTAATTGTGGGGCTGCAACTAGGGGCAGGCAGTAAAGGCACATGCCTAGGGCCCAACAGAGCTGGGGGTGCTAGGCACTTACCTCTTCTGCCTTTGTCATTCAGCTTTCTAATCTGCAGCTCTTGGGCCAGGTGATGCCCCCATGTCCGGGTCTCTATCATGCATTGAACTGGAGCCCCTGCTCATCACAGAGGAGGGGGGAGAAGTGTGATAGAGGGCTTCCACGCTTTTGTGCATTGCATTTGCGGTCCGGCTCAGCACAGCCTCCACCCTTGTCATCACAACACTGCAGTGGCCTTTGGCCCAGCATTGTCTAATTACCACTCACGCTGTGGCTTATTGTAGGTAGTGTGAGGCTGTTGGGGGGGTCAGTTATCAAGAAGAAATACAGTAACATGTGCTAACATTCAGAAATATATTACTTAGATAATAAGTAGTGAGTCTATTTAAAACACTACTATTTACCTTGGAGAGAGGCCTTGGTAAAAATACAAACAAATCTAATGTTAAATATACATGTCTATATATATACTGTATATATATATATATATATATATATATATATACTGTATATATATATATATATATATATATATATATACACACACACACACACAAAAAGGAAAAATTGCTGAGTTTGCACATACTTTTTTTATTAGTGATTTTTAGTACATTCTTCTGTTGCTACTATAGAATACTTAAATACTAAATATTGGGGTCAATGGTCCCTTACTTGAACTGTGCATGTGGCACCATTGCTGAGCATGTTAAAGAAACTGTCACTACAGCACTTTATTATTACTTAACCTTTAAATTCTTAATATTGTGTAACTGCAGTCACATGAGTGTATGACAGATGCAGATTCCCATCTGTTCTCTACTGTCTGCTGAGAAGAGAGGGAAATGACACTTGAGTTGTAATGCATCCTAATTTTAATTACACTTGTAATTCGTTTGAATAAAACTTTATTTTCGAAAAACTTGAAAATCTCAAATTGAAAATATGCCTTGAATTTGCTTAGGACAACGTTCATTGAAAAAAATTTGAATTTGTGAAAAAAAAAATCAAACTCAAACACTGATAAATCACCCCCTTAATACACCAGTGTACCTGTGGGGGAAAATCAACAATCCACACATTCTACTTCAGATCTGGATAGAAATATTGTCAATCATTCTTGGTCTGCAGGTTTAAAAGGAATATGGAAAGGTACAATGTCCTTTCACATATGGATTTCTGGTATACAAATGCTGAAGAGTGCAAAGTTTGTCCAGGTCTAGTTACTCTCAGCACTTAATCAGCATGGAAGGAGATAAATGATATATGAGTGTAAAGGTGGCTATACACCCTACAATTACGGTCCATCCCAGGACCATTGGTCACATAGTTACATAGTTACGTAGGGTTGAAAAAAGACCGGAACCCAGCATGCACAAACCTATACTGACCTTCTATACACTCACATACATAAACCCTATATACCAACATCGATACTAACTGTAGATATTAGTATCACAATAGCCTGGGATATTATGCTTGTACAAGAAATCATCCAAGCCCCTCTTAAAGGCATTAACAGAAAGGCACAACATCACTAGGAAAGGCATTCCCCAACCTCACTGCCCTCATTGTAAAAAAACCCCCCATGCTGCTTCAAATGAAAGTTTTGCTCCTCTAATCCAGGGGTCCCCAACCTTTCTTACTCGTGAGCCGTAGTCAATGTTTGTTTTTATTAAACCAAAACATGCCACCAAGTCAGGAATTCAAAAATAACTACCTGGTTTGGGGGCACTGAGAGCAACATCCAAGGGGTGGGTGAGCAATATGTTGCCCCTGAGCCACTGGGATCACTGCTATAATCTAAAGGGGTGGCCTCTGGTGTACTGATCATTTTTATGGCCTATAATCCCCTCTAATGTATTTGTACAGAGTAATCATGTCCCATCGCAAGAGTCCTTTTTCCAGAGAAAACAACCCCAACCTCGACAGTCTAACCTCATAGTTTAAATCTCCCATCCCCTTTACCAGTTTAGTTGCACGTCTCTGCACTTTCTCCAGCTCACTAATATCCTTCTTAAGGACTGGAGCCCAAAACTGCACTGCATACTCAAGGTGAGGCCTTACCAGGGACCTATTAAGAGGCAAAATTATGTTCTCATCCCTTGAGTTAATTCCCTTTTTTATACAAGACAGCACTTTATTTGCTTTAGTAGCCACAGAATGACACTGCCTGGAATTAGACAACTTGTTATCTACAAGAATTCCCAGATCCTTTTCAAGTAAGGATACCCCCAAAACACTCCCACTTAGTGTGCAACTCGCATTTATATTATTTCTACCAAAGTGCATAATGTTGCACTTTTCAACATTGAACCTCATTTTCCATTTTTCTGCCCAGTTTTCCCAATGTTGTCAAATTGTTCTGCAAAGCGGCAGCATCCTGCATGGAACTTATAGTTTTGCATAATTTAGTATCATTAGCAAAAATAGAAACAGTAGTTTGTATGCCCACCTCCAGGTCATTAATAAACAAGTTAAAAAGCAAAGGACCCTGTAAACAGTTTTAACGCTTAAAAGATATGTAAGCAAAGTGAAATACCAGCACAATAACTGTTACAGAAATGTTTGAAAAATGTAAATAAAAACAATATTAAAAAAAAAAGGACTGACCCCTGCAGTGCTCCAAATGCAAATGGACCCATTTATCATGCAAAACAATGTGTGGAGTAATTCTACTAATGCCATCAGAATTTTTTCCCGCACTTTTCCAGTGCATAAAAAAACAACATTTTTTGCCAAAACAAATAGTGAAATTCTAATGTGGATTCTCAAAAATGTTGCTGCTAATGAAAACACGAATTTTGCCACAAATCTGCACTGAGTGAAAAAGTTCTCTCATCCCTGTTTGACATGAAAGTGTCTATTTCTATCTTCAATCTAAAAAAAAAAAAAAAAAATTAAATCCACATGGATTCCATGTTCTATAGCATTAAAACTTTCAAGACTGGTAAATATATTTCTGAGCACTGTATATGGCACACATTTCATTTCAGAACACAAATCCACCACTAAGCTTTAAAAATGTTGTTAAAGTACCCAGGAGGTAATTAAAGGGGTGGTTCACCTTTTAGCAATTTTTCCATATGTTCTACCCCAAAAATATAACCATCTTTTAAATAGTTTTTTAATTTTATATCTATGGGGTTGTTCGCCATTAAATCAACTTTTAGTATGATGTAGCAAGTGCTATTCTGAGACAATTTGTAATTGGTATTAGGGATGCACCAAATCCAGTTTTTTGGGTACGGCCGAACCCCCAAATCTACCCTCGGGGATTCGGCCGAATACTGAACCAATGCTAATGCATTTGGTTAAATGTTCGGGCTCACATATCGCATGGCGACAATGTGACAAAAAGTCACATGATTTTTAGGATTTGGTTTGGCCAGGACCATGGATTCGTCCGAATCCAAATCCTGCCAAAAAAGGCCGAATCATGGATCTGGTGCATTCACTTTTATTATCTGCAGTTTCTGAATTATTTAAATTTTTGCCCATCAGCTCTGAAGTTTAGAATTTCAGTATATATATATTCTAGTTTGGTAAGATTCTTTAATAGGCCACTTAATATGGTATAAACTATCTGTTGGTTATGTATTCATTCTCGGGGTATAGTTTTCCTTTAAAGACAAACGAAAGTTACAATCACTGAGGCATGTAAAAGTTTTAGGCACCCCCCAAGTGATTGTAATCGCTTACCTGAAACCCCCGGGTGGTGCTCCTGTTAGGAGAAAACTGCACAACCTGGGGTGTATGCGAGAAAGCGTTCCACTTCCTCCTTCAGCCTTCACACATGCTCAGTAGAGTGAATAGCCAAACTTTAACAAAAAAAGCCAGCTTTTTCGCTCAACTGCAAATGTGCCGGCCCCAGGATCACTGCTAAATTAGAAGGAAGCAAGAGTGAGTGCCACTGACATTCCTAGCAAATTCCAAGATGGTGACCCCCTGTTCATAACTTTGAGGGTTAGGAACATAACTGTTATAGAAATTCTGAAACTTTAGACTGGTGTAGTCAGTTCAGTATATAAAATATGGCATTTGTAGCCATATTTGCTTTTAGGGTTTAGACCTCCTTTAACAAGAGAGAATATTAAAGGTTACTGAAATAAACTCTGACAGATACAGGCACTGTTTTGAAGTAAGAAGGTAGTTTCTTTTCCATTCGAGAAAGCATATCATTTTATAATTTTAGCACCATCTTAGCTACTTTCCGACAAAGACCCGAGTGTCCTTTTTTCATAGAACATTCTTTAATCAGCTGACTTTGAAACATGGCAGAGGATTATTTTCGCTTGTAATTAGTTTTTCAAGGGAATGACTGGGCTCCTGATAATCGTTTCAGCTTCCGTATGCAACCCCCCCCCCCCCAAAGGCAGGTTTGCAAGACCTATCAAAATGTAAACATTTGTACTTAATTCATGCATATAAGTAAGTAGGGTTGGTAGATTTATCAGACATCCTTGTTGTAAAAACTGGGCAATTTTATCTAGACTAGAACTATTCAAGCTTTTTTACTCATGCCCATTTTGGCACTTAAAATGTAGTCAGCCCCCTCCTTTGCCAAAACATTTATACTATAAATTGTGTTTTTTTCCCAATACTATATATATATATATATTTAATGTATTTCCTGTGACTTATTTACCTCATTTAAGCTGCTTACCTTCTGATTTCTAACATATATACATTTCTTCTGGTTTCATCACCCCAATTCTTTTTTCTCCACCACAAATTCTTTTTTCTTTTCTCACCTTTTGCCATATTTGCCTTTGTCACACCATTCATACATGATTCTGCTCCCCATTTATCCCCTTTCTCCATTTTCCTTCTGCCTTTATGCATTTATTTATGTACAATATTTTAATTTATTTCTATCTTCTCCTTTTTTATTTTTTGCCCTTGTCTCACGCATCTCCTTTCTGTTCTTTTGAACAGGTATTTTGTTTGGTATTTTGCCATTCCTATTTAAATCCGTCCCCATTACATTTTTACTTGACTTTTCAGCCTCTCTTCCTTTTCTGTTTTTATTTTAACTCTCTGTCCGGCCTTGGGGTTTGAAAGAGTAGTCTTTCCTAGGTGAGCTTGTTGCTCCTAAGGAGAGAGAAATGTATCCAAATATTGTTGCTTGTTTACATTTTCTATGATCCCAAGTCCATTTTCTGCAAAATATTTTTGAACTCTGGACTCTGGAGCTAGATCCATTATTGATTAAGACTTTGTTGGTTCCATTGACTACTAATGTGGTGTATGGGAGGCCAGCGGATATATAAATAAATAACCATCACCACGTCTGCTGCTGCACTGATCAAGTGTTCCTCCACTCCTGTTATGTTACTATACCTGTAATTCACATCGCTTATTTCTGCCTAATATCCCTTTCCTTCATGACAGAAATGCCCAGCAATAATCTCTGAACCACAACTTCAGTGGCAGAGTATAGGCAACTACCATTAAATTAACGTAGGCAATTACCAGCATTTTTCTGCCCTCCCACCAAGCTTGAAATAACCTGTATGCTATTGCTCATATGATGAAGATGCCCCAGGCATTTTATTCCCCAGACACCTTGTGGTGTCACTTTATAAAACAACATTTCACCATTGTAATTACTGAGTTTAAAGACAAAGGGGAACATTTATTAAAAATTTATTTTTTGGTTTTTAGAAACTCACATAAAAACTTTCATTTAAAAAATTCTGTCAGTGTCACGTTTCACTGTGTGAAATAGAAAACAATGATGGGATTAATTTTCCCTTAAAACTGCGTGAAATAGAAAACAATGCTCGGCAGCTTAAACCTGGCATGCTTTTTTGTCAGTATAAAAAAGTCACATAAAGTTTTATAAAATTTTTCAAGAAAATACCCAGAATTATCTCAATTTGTTTTTTAAAAAAAGAAGGAATCGTATAATGCCAAAACACACATGCGTAAATGTAAAAAAAAAAAAACGAAACATGAAAAAAATTTGAACTTTTCTCAAAAGTTTACTGTTCATTGTGTGCAAATAATATTTCATCTTTATACATTTATTTAGATTGTAAGCTCTACAGGGCAGGGACCTCTATCCTCTTGCCTCTTTGATTCTTAACTTATTGCAACCATACCCTGTATTCATTTTATTTATCATCATACTTTGAATTTACCTGTTATTGTAATAACTCTGTTGTTGTATAAATTCATTGTTCTACTGTACAGCGCTGCGTACATAAGTAGCACTTTATAAAAATAGATATACATACATATATAAACAAATCTGCAGTTATTTGCAGCATTTGCTGTCATGTCTTTTGTTTGTCTAGAGCAGTGCTGTCCAACTTCTGTGGTACCGAGGGCCGGAATTTTTCTTGCCTACATGGTGGAGGGCCGATAATGGAAGCCAGTTTTGACCACTCCCCTTTTTTAAACCACACCCACTTCAAACTACACCCATGCTATCACAAGAGCTTTTAAGACCATCCCCACATTAATGGTGGCAACACAGCAAAAACCCAATGGTTGGTGCTCACTGAAGGGATATCACCCTTCATTTATATATGAAAGAATTATATTATGACATACACTTAAATCGATATGCCTCCTCCTCTTCTGTGGATAGCACAGCAACCCCCCAGCATATAATTACACCCCTTGGGGACCATATAATGACTATTTCCAAATGCCAAACTCCAGGAACAAACCCCTGCCAGGTTCACCTTCCACAGGCAGCATAGGGCAGGGAGAGTATGGCACACACAGGCAGCAAATCAAGCCATCAAAGCAGCCAGACAGGTGGGGGGCCACACAGAGGGGGGTCGCGGGCCGCCAGTTGGACAGCCCTGGTCTAGAGGAATCCTCCATAGAATGCAATAGTGGCACCATAGTGATACTGTTTATAGAGTGAATCCACCTTTTAGTGTGTAAAAATAGACACTAAAGAACTTTTAAAGGGGTTTTTAATGTTCACATTAAAATTTTAGTCTTTCTTTCTTTTTTTTTTTTTTTCCTTCTCCACTAATTCATTCCTTATTTTATTGTGCCATTCAATTTCTCATTGTCTATTTTTCCTGTAGATTGTAAGCTCTTGCGAGCAGGGCCCTCTGAGCCTATTGTTACTCTGTATACCCCTTATTCGTTATACTTTTTAAGATCCCTGTTTGTTTACATTTATTGTGACGTGCTTCGTAATTTGCTGGCACTATATATATAAATGATGATGATGATGATGCACTAAAGAGAATAGTTTGAAATTCCAAGGATACATATTCAACTCAAATGCACTTCTATTATAATGAACTAATATCTTTATTAAATGAAACCCATAGAAAATGAGAAAATGTGCATATATTTGCAATTCAGATGCAATTGCATGGAAAATGCTCTTCCAACACAAGCCATATTTATTGGGGCCATGGCAAACATGTTGTAGTCATATATTGTCCCTCAAACTTCAGATATCTAACCCAATGCTTATTCACTATATATACATATTAGCAATTGTTAGTCCAGTCCAATCACAATCTGTTCCTTTTTGTTAACTTAAAAATCATGTAAAGCAATATCATAGTGACACTATTCATTGTGACAATATAAATATTTGCAAATATATTGCAAAAATGATACTGTAATAGTTAAGCCTGGTTCATGGTCCAGAACCAGGGTAGGGTAGTTAAGACAGAGTAATGGTTTGTATTAACTAGGAGGGAGTGAAAGCAACATACATGACTTGTAGCTGAAATCACTAATGCAGCATCTTTGTAACCTAAAGAGCACATTCCAGCTATAAAATGAAATTCTTTCTTATGCATTGTTTAATGTTATTTCCTTTTGTTTTTCTGCAGGACTTTTATACATAAATGATGCATATTCTGAGAACACATTTGCTCAACCATCTAATACAACCACCCCTGCGCCCAATACCACTACGACTCATGTAACATCAAACACAACCACCCTTGCCCCCAATACCACTACAACTCATGTAACATCAAACACAACCACCCTTGCACCCAATACCACTACAACTCATATAACATCAAACACAACCACCCTTGCACCAAATACCACAACCACCCTTGCACCAAATACCACAACCACCCACTCTGTTACAACTACAAAAACTGCCAGCACTACAACACCTACACCAACATTGGAACCAAAACCCTCTCCGCCTGAAACTGGTAACTACACAGTGAAAATTAAAAATGAGTTTTGCATTGAAGCACTGATGGGTCTAGAATTGGAACTGACAAATTCTACCAAGGTACACGTCTTTTCGGAAAAGAGAAAAATTGTCTGGGGTAACAATAGTATGCCTCAATGTGTAAAAACACCATTATTAAGTTACAGTATGATCTGCTTATTCAGTGTCAGTGTTATTGTTCCTAGTTTTCCTAGTTAAAATTCAGATCATTAAATCATTAAATAAATATGTACCATTTGACAAAAGCTTCAGATATCATTCTTTGGATGTTTCCATTTGATTTTATTAAATTGTGTTTCCTTACAAGAAGCAGAAGCCTTACATTTTGAAAACTCTTTACATTGGCCTGAGTGATAGCCTTTCGACAGTCATTCATTAATTAATGGGCAGAAGTGACATTATGTTGCAATGACATTAGGATTATGCAAGACGACACTGCGGATAAAAAACATGACAGTGGGGACCAAAATTTGCATTTAGCACAATGCATTTGGGGACGTAAAACTGACCTTACAGCTGTTTTCTAAGCTTCTTTAAAGGAGAAGGAAAGGCTAATAAAGAGTTAACCTAAAGCTGCAGGCATACCTTCAGTTGTCTCAATAGTGCCCTTAAGTCTCCCCATATTTCTCCCGTTCAGATGATCAGAAGCCAAACAGGAAGAAAAAACGCTGAGCTGCGTAAAGAAAGTTCCCATAATGCCTTGCTCCTGCACAGACACCCAGACCAAGTGTACATGCTTAGTTTGTTAGACTATGAGTCAGCTTCCTGCTCATTGGCTCAGATCTACATTCCTAAGGGGGGGGGGAGTGAGTGAGAGGAGAGAGCTGCGTGCCTCTGGCACAGGAAAACAGACACAACTAATCTTTTGACAGAGAACTGTGTTTCTGTAAGTGCTTATGGGTGTATTTACATAGACCTTTCTGATAAAGCTTACTTAGTTTTTACCTTTCTTTCTCCTTTAAAGGAATAGTGTTGTGGGAAAACATATCAGTTAATAGTTAATGCTCCATCTGAACTCTGCATTAAATCCATTTTTTAAAAGAGCAAACAGATTTTTTTTTATATTGCAAGCAGTCTTTGTTTATAGCTGCCTGTTCTCTGGCTCTTATTCTTGAAACAATATAGGGCTTATTTACAGTTGCCCCTGCTGTAAGTTCAGGAACAGTGCAGTGTTCTGTCCTGTGCAAGGTGCAAAGTGCAGTGGCTGTAGGACGTGCCCTGCTTTGCACATTATAAATGACCCTTTACAGCAGAAACTAGCATTCCTTCAGGTCTGTTAATCAGCTTGCTTCTGCTTCATTTCAGTACCAGTAGTGAAATGAATATCAACAGTAGGATAAATACTGCTTTCTAAAGTTATTACATCTACAAACAACTTTAAAACCATTGAAAATGTTTAATGGAAAGCAGTATCCAGTGGGGTAACTATATTTACAGCAGAGCCCGGATATACTATATATACAGTGCAGCCAGGGCAGCAGGGAGGCCTGGACCGTGGGATCTGCTGTACCTTAGTACCCCCTCCTCTAAAATATACTGGACGGTCGGGGCCGGGACAAGGGGCAGGGGATGAGGGACTGGTCATGCCGGGCCCTCTCAAAAGATTTTTCTGCAAGGAGTCCCGGCACAACTGCTGGCAATATCTGTCTGGCTATATTAATTTTTCCTAGGAACCTGAATTGAAAAACAATCTTGTTGTTGCTTCCTGTCTGTACTACTTCAGGACCTCTACTCTTCTCCATTTCTAAGGGCAATGGCCTATGGGGAGATTAGTTGTCCATGATTAATCTTGGCTAACACGGATAACTAATCTCCCTGAAATGCCTTTGCACCAGCAATAAAGTGAATCGCTGGTGGAAAGGCAAACATGTTGCTTCATTTTCCGAAGTCGCAGGAGGACTGCAGGGGGAGACTTTGTGACTTCAGAAAAACGAATCAAAGAAGCAACATCCAGTGATGTTACAGGCACTAAACTAAATAGCTATATTTTCTATTTTAACTGTTCTTGACTCAAACTTTATTTTCCTTGATTAGTGAATCTTTGCTTCAGTTGTTATTTTACTTCTACATTTAGACTGATGACACAAAGGCCAGCTGATCTCACATATGTATAACTATATATATATTATATTTTCTTTCAACATTTTTTCTCTTTTCCTTTCAGACACAACAGTACTTTAATATTGTACCAAGCCAAATAAACTCAAATGGGACATGTGAAAAGTCAAAGGCAAATCTAAACTTGACATTTGCAAACAGTTATATCAACTTTGTTTTTGCTCAGGTAAGTTCCTATGAATGCTTAGAAATGTAAACTATATGTCCTTTTAATTTCAATGTGTCACATGTGCATTCTCTCATTTACAAGTGGTCCAGTCTGTTATAAAAACTGATAACTGGAAATATACAACTCTTTAGGTATCATTTACCATTGTGCCCATTAGTGCTCATTCTGGGTATTTGGCCATATTGTGCTCTGTACCTCATTACAGCGCTCCCTAACTTGGCACATTTCCGTTTTGGATTGCAGACACCTGCTGTACTTCAGAAAATTGTAGTTGCACCAGTGGGTGCACAGCAGCTCTGATATTGATGCCTGTAAGTACAGGGCTTGGTTGTGGCCTGCACCCACCAAGCCCCCTACCTAGCATGTATGAAAGGTATGCAAGTAAGGATATGGGTAGGGGGCAGAATATTGGACGTCTATGTGCTTCCACTGCCTGAATGCCGAACTGTAATGCAATGCAAAAAAACATGGAAGCTTGGGCCTGTTTTTACACTTTGCATCCTGCTTTTTTTTTAAGTGAAAAATTAATTGTAATGTAGCCCACTTTTGTTACAGTGCTGCTACTGCTGATGCTGTTGGTGCTAAAAGGAGCCCTGAGCCCCCCCTTACTATGGGGGAACAGGTATACTTTGCTGTATGGTGTGCCTCCACCCAGGGCAGGGACAGGTTGTACTGTAACTCCCCTCCCTGTGAAACTCTGTAATGTCCTCCCTTTGCTGGGGACTCCCTGCAACTCCCAGTACCTTGCCCCTTTCTTTGGGGTAGCTGCTTACCGGGCAGTTGAGGATCCTCTCTTACAAGCAGAGAGCAGGACATTGGTATGATGATGAACCAGAAGAACTTGTTTATTGCAGACAGACAGGTTATCCAGAAGCACACTTATAAGTCAGGGTACACACTTCTCTTTGGAGAACCTCTCTCCCTGGGGCTACCCATGGTACTCCCGCCAGGTGATCCTCCTTTGAAATTCCCTCCGGTACTCATGCCAGAAGACCCTCTCTAGGGCTCTCCCCAGTACTCCCACCAAGCAGACACCCCTTTGAGACCTCACCCCGGTACTCACACCTGAGCACCCACTGGATTAGGAATCTCCTGACTGACCATATTACCCCCTGACTCCAGCGATGTAGTGCTGGGGGATCTACATCCCTATATTAGAAGGGTTTATAGGCAGATGGGGCTTGTTCTTTTTTCCCATAAAAACAATCATGCACCAGAGGTCACCCCTTTAGATTAGAGGAACGGAGCTTCCATTTGAAGCAGCGTAGGTGGTTTTTCACGGTGAGGGCAGTGAGGTTGGGGAATGCCCTTCCTAGAGATGTGGTAATGGCAGATTCTGTTAATGCCTTTAAGAGGGGCCTGGATGAGTTCTTGAACAATCAGAATATCCAAGGCTATTGTGATACTAATATCTACAGTTAGTATTAGTGGTTGTATTTATAGTTTATGTATGTGAGTGTATAGATTGGTAGGTGTGGGTTGTGTGCTGGGTTTATTTGGATGGGTTGAACTTGATGGACTCTGGTCTTTTTTCAACCCTATGTAACTATGTAACTATGATCTTAATCCTACTGGCTCCTGTAGGGGCTATGTCTGCCCAGCTAATTAACCCTATCTATCACTCATAAAGTGATCTTTTATCACCCACTGGGGTCTAAACACAGGCCTGTTATTCACCCCTCTTTCGAGGGAGGTCCCTGTTATTGACCCCTCCACCGATATATTTAAAGCTGACAATCAATGCATATGTAAGTTTATTTTAAAAGTCTTGTGTATTTCTGGTATATGTTCATGTGGATTGTATCATGCTTAGGTCTCCACCTAAGACCTTTGAATAGGCTTTAGATGGAGACTGAAACTTTGGCCTGTTTTTTTAAAATAAATTGAATAAAGTTAATACTTGGAAAATAATCTTAAAGAGATACTGACACCAGAAATGAAACCTTTTTTTACATCTATTATAACACTGTCATGAGCTTTATAATTTTGCCATGAACGTATTTGCACAATGCTTTTACATTCCCTATCTGATCCCCCATGTGCCTCTATGAGGGGGCGGCCATATTTGTGCAGCAGGAGGCTGTTAGCATTAGAAACTATAACTGACAGGCTGAGAAGGGACAGTCAGGTTGGCAGAACAGTCAGGTTTAGGAACTTCAAGTAACAATTACTTACAAAACCAGCCCTAACAGTGAAAAAAGATCAACATGACCTATAGGTAACTTTTTATGTAGATTCATAATTTGAAAAGTCATTTTTTGTGTCAGTATCACTTTAAAGACCTATTGGAAAACTTCTGTTGGATATAATCATATATTCCTTAGCTTAACTTTAATTTTCCCTTTCAGGATGACAATTCTTACTACCTTGACAATGTAACTGTGTATTTTAATCTCACACGATCAGGTATGCAATCTCTAACAATAAAGATTCTTTTCATAAATCATTTTATTATGTATGTGGATCTTTACTTTTTGTCTGATTAGCAGTGAAGAAACCAGACAGCAGCTCTTGCAACAGAATATTCAGCTTTGCTTTAATTAGAGTTTGTACATTAAACAATAGGCCACCCATTTGAGGCTTACACAAAATGAAACAAACCACAAATTAAAATCCTACTTCTTGAACCAACAAACAGAACCAACAATATTTTTTTGTTGTTGTTGTGCATTGTGCGCGAGCCTGATTGTTTAGATGGAGCCAGCACAATACAGTGGAACTACTTTAAAGGATTCTATCATGATTCTACCAGGGTCATACTGGCCCGCTGGGGCACCTTGTGGGTAGTCAAATTTGCAGTAGTCAGATTTGCAGGCAAATGGACCCAAAAATCAGCTCCATCAACCATGATATCCACCATTTACATGTTTTCTCCATTGTAACATTACATTGTTGAGTAGTTCTCTGATACTGTGGAATGGCTCAGCATTCTTGCTAAGAAAGATAAGCGTATTGACCCAAAAATGTGCTACCATGCTGTTTAGTGTAGATCACCATGATCCAACTAAAAACAGTGAGACATCCCACTATAATAGAACATATTCAATTGAATGAGGTACGAAAATTGCTTTCAGGGTCACAAAGATATTTCTCTGACTTAATTTGGGTCCTCTCAGAAAAAGGTTAACACTTTCCTAGGTACATGTTTTCATGCATTTAGTTGTACCTTATGGAATAATCAGATTGGTCAGATAGGTATGTTGTTGCCTCCCTCCCTCCGCCCCTATTTGTGGAAGCACATGACTAGTAGAGTAGAGCATGTTATAGCGAGAAAGGGACAATGAACTTCCTATTATTACCCTTAGATCCAAAATGAGATAATGGTGAGGCAGGTATCCAGACACTTAGTTAAAAATAAGTTTAATCTGTCTACTAACAATTAAAAATGAAAAAGTAAAGCTTTAATTGGTTGCTATGGGGAAAATATATCCTTACCAGTGATACTTTATGTGATTAGTTAAAATCATGCTTAGTGAAGTCATTAATGCCATATGACTGATTAACAGTTCCATGACACATTTAAAGCCTAGTGGCTTTATATTTTAATGGATTTATATTGCCAATATCATGCAATAACGTTTTTTTTGGTAATTTTTATTTATTTATTTTATTTTATTAAAGCACGATAAACATACATCTGTAGCAATTAAATGTAGGGACCCCAAGATTTGGGCCCCTTTGCCTGGGTTCCCCTTTAGACAGGCATACCAGTGCATGGCCTTGTGGGATATGGACACCTAAGGGTGGTGCTAATTGTGTGTGTACTATAATTATTCTTTCCAAGTTAAAAGAGAGCTTCCCCTGTAGTTCAGTAGTGACCACTTGATGTTGGTGTCCTGTTAAAGAACAGTAACATAAAAAAATTAAAGCGTTTTAAAGTAATTAAAATATTATGTGCTGTTGCTCTGCAAAAAACTGGTGTTTTTTGCTACAGAAAAGCTACTATATAAATAAGCTGCTGTGTAGCCATGGGGGCAGCCATTCAAGCTGGAAAAAAGGAGAAAAGGCACAGGTTACATAGCAGATAACTAGTAGATAAGCCCCATATAATGGGGGTTTATCTGTTATCTGCTAAGTAACCTGTGCCTTTTCTCCTTTGAATGGCTGCCCCCATGGCTATAAAGCAGCTTACTTATATAAACTATAGTAGTGTTTCTGAGGCAAACACACCAGTTGTAGCAATGCAGGGCAACAGTACATTATATTGTAATTAGTTTTGTACACTTTCATTTTTTGGTGTTACTGTTCCTTTAAAAGGGGATGACTCACAAACCATGAGGTCTTCTTCCTGGGACTTCACCTCTCTAAGAAGTAGCTACAGGAGCCAGTTTAAATAATTCAGTTAGATATTTTATAGTCACTCTAGGGGGCACATTTACTAACCCACGAACGGGCCGAATGCGTCCGATTGCGTTTTTTTCGTAATGATCGGTATTTTGCGATTCTTTCGGAAAAATGTTGTGACTTTTTCGTTACTAATACGATTTGTGCGAAAAAACGCGAGTTTTTCGTAGCCATTCCGAAAGTTGCGCAAAATCTGGCGATTTTTTGTAGCGTTAAAACTTGCGCGAAAAGTTGCGCCTTTTTCATAGCGTTAAAACTTAAAAGGTGCGACGTTTCACGCAAGTTTTAACGCTACGAAAAAATCGCAACTTTTCGCGCAAGTTTTAACGCTACGAAAAAATCGCCAGATTTTGCGCAACTTTCGGAATGGCTACGAAAAACTCGCGTTTTTTCGTGCAAATCGTATTGGTAACGAAAAAGTCGCGACAATTTCCGAAAAGTCGTAAAGACGCCGAAAAAAACGCAAAAAATACGAAAAACTCGCAAAATGTTCGTTTTCAAATCGGAATTTTTCCAATTCGGTTCAGATTCATGTCTTAGTAAATGTGCCCCTTAGAGAAATGCTGCATGGAGTCCTCTATCAAAAGAAACACAGGATGTCTTGTCTCTTTTTTTGTAAACATGATGTTCCAGTGTCTGACTTCCTCTCTCAGAAACATCCTTAATTCCCAGGCCCAGATTCTGTGCAGTTCTCTTCTCTCTCCCCTCTCCTGCTCCACCTCCCACCAGAATGCTAAGAACTCCCTCCCCCTCCCTTAGGAATGTGTGATCTCAGCTATAATGGCTAGAGACTGCAGGGAGGAAGCTACTTTAAATGGCAGCCGCTATCTTAAGCAAAGGGAGAAAGCTTCTAAAGCTGTTTACTCAGTTATGTTAATGGTTTCTGCAGCATAAATATATTGTTCTAGGTGGCACTAATGTGGCAAATCTATTGGCAGTAAAGTGCCAAAATGACTATCCATCTCCTTTAACAAATAACAGCATTTCTTTTATTACATCTAAATCTGACCAGCAAACTCTTCTTTTTTTAGAATCTTGGTATGGTAACGCTACCAATCAAAAATTATTAAAAACAGAGAATGGCTACTCTGTAAAGTGTAAAAACACTCCTAAAATACAGCTGGGTGATACCATGAACCTTGTGATGACTAATGTAAAACTGCAAGTCTTTAACTTTAAGGATAACAGTTTTGGAAAAGGTAAGTAGAGCCTGTTTTTTTTTTAAAATAATACAGATTGCATATAGAATAATATAAGCATGCATGAGATAGTGATAGGGGGTTTCAAATCATACAGAAGTCACATTACTCTGCTATGCACTCATATATAGCTTCCTCTTCTCAGTGTTTAACCACTGCAGTGTCACGAGTCACGGGTTAATTGCTATCAACACTGATTTCATTTCAGGGAATATTTCCCTCAACTAGTTATTCTTGTTCTCCAAAATATGCAGCATTAACTATGCATTGTGTTCATTGTGACACTGTGGCTGAACCTCCTGTTACTACAATGTCCCCTATTGCCTAAGCCATGTGTATCTGCAAGGTTGTTTACATTTTTGATGTCTCGATGGGGCTTCAAACACCATTTCTTGGTTGGATGGAGTGTGTTAAAACACCATTATAAGTAGAACCACAAGGAAGATGGACAAAAACTGTAGCTTTACATTATGTATTTAACATAAGAAAACGTTATATTTATGATCCTTGTGCTACTGTATTATTCCATTGTGGCATATACATTTACAGGGGGCAGTAAACACAATCATGCAGTTACAATTTCACACAGACAGCAAAAACTGATACATTAAATTGTTATAAGCTATGTATAATGCTTACTTGTTATGGCATTGGCATTATGCCAAGGAGGTCCAAAACTTTGGACATGGTATGCAATAAATGACATTGCATAAAGAAATTAAGAAAGTGGAGTGCTGGTCCTCTTTAAAGTGTATACTGTATATATATATATATATGACCACTTTAGCTATATAATACCTTATAACAGTATTACACTCAGGGGCTGATTTACTAAGACACGATTTCGAATCCGAATTGGAAAAATTCAGATTGGAAACGAACATTTTGCGTCTTTTTCGTATTTTTTGCGATTTTTTCGGCGTCTTTACGATTTTTGCGTAAAAACGCGAGTTTTTCGGCGTCTTTACGATTTCTGCGTAAAAACGCGAGTTTTTCGGCGTCTTTACGAAAGTTGCGCAAAGTCGCGTTTTTTTCGTAGCGTTAACACTTGCGCGCAAAGTCGCGCCTTTTTCGTAGCGTTAAAACTTAAAAGGCGCGACGTTTCGCGCAAGTTTTAACGCTACGAAAAAATCGCGACTTTGCGCAACTTTCGTAAAGACGCCGAAAAACTCGCGTTTTTACGCAAAAATCGTAAAGACACCGAAAAACTCGCGTTTTTACGCAAAAAACCTTAAAGACGCCGAAAAAATCGCAAAATTACCGATCATTACGAAAAAAACGCAATCCGACGCATTCGGCCCGTTCGTGGGTTAGTAAATGTGCCCCTCAGTTTTATTTAGATTCCCAACTAAATAAAATAATAAAACTTATTATTTTTTTTTTTTGCACAAGCCCTGCTGAGTGCAATACTATTTACCTTTTTTTTCGCACCCAGGCAGTTGATATATACCAGTCTATATATATATTATATAATGCAGGCTATTAAATATGTCAAAGTGGTTATTTAGCAGCAGAACAAAGTTTCCTGTGTAAAACAACCCTGGCAACTAATCAGTTATAAATATTTAGTATTGTACTGCTGTTAGAATAATGGAGGCAAAAGTCTGGTTTATAATGGGTTACAGCACCATCGCAAACATTACCACTGTTACCATATTCCTCATAACTCATTGCCATGTGTGTGACAATGCATCTTTTATGCCATTTTATGCAGTGCAGTGTGCAAAGTGGACACAAAATTGAAAGTACTGACACTATGGGGCACATTCATGAAAATGCGAGTTTGAATCCTGAATGGGAAAGATTCGTATTGGATACGATAATTTCTTAAGATCGCAAATATTACGAATATGCTTACGAAAAAAAGATATTAGTCACGATAATATTGTATTGGCGATCCGAACTCACAAAATTTTCGTATCTGAACGATCGTAACATGCAGGAAAACCTTTCCGATCCTTCTGTGCATGATTTTGGAAGCCTCCCATAGGAATCAATGGCACTCTGCAGCTCCAACCTGGTCCAAGGAAAGTCACAATAACGAAGCTTGAATGAATCCGAAACTTTCGTGCTCGTTGCTCCAATAAATACCATATATTTTTCAGATGGCCATACATGGGAAGATTCGCTCATTTGGCGAGATTGCCAAGTGAGCAGATCTTCTCCTGATATGCCCACCTAAAGGTGGGCAATATCGGCCTGATTCGACTGTTTGGCTCATAGGCACCATCGCATCAGGGACCGCATTAACGAGCTGATGCGGTCCCCGATCCAACGGAAAATCAAACCTACCTGATCAAGCCCATCAGTGGTGCTGGAGATGGAGATGGACTTCCCGTTATTCTAAGCTTTCTGGAAAATGAATTTCCAGATAACAGATCCCATACTGTATTATGGTAGGGTATTAAACAGAAATCACACCATGGAGTGATGAATCAAAAAAGAACATTATTTGGGTGGAATGGACATGGGTAAGAACAGGGTGAAAATTTAAATAAATTATGAAATGGGGTGTAAATACATATAAAGCAGGTTTATTCAGCACAGCACTTGTTGATAGCACCAGTTAAAATGTCTTTTGTACAATGGGATGGTGTTAGTGGGCAGGACAAACCTATTTTTCCGTTTAATACTTGCAGTGAAGTTATGATATTCTACATAAATTGAACTAAACTACAATGGAATCTGTATTTATGCTGTGCCCTTTGTTTTATTTGTTCTGTATTTTGTTCACCTTTGTACAAGGTGCAGAACAGAAGTATACAAAACCTTTGTTGCATTTTACTGCTCCAGTTGCAACCTAAATATAGTGTTTAGAAATTATGTGGACAAAGCCTATTTTTAAAAACACATGGGCAGACATTTGAAATAAATGATCAGCAAAGCTGTTGCAGACATTTGACAAGACACACCTAGGAAAGTAAATAACAGCAACAATTTTCTTGGGAGACATATAGGCATAAATATTGTGTAACTATGCAGAAGTCTAAAGTTCTGATCACTAATTTACATTCAAGCACAGGTTGAGACAGTTTTAGACTTATGCTTAAATAAGAATTGTCTCATTAAACATTTAACATCCAGTTAAATTCTGATCAAATCACAATAATTTGCAAGACTTAGGGGTCCATTCATGAAACCACAAAAACAATCGTATTTTTTATAATTTATAGAACTTTTCATTATGTCCACGATAATTTTGTTAAAATTCCCACGGCTTTTTCATGGTTTTCTTTAACTTCCATGAAAAAGTCGTATTTTTTACAATGACTATTACCAATTCGGAATTTATTCAAGCTTTGGTATCATGACTAGCTTTTGGCCAGGTTGGATCTGTAGAGTGCCATTGACTCCTAAGGAAGGCTTCCAAAATCATACATTGAAGGTTTCAAAGCCAGAAAGGTTTTGCGCCACTTACGAACCTTCGGATCCGAAAATTTCGTGACTTTCGGAACGCAACCACGACTGAGAAAAGAATTGTGACATTTTTGAACATCAGAAATTATCATGGTTACTCCAAATTTTTTCCAATTGTGATTTTAATCACCCAAAGATTGTGGTTTAATAAATGGGTCCCTTAATGTGTGCCAAAGACAAATTATGGTGACATAGCACCTGCAATTGTGCCACAAACACCTCTGTTGGCGCCTGAGCAGCATACAGTACTGCTGACTATATCTCAAGTTCCAGGTGCCTGCATTATAGAGAAACCATTTCCAATACAATATTCTGTCCTCAACTTTTGTTTTGAAACAGTTCTATTAACTTTGTTACTGCAGTTACATTGTGTTGTCTGGCAAAAAATCCTGTCAGCAGAGACATTTCCTTACAATTATTTATTCTGTCTTTCCAGAAACAACCTGCAAATATGATCACAACTTTGGTCTAATGATTGCTGGTATAGTTATTGTAGTGATAGTTGTTTTGGGGGTAATTATCTATTTTATCTGGCACAAGAGAAAATCTTCCGGATATCAGAGAATATAACTGCTGAATTTAAGAAAGAACATGGCTTTCACTGAAGAAACAAAATGACCTGAATGATCAACTTTGCCAGAAAAACTATGCTTACACTAATACAATAATTTTACTGGAACCAATCTCCTCCAGTATAACCCGTGGAAGATAAAAAATAAAAACCTTTTGGACAAGCCATTTTACAAGTGAATATTTTCTTTACAGTTGGAAAAATCATGTTAGTTAAGCAGATTCTGTCACGATTTTATGGTATAGTTTTCATTACTAAATAACACTGTGTACATTGCAAATTATTCACTGTACCATTTAAAATATTCATGAAACAATTAATGTATGTTTTCAAAGTTGTAATATTGGTGTGTAGGCTGCCATCTGAGTGCATTGTGCCTGTGTCTGAGCTTTTAGAAAGAGACAGCAATACACAATAAAACTGCTTTCAAATACGCTATTATTTCTCCTACTCATTGAAACTGGTCATGACTTGGCTGAGTGGGACTTGGATTTTTACTATTGAGTGCTGTTATCATATCTACCTCTGGGTGAGGCAGGAAAGCATTTTTAGCAATGCAGATGTCAGGGAGTTGATATCTTGTTAACTGCCTATTGTTCTGCTGATGTGCTGCTTGGGGAAAGGAATGGGGGTGATATCACTCCAACTTGCTGCTCAGTAATAAAGTGTGACTGAAGTTTATCAGAGCAAGTTACATAGCGGAGGGCACCTGGGAAAATAAGAACATGGCTAGCCCCACAAATTTCAAAATTAAATACAAAAAATATCTGTTTGCTCTTTTCAAAAACAGATTTCAATGCAGGATTCTGCTGAAGGAGCTCTATTGACGAATGCATTTTGTAAAAAATCATTTTTCTCATGACAGAGTCCTTTTAAAGTGTGAAAAATTATCATAGAGGAGTGTTGCATCATTTTAAATCCCCTAACTGCAGTGATTGGCTCAAATGAACCACTCCATTTACTTCTGATTGTGATTCAGTGAAATGACATGAAAGTCTTATAAAATACTGCAAGAAAAAAGCAAATAAAACAAAATGCATGTTAATACACAATTGCACACCAAATGTGCAAACCATATTTCAGTTCAGAGGAACTTTAGAGGTATTTTCCAATGTTACCAATGAAACCTTGAGGAGAATGTGATAATAAAATCAAAATATTTTAAGTACTAAAAATAAGGGTGAATGTTAGGGGAATTGCTTCATGTTTATGGGTGTTGGTTCCCATCTATATAGTAGTACTGTAGTAGAATAGAACAATATAAAGTTTTAGTTCTCGTTTTGTAACTAAATGAAGTACATTATGCCATTCATCGTTATGTTTACATACAGGAGATTATTTCCCCTACAATAATTTGATCAATATCCTGTTACACAATGGTAATCTTGTCATGGTTTAGGACATTTTTTTTTTGTTTAGGGCTTTAATGTTTAATGCTTATCTATTTAAAGTGCACAGGAAAAATGTACAGCTCTGTACCTATCAGTACCTATGCAGGTAGGATAGTGCTGAATTGCCCACAGGGGCAATCTAATTGTGCCCTGGGCAGATTAGAAGCATGGACTAAATGCCACAATTTTGTAAATGCCAATGTTGGTAGACAAGTGACACTACAAGTACATTTTATAAGGTTCCTTAGGACAACAGAGACTGCACTGTAAGCAAAGGAATGGCAAAAGTCATTATATGGTTATTATATTATACGGTTATAGGGGAACCCCCTATCAATGGGTGAAATTAGTGTGAAATTAGAGCTCACCACAGAAAAACTCCCTCACTTTCTATGAATTCCTATAGGGTTTTTAAATCGGTGAAAGGGAGAGGTCGCCATTTGATATATACACTTCTAAAAGTCCCACAGGAATGAACAGAAAGTGAGTTTTTCCGTGGTGAGCTCTAATGTCACACATAATGTAAATCTGCTCTCAGTGTCAGACTTAGTTTAGCAGGTTTAAGGCTGATTAAGTTGCAGTGGGTACTGTAATACTAATGTAGCCCACTTTTGGTTATTCTGTGCTGCTACCTGCTGATTACTGTACTTTGGCGCTACAGGAGTCCTGAGCCCCCGCTTACTATGGGGGTTTGCAGGGATTTCTCCCTTAAAGGCGTGCCTTCACCCAGGGATGTTGTTGTGGAACTATAATCCACCCCCTGGGATCTTAACAGTCACTAGTACCTCTGCCTGGGATCCACACACAGCCCCCGGTACCTTGCCCCTCCCTGGGGTAGTTGCTTACCGGCAGGTAGGTGATCCTTGTGGCAGGAAGGAGTCAGATACACAGGTAATAGGATAAATCAGATGAATCAGTTTATTAGGGCAGGACCTCTCCAGGAGTGGCATATATCATTTCATACAGCATGCAGGGCTTTACCTCCTTACTACTCATTGAGAGCCTTTTCCTGTTGGGCAACTCACGGTACTCGCGCCAAGTGTCCCCTTCTAGGTGATCTCCCTGGTACTCACGCCAGAAGGCACCCCCTCTTGAGGTCCTTCCCGGTACTCACGCTAGGCAGCCTCACCACAGGCAGCCCACTCCGGTACTCTCACCTAAGCCCCCTCAGATCCAGCCTCCTGGGCTAGCGGTGACCTTGTCCACCTACCTAGCCACTTATGGCCCTGCACTCCGGCCGATGTAATGCCGGGAGGTCTTAACCTCACTACCACTCCTGGAGGGGCAATGTCCGCCCATTCTAAACTCCTGGTATCCTACATATCACTCCTAGAGCGACCTATTACCAAACTACTATGTTAACTGTGCCAGGGGTGCACACTACCTGAGCAGCCCCTGGGCTAAAATGTCTGACCCTCAGCTCATGGCTGCTATCCCTTATATGGGCCCATGCACCACCCTGTGGTCATAACCCGAACTACAAGCATACACCCTATTAACTATTTAGCAACCCAGTCATCCCAGTGTCCCTGTTAACTATCACCACCCTGTGGCCTGTCCTAGGGGTTCCTATCCTAAGGGCCCATTTTTGGTAAACCCCTACACTAAGAAGTTATCTCCAATTGCTGATATGAAGATTGTGGTACTTAGTAGCTTATATCACCCTTATGTCACTAAGCAGATAGAATTGTCTGTAATACTCCTTGACTTTTCTTTATGAAAAATGTCTTGGTATATTGTCCCACAGAAAGCATTTATCACATTTCAACTATTATAACACTCCCAGCAGCATTCCAATCACCAAAGGTGATTGAGCTGGATCCCACTGGCACTTGTTGTACTGAGCATCATAAGGCTTCCATATTCCCAGTTTTCTCAACTTCAGCTGGGTCTTCTGTATCCATTGTTATGCCCCTAAGGAAAGAGTCTCTCCTGAAGCCTTTGTGCACTCGAAGCACAGTAATAGGTTTTTGTCCATGGGTGGGGATACATTGGTTTCTTAACTAAATCAGCAGTCTATTGGCAAGATATATATATACTGTATATTTAAAATTACATGAACCATCTTTTAATGGCTGTTGGGGGGTGGTGATGAATATATAATATCTAATGATCCACTGAACACAGGGCAAGGCTTTGTTTACACAACACAAAAGCAGATAGCAAAGATGCTACAATTACATTTTTTTTAAACATATCTGTTTCAAATAAATCATTTTAATATGTAGGTGTTTTTATTTACTGCTATGTCAGTAAATTTTTACTTGTTTGTTTTATTTGACCTTTATATGCTTGGCCATTATAAATGTTTTGATTATCTCTGAAGTATAAACTGGCAAAAATCAACTTTCATTCACATTCATAGTGAAGAGATAATCTATATGAAGCTTTGTATATGCTTTTTGTTTGTTTGTTTTTGCTGAGATGAATGTTATTTGGGAAAAAAAATCTTTATTTTTCACATAAAGATTGTTTAAATTATGTAAGATTCTGTTAAACGTAATTTTTATATTTGTTACTAAAAAGAATTTGTCTAATTTCCTTACAAATAAGAAAACAATATAAGGGTGATTTACTGTATAACACAAGAGAGGTCACGCTTAAAGGCTAATAAAGAGTTAATCTGCAGGCATACCTTCAGTTCTCTCATTAGTGCCCTTAAGTCTCCCCATATTTCTACCGTTCAGATGATCAGAAGTCTCATAGGAAAAAAAAACGCTGAGCTCTGTATGAGGAAGGAGGAAGCTTCCTACTGATTGGCTCAAATCCACATTCCTAAGGGGGGGAGTGAGTTTTTAGGGGGATCAGGGGGGAACTGGAGAGGGGAGAGAGATGTGTGTCTCTGGCACAGGAAAACAGAGACAACAAATCTTTTGAGAGAGAACTCAGTGCAGCATTTCTGTGAATGCTTATGGCTATATTTACATAGACCTTTCTGACAGAGCTTACTTAGTTTTTACCATTATGTCTCCTTTAACACTTTAACTGCCAACGATGTGTGTGGTACGTTGTTGCAGAAAAAGGCTTTAACTGCCAACAACATGCCTCATACGTTGTGTGGCAGTTAACGATTCTCTCTGCAGAAGCGGCATCTGCCACGAGCCAGGGGGGCTGTCATGTCGGTCCTGTGATTCGATCATCGCAGGACCGACCTCCAAATCGCATCTGCTGCTGCTCTCCCTGCTTTCCCCCCCCTGCTTGCTCCCCCCTCCTGCCAGCGACGCCCACTCCCTTCCTGCTGCTGAAGCTCTGCATCTGGACCCTCCAGAAGACTGCAGGACGATCTGATCATCCATTATTTTGTTGTTTCATTGATTTGCACAATTTTGTTTGTTATGTGTTTTTTTGCATTTTTATCCCTGTATTAGTATCCCTGATCTGTTTTTAGCTTCACTTTGCCATGTGTAACTTTGGTGTACAAAAATAACTACCTATTTTGAATTCATAAGAATGTGTACTTTACAAAACTTTAGGAAAGCTTTGCAGATTGGTACTTTGGTGTAGAAAGGACTCTTTACCCATGTTAGATTTGTGTAGAATGTGTACTTTCCAAAAATATATGGTTTTCTGGGGGTCTCTGTATAGTTAGGGGGTGTTATGGCACATAATATGCTGACAGGGGGCTCTCTATGCAAAAGCTGAGTTGGCAGGCAAGAAATCCATATGCACTATTTTCATTTTGGGGTCAGTACACACCACAGACTTTGGGATATCTATGCATATTGGCATCAAACTGTTCAGTAGACCTTAGGTGTTCCTATTTGGGGTGATTTGCCTTTATCTGCAAGAAATTGTGAGAGATAAATTCGGCAAATTGCAACATTTTTATGCGATTTTCTGAAATGTCATAAAAATCGGCAAATTTAGGAAAGCTTTGCTTGGCTCAGTACTTTGGAGTACAAAGAAATGTGTACCCATTATAGATTCGGGGGAATGTTTACTTTTCAAAAATATATGGCTTTCTGGGGTGAGTGTACTTTTTTGTAGCATTATCCCACATAAAAAATGTAAATGTGTTGATTTTGCAGGAGCGGAAATGACAAATTATATGGGGGTATGTTCCCATATAGGTAAACCTATACATATTGGGCATCAAACTGTTCAGTGGATCCCTGGCGTTCAAATTTATGGTGTTTTATCTTGGTACCTAATGCTATGTGGGAGATAAGATGCTGCAAAGTGGAAGCTTTGAGGGGACTTTTGGAAATGCCATCAAAATTGGCAACTTTAGAAAAGTTTTGCGGCTTGGTACTTTGGAGTAGAAAGACATGGGTACCCATTTTAGATTCGGGGGAATGTGTACTTTTCAAAAATATATGACTTTCTGGGGTGAGCGTACTTTTTACTAGCTTTATCCCACATATAATGATGTAAATGTGTTGATTTTGCAGGAGCTAAAATGATAGAAATGATAGCTCATATGGGGGTATGTTCACATTGGGGCTCCTACATGCCACATACTTAGGTAAACCTATACATATTGGGCATCAAACTGTTCACTGGATCCCTGGTGTTCATATTTAGGGTGTTTTATTTGGTTACTTTTTGACCTGTAGGAGATAGTAGAGAGTAGAGATACTATAGACTGGAAGCTTTGAAGCGATTTTTTAAAAATTTTACAAATTTTGATAAAAACAAATAACTTTAGGAAAGCATTGCGACTTGATAGTTTGGAGTAGACAGACAATTGTGCCTACTCTGGATTACCCAGAAACTGTTCTTTCCAAAAATGTATAATTTTCTGGCATAAACCTTCTGTTAGTGGAATTTTTGGCCTTAAAATCTAAAGTATGCAGCTTTCTGCAGCAGAGCTTCAGCTTGGTAGTTTACTGCTGGGAGTTTTTGACCTATACAAGTGAGAAATCTCCATAAAACTATATATATTTGGTATTGGCACGTTCAGGAGACATGGGACTTTCTTGCATAAAATAATTTTTGTTTCTGGTATGTGTGTTTATATTATGGAAAATTTGATTTTTTTTTTTAGAAGACTATATCTTGTTACAGAATTGGAATTACATAAAAATTCTACCATATTTTGAAAGCATGAAAAAACGATATATTGTTTTCCTGGGTAAACTAAAAGTGCCCCAGAGGAAAGGCCCCTAAAGTGAAAATTGCCTGGCAATACAAGTTCCGCTTTGACCAAAACGGCTGTCAGTGAAAGGGACACAAATGATGTGTGTATTGGCACCATTCGTTAAAACTACTTCTGTCCAAACATGCTCTTTGCAGATCACCATTACGTCTGGCAGGCTTTTTCTGATAAAGCATGTGCAAGTTCACTTGCTGACACTGGGGATCCCTAGAGACTCCACTATCCTGAAAGTAGGTATTTTTTAGGTCCCCAGGGTGGTGTATCATAGGCACACCAGACTTTTACCAAAAGAATCACACGCAAACTACATTTTAATGTCAGGGTGCTATCTCCACACAGCATCTTACACTGCTGAATGCATTGCACTGTGATGTTCCTTTCTTTATTGACATCATGGGGCCTGATATACTGGCACTTATCATCGTACAGTAGCTGGCAGGTGGTTTATCTATGAATAAATAAAAACTTACTCTGATCTGACTGTTATGGTGTCATTATTTTACATGAAGTTGGTCCAGTTTGTATGTGGATCTCAGAGCACATAATATAAACACTCTGAACGTGACCATTCAGGACTGTACTGTATGTAGATAGGTGTGGTTTAAAATGTTAAGATAAGGGTCACTTAAATCTTTATTTTTTAGGAATGATTTCCACAGTTAAAGGAACAGTAATGTCATAAACAAACTTTTATTACTTTTTTGCTCATCTGGCACAATAATATAAATGAACAGTACTATGAAGTACTGGCACCAGTATAATCTTTATTTCTATACAACAATAAACACGTAAACTTTGAACTGCTGGCAACAGCATATGCTTGCTATCTAAACTGGTGGCACAAGTTTTAACATCAATACACACCCAGTTTAAAATGCTGGCAAATACAAATGCATACACTATTTCTGTTGCTGACAGAAAATATTATGCATCCTAGATCATATTAGAGTCCACTTTGGGGGTAACAATGGCTGTTACAAAAATTCATGTCATCAGTACATTTACTCCACTGGACATAGTCTGCTTATTCAGGTATCATAAGCCACAGACCAGTGCTACTACCTGGTGATAATTATACATGCCTTACACACTTATAAATATAGGTAAATAGATATCCAATCTCTAACAATGGACCAGCACGGTACTTGGAAATGTACTGTGGTCTATGATCCCTGAATAACTATGGGGTATCAGCCCTGTTGGAACCAGTGCCGTGTTTAGTATCAGGTAGCCGCTCTGACATAACCAGTGCTGAGCATTAAAATCTGACAATAAGGAAGTGCTACTTATATGTGCCAGTACCAGTGACATGATCCTACAGTATATGGCCCGCAGTGTCAGCAGTAAGAACTGATTTGACCGGACAGTTTTAAGCTAGTTTATAGCACTTCTGACGTTCTATCATAGAATATGCAGTACCATAATGCTGACATCTTGTTCAGACTACTTATATGGTGCTAAGCTTTAAGCTACCCGTGCAGAAGGATGCTTAAACATGTATTGCGACCACCCCCAGGGTCAGACGGGGGGTGCAGGGCCCACCAGGGCTGCTTCAGTTACATTATAGGACGTTACATCATCTGGCAATATTGTATTTTGTTGCTTTCTATTCTGGACACCCCTATGTGTGTGAATACGGGGAACTTTTAGCTAGTGTCTGTGTGCAGGCCATTTGATTTTGAAAGTGCTTGTTGCCACCCAGTGGCAAAAAATTTATATACACTGAAAAGTTGTTTGCATCAAATACATTTTTGGGTTTAGAGCCCCTTTAAGCATGGTGATTTTGTAATGTACTGGTAAATGCTACACAATATGATACAGAATGACTTCCAGTGCAGTGTGTGTGGGCAAATAAACACGTAGAGGCAGAGTTATTAAAATGTGAGTTTAAAGCTTAATACATAAAAACTTACCCACCTTTTTATTCATTCCAATGGGATTTTAGAAGCATATTTATCAATAGGTGAAAGTTAGAACTCACCATTTTATATAGAGATATAAATACTACTCACCATGGGCTGCTTCTCATAAGCAATGCAGGTTTCCCTGCAAATGAATAGACTTCCCTGATGCACAACCCATGGCATTTGAATGGGAAGCAATCCAGTGAATTAAGGTGATTAGAACTCCACAAGTAGATGTGATTTATTTGCATGTGCCATTGTGCTTGATCATATCTGAACAGTCTGCACAAAGCAATTCTGAGCACTGTAAGACCCAAATGATAATATGCATTGCAGGCCGATTCCCTTTCTCAGCACTGTAGAATAATTTAGCTATTATCCCGCCAAAATGTGGTGGTGTAATCTTATACTAATGGAACTCTTGTTGATTCACCTGACCTGTTGCAGGGGGAAGAACCTTAAAACATGCCACTGCTATAAATACTCCACATGGGGGATAATCACATATACAGGTAAACTAAGGCACAACAAAGAATAATGACATATCTCTCTCAGTCTTAATGCATGGCTGTTGCTTTTCTTTCCCTTTCCTTGTTTTACCCAGTTAGTTACTTGTTCTTTGGCTTTCACTGTAGAAAACACATTCTTCAGAAATATATTTGTAGAAACTTGTTGCTGTGTGCGTGGGGCCCTGGTGCATTTGTCCTGCCTATTGCAACAACCTGGAGGCCCCTCACAAGACTGCTACATAAAAGCTTCAGTATATTAAAATACTCTACAACAGATTGAAGCCTGGGTGTTTTGTGCCCAATGTGGCACAGATAACTAACAGCCATACAAAGCTGCATGAAACACAAGACTTAGGCTAATGCCAGATGTGGTGTATTTTTGGCAAGCAGAAAAAAAGCTTGCTGAGAATCAGTCCAGACTCTGTAACGTTGTGCCTGGAACATTGAATCCGCCCAGGTGTAGGCACACTAAGCATGTCTGCCTGAAACAGTGTACTTGATCATTTTCAAGCAGAAATATGCTGTGTGTGTTAATACCCCACATCTGGCATCAGCCTTAGGGGTAGATTTAGCAAAATGAGAGTTTACAGCTCTCCAAAAAAAATTCCCCCACTTACTCTTTATCCCTATGGGATTTTTAGGACTGTATTTATTAAACGGTGAACTCTAACTTTACCCCACTGAAAAAATACACTTCTAAAAATCCCATAGAAATAAATAGAAAGTGTGTGAATTGTTCAGTGCATCGCTCTAATCAAACATTTAGATAAATCTGCCCCTCGAGTTTAAAAATGCAAGTTTTATAAATCTTGTAACAGACTTCGAGCAACATATAGACCTTCTCTGCAATACAGCCAGCAGGCAAAGGCTGGAACCCATGATAACCAATCAGGTTCTTGCTTTTATTATTCAGCCTGCAGCTGGCTGCACATAGCTAACACCTGATAGGGGTGTTAGGGGTTTTTACACTGGTGCCAAGACGCCCCGCGTTAGAAAATGCGTACAATTCCCAGCGACTGGACCATCGCAATACAAAATAATGGTGCAAAATACTGTACCAGTAACATTCATGCTACCGCCACTAACACAAACCGGAAACCAAACGTTTCTTCTTCCCTTATTGGCTATATTTTTTACCTTGGGTCCCTCCCATTTTTGTTATTGACCGTGAACTTTATTAATTGTCAATGACTCAAGGGATGCACGCAAACGTTACGACGCGCGATACGATTGGCTGTGCTGACACGCCTCTTCATCCCAATTGGTTACTGTAATGTTTCACTCTCTACGGGTGCTCGCAGCACCCAAAGTAGTTGGAATGAAGACAGTATCCTGAATGCCAACTAAAAGCGTAAAATAGACCCATCGCATATAGCTGCCGCACAGATGGTTATCTGGTTTAACATATCGCTAGTATCGTGTACAGCTGATTGTGGTTTTTGAGGAATAACCTGTTAAAGAAATCAACATGGCGGCCACCTTGATACTTCTGAGGGGGAGAACCTGTCCTGGCTTCTGTGTGCTTCTGCACCAGCGGTGGGTTTTAGAGCGCTTAGAAAAAATTAATAAGGGAAGCAAGTAACGAGGGAGAGCTATGTAGCTCTGGAATGTGAAACCTAAAGCCTGTTGTTGCAGCCCCAGCAGCCTGGGCGACTCTGTTCAAGGCAGTGGAAGTTTAATGTCTTAAATGTGTATATATTATTCACACTTTTTCATAATTAATTTGAGTAAGTAGTGAGTTCCATTTGCTTTTTCTAGGAAATGGACCTGTGGCCCCAAACTAATCAGATATGCTTCAGAAACAGGTATGTTTATTATTTTGTAATTCAGTATGGTGTATATTACCCATATTATTATGCTTAAAGGAATACACAATTTCACAGCATCTGACTTAAAACATGATGAGGCGCAGTTTGGCTGAGTCCAGGTGAGATACTGTGCTACAAATGCATAGCAAGATCTATTGTCAGCAATACCAGATGTTTGATCACCATTCCATTTCATACCATACCATACTGAATGACTTCATAGAACAATGTAGGTTGCTTTGTATGACGGTAAGTCTGTTATCTACAAGTACTCTGCATTTGTGCAGACTGACAATCCACCCATACGCCTAAAAAATCTAATTGTGCCTGCCCCCAGAAGCATTGAATCCGCCTGGGTGCACGCACACTCAGCCAATATCCGCCAACAAAAGTGACACTTTACATTCGTTTGTGGATATTGGCTTATACACAGGCTGACAATTCGCCTCGTGGGGACTTACCCTAAGAATTCTCTCTGTGTCAATACAGTTACCCTGCTATTGTAGTGTACCTGGAGACAAGGCTGGAATGAGCCTTCTGAAGCTGCGCTCTGCACCTCATGGCTGGTATTTTATGTAGGACAAA
The DNA here is from genome assembly GCF_000004195.4 of Xenopus tropicalis. Lineage (NCBI taxonomy): Eukaryota > Metazoa > Chordata > Amphibia > Anura > Pipidae > Xenopus > Xenopus tropicalis. The sequence goes on from NC_030681.2 coordinate 107,442,975, forward strand.
GTGCAGAGTGCAGCCAGACCTGGGAAAGCAAAGGTGCCTGAATAAACACGCCATAGGCAGTGTGATCTCATTGTTGACCTGGTGCCAAAAGTGTTGAGCAGCCTGATTCAGCCCAGCATGTGGTTGGTCGAATTGGGCACAGAATTACTCTTTTGGAGATCTCAATAATTGGCAGTTCTTGCCCTGCATATTTGATGAACGGTGTATGAACGAGTAGGCACCAGAGGAAATTCTCTGCGAGGAGCTTTTAAAGCTGACTATACACAGGCCAGCATGATGAGCAGGCAGCTTTTTGGCCCCAATCATCAGCCTAATTTAGCACACCTGGGTGGCAAAATTGGGCAAATGAAAAGTTATTTTATTTTGTATAAATCATTTAATTTATATTTTTGACTGTACAGGAAGAAGTAAAATCGAGAAAGTCCTCATTGCAAACAGAGGGGAGATTGCCTGCAGGGTGATGCGCACTGCTAAGAAGATGGGTGTACGGTCTGTAGCAGTTTACAGTGAAGCAGACAGGAACACTATGCATGTCTCCTTGGTATGGTACTGGTGAAAACAAATGTATAAAACTTTGTCTAAGCAAACTGTTCTTTTTAGAGTGGTAGTATACTTCCACCTGCTACTTGTCATTACTGTACATTGTACTTTTGGTGTAGCAACTGACATAAATTAATTTGGTTTTTACAAAATTCTTGTAGTATGTAGCTGTTTTCCCACTTAAACAGTGCTGTCGTTTGCTCCTTTGTAAACTATTATTCCATTCAAGTAGTTCAATGATTAGGGCTTATAATAATCAGAGGGAAATGTTTACCCTTGAAATACAGTAGCCTATGCATCTACTGTATCTGATACTTCTGATTTTCTCAGAATTTCTGTCTTTTGTATGTATGTGTGAGATTGCTGAGCATGAGTAAATGTAATTTTTTTCCTATTCCAGGCAGATGAAGCATATTTAATTGGTCCGGCTGCTTCACAACAGAGTTACCTTGCTATGGATAAAATATTGCAAGTAGCAAAGAGGTCAGGAGCACAGGTAATATATCTTAATTATATAAGGATTAAATATGGGCTTCTCATAAAAGAAAACTGCAGTGTATAAGCAATGGACATAACTTTGTGTATAAAAGCATTTTACCTGTGTATCTTAACAAACTCAGCCAACCTTCATTACTAATTATGCACTGTTAGGGCCACTTTTATCTCCCTCTGGTGCCCATGGCAAAGATCCAATTAGTGGGCCTCAATCCCACACTATTAGGCCTGCTTCATCAATCCCAGTGTAGGTATTATTGGCATATAAGATTCCATTAAAGTGCTATCACTGCATTTTCTGAAAACAGTGCACAATGTTATCATAGCTTGATCCTTCCACTTTACAGAGTGATTTCATTAAAGGGGACCTGTCACCCTAAGAAATAATTTTTTTTTTCTATTCTGCTATTCCAACAAAATAAACATTGCCTGTACTTAGGTATCCCTTGCACCCATGAGTGCTGCACTCTAAACCTTATTATAGAGTGTTGCAGAGTGCAGGTATGCCCTGGATGCATATATGTTTTTTAGAATGAGCACTAAGGCATAAGATTTTGCACCCCTCAGTGCTCTAAAAATTGCATCCTGGGAAATAATTTACATAGCAAATCAAAATTTACATAGCAAATCACTTTGTACAATTGGAATGTGGACTAAATTGTGTCTCTACTCTTGTGTATTCTGTTGTAGAGACTTTGTGGTTTTATCCTCTGTTCCTGTAAGTGTGTTATGATAAACTGCTGCAGCATAAATTTTCCTTTTTATTATGATGTTTCAAACTTGACATTAAAATCAAGATTCATGTTATTTCTGATTCAGCAGAGGACCAACAGCCAATCAATAGAGGTGATATATCTGGGATTCATAAAGAACACATTAGGGTCAATTTGCTAAAGACATGTTGTAGTGGTAGGCCACTGCATTTTTGCCTGCCACATGTACATGTGTTCTCACTTCCGATGTGTCCCCCAATCCTTTCAGTTACCCTTCAGATTTTTTTTTTGTTTGCAATAGGATGGTTTATCTATCCCTTCCCTACTTGTCTTAAACCTATTCTTGTATTGAATGTAAAACTTTTCTATTAATTTACAATCTATTACAGGCTATTCACCCTGGTTATGGTTTCCTCTCTGAAAATACTGAATTTGCAGAACTGTGTAAGAAAGAGCGCATCATTTTTATTGGTCCACCTTCATCTGCTATTCGGGATATGGGGATTAAGAGGTAAGACTACATCATCAATCATATTACGTATAGTACCAGACCATTAGAGTAATGGGGTTCATTTCCACAAGTGCAAATACTCATAGCAAATCAGATTTTTGCATGAATCTTTTAAGGTAGCAGATTGGTCAAAACTTATCGCAGATTTACCATGGGTAATTGCTCTGTCCCAGCATCTTTGATTTATGGTAAATTGCATCATTTGTTGGATAAAATGATTTATACCATGTGATAAAAACATGAATAATGAAATTAAAATATTGCTAATAATTAGTAAGCTTACCTTTTTTTTCAGCACTTCAAAGGCAATTATGTCTGCAGCTGGTGTTCCAGTTATTGAAGGCTACCACGGTGAGGACCAGTCTGACCAGCACCTTAAGGAACAGGCTGGGAAAATAGGCTATCCTGTAATGATTAAAGCAGTTCGTGGAGGAGGTGGCAAGGTAAGTGAACAAAACATGCTCTGTTTAATATTTTGCCATTTGTGAGAGTAGAGTCCTAAGTCAGTGGCGCCATCTAATGGACTGCAGTGACATCTACTCATGTGAACTTTCATGATCTAAATTAATGCCTTGTACATTGGACTATCTATAGCTGTATCAGTTTAATGAGATCCATAAAATGTTGCAATATTACACTGATTTAAAAATAATTAGTAATGATAAAAAAACATGGTTGTCTTTTTTTTATTATAAATGCATTTTTTCAACAACACTAGTGCTAATTGCACTTGCAGATGTAAATAACCCCTTATATGTTTGTGTAAACATTTTGTGTTTACACTTTATAAAAATATATATTTTTAATGTATTTTAGGGAATGAGAATTGCACAATGTGAAGATGATTTTTTGGAACAGTTGGAATCTGCACGTAGAGAGGCAAAAAAGTCCTTCAATGATGATGTTATGCTGATTGAGAAGTTTGTTCAAAATCCAAGGTGTTGACCTTTTTTATTCTGTTCATACCTGTTCCAGTCTTATACAAGCTAGTGTTTCTTTACACTTATGTCAAATAACTTCCCCAGCTTTTTGTATAAAGTATATTCCAATGCATTAATAGTGTATACTGCTACAGATGTTAATGTAGTGTTTCTTCTGAAGTGGACAGTGAAAATATGTCTATTCACTACGCTGACTGCAACGTTCTGCTGTCTATTTTATAAACTCAACAACTTCCCACTTTCAGGCATGTAGAAGTTCAAGTGTTTGGGGACCAGCATGGAAATGCAGTGTATTTATTCGAAAGAGATTGCAGTGTGCAAAGGAGACACCAGAAAATTATTGAAGAAGCTCCAGGGGTAAGACCTTTAAAATGAAAATGTACTGTATTATTACAGTAATACTGATTGCTCATAGCTTTTCACTGTGAGAATTATACATTTATATAGTTGATGTCAATGTCTAAAAAAACAACTTTTACTTTTTTTTCCCCTTTCTTTATAAATATAATTATTATTGTAACATATCTTAAGCCCTAACTTTCTAACTGTAATGCAGCCAGGAATTAGTACGGAAGTTAGAAGGAAACTTGGTGAAGCAGCAGTAAGGGCAGCAAAAGCCGTGAATTACGTGGGTGCAGGTAAGTGTTAGCAACCTGTATACATGTGTACCTTTAAACAGTTTATTAAATAAAAAAATCATATAAATCATATAAAACATATACATACAGGCTGTAACATACAGGTGATATATCCTTTCTATATATAAATCCTTTTTCTATCCATCTAAAATAGTTTTTTGGTGATAACAAATTTTAATCTATATATATGTATTTTGGTACTGCCTATGTCATCTGGAACCCTGCAGGGGATTTATCTGGACAGTTTTATAGCAGTAATATGAAACAGGAAAGTGTAGTTTGTGTGGGCAGAGCAAAGTTTAATGTGATCTAGCTTTTCAGGGGAAAATTACCATGGTGCTAATTAACTACAAGACTTTGGCTTTCCTCTGGTGGGTGAATATTCCAGTTGTGTTTGACATTGTTTTTTAGGAACCGTGGAGTTCATAATGGACTCTAAGCATAATTTTTACTTTATGGAAATGAACACGCGTCTACAAGTTGAGCACCCTGTCACTGAGATGATCACAGGAACAGATTTGGTAGAATGGCAGCTCCGGGTAAGAGGTTTAAAACCACTTAATCGCTAATGTGGCAATTGTTTCTTGTGTTAAAAAACTTTTCTTTATGCTCCAATTTAGTACTCAATGCTACCATGGAAGGATTAGAGGCTGTGTCACAGTGTCATGTAAAATATTTGATAATGATCAAAGACTACTACTTGCCATTACTTCTCATTGACATGAATGAGAGAGCCCTGGAGTCACCCTTCACTGATGATCATTGCCGATCACTCACACATGGTGATCCAATAGGTGTTCATGTATGTCAGTGGAATATGATCTGTGGCTTTTTAATATTTGCTTCATGAGTTTAATCTTCATGGGGTGTCAATATGTTAGACGCCCCCCAGTGAATTAAATTTCTTAGTTTTTCCCCAAGCCAGTGCCCCTTTTAGAAAAAAATGCACAGGCCTAGTAACACAATTACACATAAGTACATACATTTCCTATGTGTACCAGCACAGACTTAGATTTGTGCATGCAAAGAGGTTCTCCTTACTCATGAGCAAGTCTGTAGAAAGTTATTATACCTCTGAAATGTAATCATTTTAAAAATACTGTGTATTCATTTTATATAGTTGTAAGATGTCAATTATAGGTAATGGCTGATTCATATTTGCTGATAAAGCTGTGTGTGCAACCTAAAAGCAAGTCCGATTGTCCTATAGGTTGCAGCTGGAGAGAGGATTCCTATGACTCAGGATGAAATCACCCTCCAGGGTCACGCATTTGAAGCACGGATATATGCTGAAGATCCTGATAATAACTTTATGCCTGGAGCAGGTCCCTTGCTGCATCTTTCTACTCCACTGAGCAATGATTTTACTCGCATTGAAACTGGAGTCAGACAAGGTGATATGAATTGCTTTGAATGTGTTGGCATTTATGTTCATATGCACAAATGCATATTATTATGTTTGTCACATATTCCAATATTACAGTGCTCTCAGATTGTTTGAAAGTTTACAAGTTGTACTATTATATTGTTAATGGAAGCTTCTCCAGCTAGAGTAGTGGTCCCCAACCAATGGCTTGTGAGCAACATGTTGCTCTGAAAGTTATCAATGAATATGTATTAGAAAGTTGCTTAAAGTTTCCCCCCCTAAGTACGTGTAAAATAAATATTAATTTAAATGTATGATTATCTTTATTCAAGATTAATTTATTTATATGAATCATATAAATGTTTTATTAAACAATGCTATTATTAACATCAGTGCTCTGTTTTTTTTTTTTTATCTCTCCCCACAAAAAAGGTGATGAAGTTTCGGTTCACTATGATCCCATGATAGCCAAACTAGTTGTATGGGGCGAGGATCGTCAAGCAGCACTGATGAAGCTAAAGTACTGCCTTCGCCAGTATAATGTGGGTAAATAGTGTCTAGCCTCCCTTGTACATCATTTAATGTACAGTTTAAGTGTTTTGCACTGCATATCACAGTTAAGGGAAAACACAGAAACAACCTGCCCTTGTAAAGTATATGTCATATACTGTATATTGGGTGCTATCAGCACTTTGCTAAACTACTAGTGATGCATGGGATATGGTCTGAAATCCAGCCTAATTTTGACATCACTTTAATATGCACTTTAATGAAGAGTTACTTAATTTTTTAGTAAAAGTACAGAATTTAATTGATTATATTTAGAGTTTTATGAGTTAAAGCTGAAATTTTTTCCTCTAAGTTTTTTTAAGTTTCTTCTTTAAGAGTTACTTCATTTTTTAGCATAAGTACAGAATTTTAATTGATTATATTTATAGTTTTATGAGTTAAAGCTGAAATTTTTTTCTCTTTAACTTTTTTGTTTTGTCTTTGCAGATTGTTGGCTTGAGTACCAACATTGATTTTCTGCTAAGTTTATCTGGACATCCAGCCTTTGAATCAGGAGATGTACACACAGATTTTATTCCCCAGCATTATAATGAGCTCTTCCCACCTAAGAAATCAACACCTAGAGAAGTACTATGCCAAGCTGCTCTTGGCCTTATTCTGAAGGAGAAACTTCTAACCAAGGAGTTCAGTATAGCGACTGGGGGTTTGTTATCCTTATTTTGTTTTCTTAACCGCTATGACTGGAATATGTGTTTTTCTTATAAGGATTAACCAGCATGGCCCTCCATAATATAGTTAACATCAAGGGGAACTGCAGTTAATGACCCTGTGGACCCCGACAGGCGATTTGTGGGGCATTATTTTTGCATCAGAGTTGAATTTTACTTGTTGGCACCCCCATATTCCAGCGGCCTGGGAGGAGGGCCCAGATAACTTAATAGTACGGGGCCCATGATTACTGATAGAGGCCCTTCCTACCACAGTATCCTGTAAATTGCAAAAATGATTTCTGGTGTCTTTTGGAAGTTTTCTTGAAGTTTAATAGCAGAAGCCCTTTTAGAACATTAAAGGAGACGGAAAGGCTAATAAAGTGTTAATCAAAAGCTGCAGGCATACCTTCAGTTCTGTCAATAGTGCCCTTAAATCTCCCCATATTCTTCCTGTTCAGAAGCCTCATAGGAAAAAAAAACAAAAAAAAACACTGAGCTCTGTAAGAAAATTCCCATAATGTTATGCTCCTGCACCAAGACCTGTACATGTGCAGTTTGTAAGACTATAAGGAAGCTTCTTGCTGTATGGTTCAGATCACAGGGGGGAGGGAGTTCTTAGCATTCTTGTGGGAGGGGGAGCAGGAGAGAGCTGGCAGACTCTGGCACAGGAATCACAGAGACAAGGAAGGAGACAAGAATTCCTCTTTCTTTTGATAGAGGACTCAGTGCAGCGTTTCTGTGAGTGCTTATGACTGTATTTACATAGACTTTTCTGATAAAGCTTACTTGGTTTTTCACATTTTCTTCTCCTTTAAAATAACTAAGCTCTATTATGCATTTAAAAAAAAGAAACAGTTTGCAATGTTTCATCAGGTGATTCATAGCAACACACAGATGATCTATTAATTCAGATATAGGAAAGATTTACTGGCTTATTAAGGTGAAGACACACAGAGCTACCAGGAGCAGCTACTTGTCACAGCTACAAAAATAGACAATGCTCATCATTTACTGATAATGGTCTTGTGTGATTTGTACGTGTGTTTTAGCAAAGGCAATTCTCAGTATTGTCTATGGCAGGGTATTTTCTGGTATTTAGTAGCCGTGACAAGTAGCTGCTACTAAGTAGCTCTGTGTATGTTCACCCTTACTGTTTCCTCTATCTCTATACACAGTGCCTTGAATATAAACCATGTGTAGCAGCCACATCTTTATTTCTAACTTTTCTTTGTCTCTAGACCCTTTCTCCCCATTTGCTTTCAGTAATGGGAGAAGAATAAATGTTTCTCACACCAGGAGCCTCAGTTTATTTGATGGAGAAAATAGTAAGTCGTCTTACAGACAATCATTTTTGTATTCTCACATCCAAATGTTTGTCCCATATGTCAGATAAATCTTGCCATGCTAGTAAGAATCTTATTGACTTATCCAAACACTATGGGGCTGATTTACTAATCCACAAATCCGAATGGGAAAAATTCGGATTGGAAACGAACACTTTGCGATTTTTTCGGCGCCGTTACGACTTTTTCGTAAATTGTCGCAACTTTTTTGTAGCTGTTACGATTTGCTCGTATATTGTCGCAACTTTTTCGTATTGAGCGCTTGTAAACGGCGGGCAAAACTTTCAGACTTGATTTTCAGCATGATTTTGGAAGCCTCCCATAGGACTCAATGGCACTCTGCAGCTCCAACCTGGCCCAAGGAAAGTCTCCCATAGGGCTCAATGGCACTCTGCAGCTCCAACCCGGCCCAAGGAAAGTCTCCCATAGGGCTCAATGGCACTCTGCAGCTCCAACCTGGCCCAAGGAAAGTCTCCCATAGGACTCAATGGCACTCTGCAGCTCCAACCTGGCCCAAGGAAAGTCACGATACTGAAGCTTGAATGAATCCGAAACTTTCGTACTCGGCGCGAAGGCTACGAAAAAGTCGCGACAATTTGCGCAAGTCGTAAGGCTACGAAAAAGTCGCAACAATTTACGAAAAAAACGCAAAATCCCAATCATTGCGAAAAAAACGCATTCGGACGCTTTTCGGACGTTCGTGGATTAGTAAATGTGCCCCTATGACTCTTGATTACAGCACCCCTAGTGCGCAGTAACACACTGTTACAATACTGTGGCTGATTTATTCTGTTTTTTTCCCCAGAATTGGAATTGAAAATACATTATAACAATGATGGATCATATGATATACAGGTAAAATATAATGGGTGGTGAGTTAAATGTTCAGTTTTAATTAATTGTCCCTTAGTTCAATATTAGTTATCTTGGCACATTTCTGTCAAACTCCAGACATTCCACTGGGTGTATTGCTCTGATAAACTGTAGTAAAGAATACACGAGAGAGCTTTTGATTTAACTCTGTAAGTAAAGACATACAATATGTATATATACATATATTGTATTAAAACCAGAAAGCTAGAGAGTATATATATAAAGCTTTGAAAAGGTACATTTGTTTTATGTGTAAATATTCTTGCTTACTTTACCTCAGTTAATATAGACTTGTGTACCTCAGCTGCCTGGTCACATGCTCAGTGTGTTAGTGTATACTAAAAATGATTTTTGTATTGCAGATACAAGATGAAGTGCTGAATGTTTCAGGAGAACTTGTCAGTGAGGGAGATGTCACATACCTGGAATGTTCAGTCAATGGAGTAATGAGCAAGCCCAAACTAGTTATTGTGGATAACACAATATATCTCTTCTCACGGGTAATACAACCCTACCCCACTCTGGGTAGCCTTTCTGTCATACTAGATTGTTCAAGAAGTTATAAACTAGCAGCAGCTTACTATTCTCTAGTGATGTTTTAACTTGACCAAGGCTTGCTGTGGAATAAACGAATTGTACATAATACTTGTTTTGTGCTGGCTGCAGGTAAAAGTTTCCTTTAGGCCTTTTGGTAAAATTGTGCCATTGTCTATAACAGTGCTGTCCAACTGGCGGCCCGCGACCCCCCTCTGTGTGGCCCCCCACCTGTCTGGCTGCTTTGATGGCTTACTCTTGTGTAAGCTTTAAATGGCATCAGTACTGTGATTAACTGCCCCCCCTGCATGGTTCTCACCTCAGATTCAGGCTGTAATCAGGCTGTATTGTTTAAATATGTAATCCTCTGTGTTGTTCACACCTTTTAATCCCTGCATTGTTTTCCCCCTGCAGTGTTCACACCTCAGGCTCAGGCTGTAATCACCCCCATTGTTCCCCTGTTCACACCTCAGGAGCAGTAGAAACCCACAAATAATCCCTGCATACTACAAAAAGAACATATACTGAGGTGGTACTGCAATTAAAAAGTTTTTTAATATATAGTTATTGTGCAGACTGTAGGAGCAGTGCCAGCATTGTGTCACTGTAGGCTGCCTGTGTGTGCCATACACACAGGCATCATAGGGCAAGCAGAGTATGGCACACACAGGCAGGGTAGGGAAGGCAGAGTATGGCACACACAGGAAGAGTAGGGCAGGCAGAGTATGGCACACACAGGCAGGGTAGGGAAGGCAGAGTATGGCACACACAGGCAGAGTAGGGCAGGCAGAGTATGGCACACACAGGCCAAGTTTGGCACAAACCAGCCAAGAATGGCACACACAGGCTGAGTAGGGCAGGCAGAGTATGGCACACACAGGCCAAGTATGGCACACACAGTGAAAGTATGGCACGCAGGCAGGGTAGGGCAGGCAGAGTATGGCACACACAGGCAGGGTAGGGAGGGCAGAGTATGGCACACACAGGCAGGGTAGGGCAGGCAGAGTATGGCAGGTTTTTGCTGTACTACAACCATTAAAATGGGTATGGTCATGTGATAACATGGGTTTGGTTTCAAGTGGGTGCGGTTTCAAAAAGGGGAGTGGTCAAAACTGGCTTCCATTATCGGCCCTCCACCACGTAGGTCGGGAAAAATTCCGGCCCTCGGTACAACAGAAGTTGGACAGCACTGGTCTATAACAACAAATTAGCAGTTAGTTTTGAAGTAGACATATCCATAATTTATGGAGTCAGGCAAATGCTAAACTTTCAACAAAAGATTAGACTGAATCCTAACCTTATGAACCAAAAATGTCCACATTTGTCCATCCAGGACTTAAAGGAACAGTAACGCCAAAAATGAAAGCGTATTAAAGTACAGTAAAGTAAAGGCACAGGTTACATAGCAGATAACAGATAAGCTCTGTAGAATATAATGGGGCTTTATCTGTTATCTGCTATGTGCCTTTTCTCCTTTGAATGGCTGCCCCCGGGGCTACACAGCAGCTTTGTTTATATAAACTATAGTAGTCTTTCTGAGGCAAACACACCAGCTGTACCAGCACAGGGCAACAGTACATAATATCGTAATTATTTTTATACACTTTCATTTTTTGGTGTTACTGTTCCTTTAAGAGGCACTTAAACTGAGGATATTGGATTAAGTTTAGCTAAAAAGAATTGAGTCTTATCCAGATTATAGCAAATATTAAAAATCATGGCTCAGGTTAAAAATATATGAACTAATAAACTCTTAATATTATAAACAAAACAAAATACTGATTTGGGGATTTTAAATTTGGCTTGTGCATTTACTTTTTTACTTATTTTGCTATCCATGTACAGGGCCAAATCAGTGTGAACTGATCATTGGCCCTGAAGCCAACAAACAGATTATGGGTTGGAGCCTATGGAGGCCTGCCATATGATGACTGCATCAATGTGGCAATGTGGTTCTCATCCAACAGGATTTTTAAATATTGCAAATTGATATCTTTTCTGCAAGGCTTCAGTGGGGCAGCCCCATTGGTGGGTCCCATACACAGGCCAACAAGCTGCTGGTCCGGAAGGACTGAGTTGGCAGCTTTAATTGTCCCGTCATCTCCCAATTTCACGTTTGTTGAAAACAAACAAGCAGCTATGTTAACACACCTCCATCCAGAATCCAGTATATTACAGGCCACTATTTCTTAGTCTCAGTCTTTACTGTTGTGCAGTGTAACAAAACTTTGCACCTTAGTGGAAACTGAACCCGCTATAGTATAAACATGTCACTGTATATGGATAGGCAATCAGCGTGGAATGTTCCAATCTTCCAATGTAATATAGGCACAAATTATGTTTCCTTGTTGATTTCCTTTTAAGTACAGTGACACACAGGGTATTTCGATTGCTGAAATTTTTTGACTGCTTCTCATTATTTTTAATTGGAAGCATGTGTTCTAGGGCTTGCTAGAGTCATTATGGTCTTACAATGTGACCAGCTGCTGATACATACGCCTTATGTACAATTGTCCTGAAAAAAATGATTCTTTAAAGTGCTGCGTAAATTGATGGCACTATATAAATAATAATAACAAAATATGATTATTAGTAATGTTCATTTTATGTGCACAAACGTTACTGGATTCTAAATAAATGTTAGATGCATCCCAGCTTAGAATATGCGGTAATGTGTTCTGGTTTTCTTATTGTTTTAGGAAGGCAGTGCACAACTTGGGATTCCAGTACCAAGATATTTGTCAGATGTCAGCACTACAGGACCACAAGGAGGGGCTGTAGCACCCATGACAGGAACTATAGAAAAGGTACTTAAAACCATACCATTACATTTGCGGGCCGTGGCCATATATTAAAATATAAATATTTATGTGTCTGGATTTGTTATCTAAAGAAAATTTGTAAAGAAGCGGAGCACAGGATAGCTCATTAATAAAAACACAAGTTTGCTTTGGAAACTCTGGCCCAATCGGGGGCGGCATGAAGCGTGGTAGCACAGAGAAGTACTTACAGTAGGCTATCCTGGTGAGTGCTCCCCTATTCCTTGTCCACATTGGATTTGTTATCTAGTTGTTCTTACCAGTGGTGTTTAAAAGGGAAGAATTGCCTTCTACTCCCATTAATCTATATATCTTTTAATACAGGTTTATGTGTTTCTGGCCCTGACTGCTTAAGCTAAATTTAGTTTAGTATTTTACTGGTATGTTCTTCATCGGTTATTTCCCTATCTTAGACCTGTTAGGCTAATTCCACATGTAGCGTATAGAGCTGAAAAACGCTTGATGAGAAAACGCTCCATACGCTTAAAAATGCCCCTACCTGTGCCTGCACCCGAATGAATGGAATACACTCGGGTCCAGGCACATGTAGCGGCTACATGGGCCTGCACCCCAGCTTATTCCATGCTTTTGGGTGCAGGCACAAGGTAGGCCGATTTATAGTAGCAGGGCGTATTCTTGGCAATCGTTTTTCAGCTTGCTTAGAGAGCTCTGTGTGGAATTAGCCTAAAGGAAATAGGTATTCTCCACATTTTAGAGGAGTTCACCTTTAAATTAATTTATAATTTTAATTATTTGTGGTTTTTGAGTTATTTTATTTATACTACAGCACCTTTCCAGTTTAGAATTTCAGCAGCTGTCTGGTTGCTAGGGTCATAATAACCTTAGCAACCAGGCATTTATTTGCATGAGAGACTGTAAAATGAATAGGAGAGGGTTTTAATATAAAGATTAGTAATAAAAAAATAGCAGCAGCAATAAAATTGTAGCCTTACAGAGCATTTATTTTTTTAGATGTTGGGGTCAATGTCATTTGAAACATGGAAAGAGAATAATTAAACTCAAAAACTATAAAAAAAAAGAAAAAAAGATGACCAATTGAAAAGTTGCTTAGAATAAGCCATTAAAGGTGAACTGCCCCTTTGAATCAATCCCAAGTTTTACCTTGCATTTGTCAACTTCTGCCATGTAGCCACCTTGATGGCCAGTTTGTAGAGATCCTTCTGAACAATGACACATCCTGGAGGGATTCGATTAGTTTTGAAGCATCTGCATTACAAATATGTTGCTTTCAATCCCCCTACTTACTGCATAATGAAAACAAGTAAAATTGGTTGCAATTATTCATACTTAATAAACCATTCTAACAACTACTTATAATGCCCTTATACAGCATGTAAACCTTACTGTGGATCTCTTAACAAGCATTTAAATAACATTCTGTGATCAAACTTAAAGATGTATAATTGCCAAGCTGAGACTGTAAATCCTTTAGCTTTTCTCCAGTCCAGTGATATCATATCCAGATTGGTTAAAATAAAGCTAAGCTCTGTAATTATTTGTGGATGTAGTCCATCAGATCCTGGATCACATTAACCTTATTAAATGTTTAAAGGAACAGTAACATCAAAAAATGAAAACTTTATAAAGTAAATGAAATATAATGTACTGTTGCCCTGCACTGGGAAAACTGGTGTGTTTGCTACAGAAACACTACTATAGCTTATTTAAATACCCTTCTGTGTAGCCATGGGGGCAGCTATTCAAGCTGGAGAAAAGGCACAGGTTACATAGCAGATAACAGATAAACTCTGTATAATACAATAGTGTTTTATCCGTTATCTGCTATGTAACCAGTGCCTTTTCTCCTTTGAATGGCTGCCCCCATGGCTACACAGCATTTTTCTTTATATAAACTATAGTAGTATTTCAGAGGCAAACACACCAGTTGTACCAGTGCAGAGCAACAGTACATTATATTGGAAGTCTGTTATCAGTCACTGATGAGTTGTTTAGACAAAAGCTGGCCATACACGTGGCGATCTGACGATGTTTCGTGCGACCATTGGTCGCACGAAACATCGTCAGATGTGCCACACACCATTCAGGGCTGAATCGGCAGGTAAGGAGGTAGAAACAATAGGATTTCTACCTCCTTCTGCCGATTCAGCTCTGAAGGGAGATTTTGATCAGGCGCCTTCTATGGCGCTCGATCAAAATTTTCCAACTGGTCCGATCGGCGAGTCGGCTGATATCGGTCGACTCGCCGACATACCATACACGCACCGAATATCGTACAAAACTAGGTTTCGTACGATATTATCGGTGCGTGTATGGCCACCTTGAGCCCTCTGTATGACTAAAGTGTGAGTGCTATAATACCAGCTCCTCTATTGTAGCAGCTGAGGAAATAAATGAGGCATGTTTACAATGTATACAATATATTTCAACTCTAAATGGACCATTTTCTTTCTTCATTACTCTATGCATTTACTGTTTGTGTATATATAACATTTTTAAAATGTTTTAGGTGTTTGTAAAAGTTGGTGACAATGTGGAAGTTGGGGACCCTGTCATGGTTATGATTGCTATGAAAATGGAGGTGAGTTGTATTTTGAATCTTTCATATTTTTGTAAAAGTAAATCTTAGGGAGGGGCTATAGTGGGATCAACTGTCACTCAGTATCCATCTAGGACCAGTGTACAGGCTGTATTGTTTGCTTAATATGGCACTATGCATACTATTTAATGGATTTGTATTCTATTTCTTTGCAGCATACAATACGGGCACCTAAACCAGGCACAATAAAAAAGGTTTACTTTAAGGAGGGTGAGCAAGTCAGCAGGCATGCTCTACTTGTGGAGTTTGAAGATGAAGAATCTGGATCAGAATGATTATTTTTCTTTTCTTGTGTTTTTACAAGAAAGTATAAATATAATGTATATTTACAATTCACTCTAGAAATGATTTTCTATGTAGTAAATATATGAAACAGTATTTAAAAAGGTAGATTACAAACTACAAAGATTTCCAGATGATGTTTTTTAAAACGGGGCATTTGCCTGACATTGCAATTTCTGCAGGGCAACTGTCACCTAAAATATGGCATGTTTCATTGTCACTGGGGGGCATCTCTAGAAGTAGCGGCAGTCAGTCAGCTGAGTGTTTTATTATGGATGATTATAAAAACTTATGGCCATAAAGGGACAACACAATAGGATCATTTATAAAGATAAATTGTATGTGAATTTGTTTTAAAGGTTCTACAACATGCCATAACAATGGGCTTTAAAAGTCATATGTTGGTTCATAAGTACGTGTATTTCTGCAACACCTCTTCATATTTAAACATTTCACATAAAATCCCACATTTTTCTTTGTGCATACAAATACACACACAGCACCAATAAAGGATGGGGGGTGCTTTTTAATTAAGCATTAGAACGTGAGTGAAAATGAATGAGAAACAAGAACCAGATGAGTTTACATAATTACATTAAGGTCAGAGGCACCTGTGTATGCACATATATTTTCTCAAAAAAAATAAAAGGCAACAGAATACAAGGAACAGTCTGCCTTTATAGTTTACGCTCTGATTATGGCCCACGTCACGTACAAAAACACTGAGGTGGTCTCTTGTTTTGCATGGTTCTACAAATGCAGCACATACATTATGTGAATGTGAAGTGCCCTTATAGTTACTAAAAACAAATCTAATTTGGTAATTGCTAATTCTAAATGTTTGTTCACCAACCCCTCAGCTTTGTATGACTAATGGGATTCATCGTTTTCCTCATGTATTACTTCAGTGGAACAGTAAATCTGGAAGTGAAGATATTTAAAAGCTCAGTTGGAATTAAAATAATTCCCATGTAATAGGTGCCTAAAGGAACATAATAGGGGGTGTGGCTGCATAGATAAGAGGCTCTGTGCTGCACAGTATGCTGCAGGAACTGACATCCACTATTGAAAAAGAACTGCAGGACATAAAGAAAGATATTCTACAGTTACCATAACTTGAAAACCAACCAGTGTAAGTTGCTGGAAAACCAAAAACTACATAACACCAAAATGCACGCACACAACACATGTATTGCTGATCTGAAAAGACAATTAGATGATTTAAAAAACAGGAAGGAGGAGCAGTGGCAGGGTGTGAGGTGTCCCTGAAATGATAAAAAACTGATTACATCCATGTGTTCTTCTCAACAGAGAACCAACTATTGAATTTACCATATACAAAGAACATAGGGTGCCCAAACCTAAGGAAGCACCATTAAATGCACCAAGAGACATTTATGCTGTATACATAACTTCAAATTAATAGAAGGAATCCTACAAAAAGTGAGAGACATCACAAATGTAAAATACAAGGACGGCAAATTGTACCTATACCAAGACATATCTAGATTCACCCTTATGAATAGAAAACCACGAAAACCCCTGACAGATACTTTGAGAAAAAGGGATTTTGTATAAATGAGAATATCCCTTCCGTCTAAATTATTTTGAAAAACAAATTAATTTTTCAAAAGAAGAATACACATTCCCTTACTAGGTTGGGATGAGGCCCCAGAGCAATCAGTTATGCAAAGAATATACACTACAGGGACAATGGAAAACAAACACACACTCAAGGCAAGCGAGCGGATCTTCCCCCGATATCCCCACCTACGGGTGGGCGATATCGGGGACCATTTAGGTAAAAAAAATAATAATCCGATCGTTTGGCCCTGGGGCCAGACGATCGGATTATGTGGGCGGCAATGGGGCAGTCGGATCGGGGACCGCATCAACGAGCCGATGCGGTCCCCGATCCGACCAGATTTTCTAACCTGGCCGATCGAGATCTGGCCAATTTCAGGCCAGATATCGGTCGGCCAGGCCGCTCTGCTCTCCCCATACACGGGCCGATTAGCTGCCGAATCGGTCCAAGGGACCGATATCGGCAGCTATAGTCGGCCCGTGTATGGCCACCTTAAGAAACAAAGGACACTGGGTCCCTGGCAAGCGGACTCTATTTTCAATGACTGAGCTTATGTTGGTGTGGCTGATGCCGTTAACACCTGCTTTCAGTAGTTGTTATGAACAACAAATAAACTGACTGCTATGGTTTACATCTTTTTTTACAACAGTTAAATGTTTCTTTTGTTTTTGCCAAAATAAGTAAAAAACAGAGATTTGTATTATACAAAGCAAATTACAAAGTTATCTTAAAAGACCCAAGCCTGGCCAGCCCAAATGTACCTCTTATATAATCATTTATAATCAGCCCTAAACAAGGTGAAAACTAACCCTGAAGTTTAAATATAGCCACCATGGAATCTACAAGGTCCGGATATACACTACTAGACATTGGTGTGACGTCTATGCTATTCTTTCCCCCCTTATGGAATTCCTTGAGAGGTCTGGGTTTCTCTATACAAATAATAAGTAACTGTGGTATGCTGTGAAGAATACTGAATACAGTATATTGCATTATGGTTTTGATTAAATGTATACTTTAAATGTAAATGGCCTTAATGAATCTTAAAAATGTGCTTATGTCCTTGGCAAGTGTGCTAAAGTAGGAGCAACAGCCCCAACATGCTTGATTTAATTAATAAAAGTGTACCCATTATTAAAAGACTCGTACAGACACAGATAGTAGATATATAATGATTAAAGGCACTTTATGCAATACAAAAATTACCATAGCCAATGTGTATGCCCCTATCTCACGACAAGTAACTTTCCTAAACACATTCATTAAAAAATTGGAAACATTTGCCAAAGGCCTGGGGCTTGTAGGAGGAGACTTAAAGTGATACTGACACTAAAACAAACTACTCTTTAAAACATGAATACACATAAAAATTTACCTAAAGGTCATGTTGGTAGTTTTTCGCTAATAGGTTTGCTTTTGTAAGTAATTGTTCCTAAACCTGACTGTCCCTTTTCTACCCGTCAGTTATAGCTTCTAATTCTAACAGACTCCTGCTGCTCAAATATGGCAACCCCCCCAGAGAAAAATGGGGATTGGATGTGTAATGTAAAAGCATGTGCAAAAATTATAAAGAGCATGCAAAGACAGTGTTATAATAGTTGTAATAAAATGGGTTTAATTTCTGGTGTCTGTATCTCTTTAAATCTAGCACTGAACCCACTATGGTTTTCCTCTAGGAAACAGGCATCAGGCCAAAAATTAATGCTTAGATTGCATTTATCGGATATCTGGAGCTGTTTTAATCCAAAACCAAAAAATGTAACACATTATTCAAGCCCTTTGTAAACCTATTACAGAATTGACTATGTATTCATAAATTAGAACTGGCTGCATCCAATCACCAATACATTTATAGGTCAGCCTATATTGTCAGACCATGCTCCGATGATTATCCCCAATTCCAATAAGCAAAATTACAACAAATGATAAAAACCAATAGCTTACCTTTTTCTAGTAGACCAAAAAAAATGTGAGACAATGAAGTGTTATGAGAGGACAAATCATTGCCCTCGGAGCTAGACAAAAGAAAGAAAAACACTAAAATTCCACCCATACATAAATAGTTTTTTGGCAACTGCCACACTGATGCTACTAGAAGAAAAATGTATCCAACTAAAATCTCTAATGGGGGTGCCAAAATGGTAGTGATGGTAATATCCTGAAACCCCAGCTGGTGCTCCTGTTAGGAGAAAACTACACCAGCCTCGGTGTATGTGAGTGAGTGTTCTTTTTCCTCCTTCAGTATTCAAGCATGTGCAATATAGTGGGTACCTAAACTTTAACAAAAAAACTTTTTCGCTCAACTGTGCATGCTCGGCAAACTTGCCTGCATTTACCCCCAGCTAGGTAAGTGATTACAATCACTGGGGGTGCCTAACATTTGGCACCCCATAGTGATTTAGCCTTTCCTTTAACACCCAAAAAGCCTTTCTAAAAATAAAAAAACGCTTGCAGAAACTGGGAGAAAAATTTAATAAATATTTTGCAAAGTTACTTAGTAAAGTATAAAATAAGACCCACATTGAGACTATTAGAGATACTTAACAACATTCCCCTTAACAAATACCAGGTTGATTTAAGAAATTTTTACCACTTTATATCTTCTTAAAACTCCAGTACTGACCTTCACAGAATTAGGGATAAAGGCTAATATGAAAAAAGTACAACAGGCAACATATTACCATTACACCAAAGCTTAATAAGCCCCTGAGCTATGGTAATTGCAGGCCTATTTCAGTAATAAAAGTTGATATTAAGATCTACGCAAAATTAATAGCCAGAAAATGTATCTAATTTATTAAATCAGTTGATCCAACCCAAGCAGTGTGTTCTTGTACCCAAAAGGGAGAACAAATTTAAGAGCAAAGTGATATCATTAATACACCATGAAAAACTAAGTCAAGTTTATTATTCGAGGACATTCAACTGGGTATAATGGGATTTTCTGAAGCTAGCCTTATTAGGGTATGGTTTACAAGATAACTCCACAGCACAGCTAACATCATGGCTTTATATAAAAAAGTACCCACAGATGGTACTTGAATTTCTGAGAAATTATTAGTTCACAAGTTACTGCCAACTAAGCATTCCACAATTTCATTGTTTTACATAGAATTTACAGTATATTCATGTGATGCGCCCTAGCTTAAGTGCATTTTCCTATCATTGACCATCGGTTACACCTGTGAGTTATTACACAATTGAAGAGGGCCCTTATGCTGCACACTACTGAGTCTTAATCTTAATTATTGCTGTGTTTTAAGCAACAGGTTTTTTTTTCTTCCTTTTTAGAGCTCCTGCAATCTGTTCTTTAGCAAAAGCTACATGGTAGTAGGTATTGGTGTAACTATAGAGGTTCAGACCCTATGTTTCTTTTTTCCATACAACTTATGGGCCCCCATAGCCTCTGTGCATTACCCTATGTTTTACTGTCAGGGGCTCTTTGAACTGGAAATGAACAGCTGTGGAAGTCTCTTATGCTACAAAACAATTAGCGTTGCTTTCATTTTGCCAAATATTTTTTTGATGCTGTTTATAGTAATATTTTTTATATTTGTGTTTCAGACTGTGTCATTGGCTGTTTGGCATCTCCAGCAGGTTTTACTTTAGAAGAAGCTGAATGGTATACCTTTCCTTACACGTTAAGATTTTTCTCTCCCTAACAACCAATTTCAGTGCGATCTGACAAAGGCATCTAATTATTGTAAGGTTAGTGGGCACCGAACTATCGAACATCTGGCAATTTTTCATCTGACATCGGTCAGAAAATTGATCGGGCAGGTTTGAAACTTCATCGTTAGCAATAAAATGTGTCCACTGTTCAATTGTTTGCAGGACCAAGCAGTTAGTTTTCCTAGCTTCAACTAAACGATATCGCTTGACAAATCATACTTTTAAACAATCTTTCCGGATAAGCTCGATCCTTATCGACAACTAAAAGATCTTTTAAAAATCTTATTGTATATAGCCAGTTTAAGTGCGGCAGGGAACTAATCTCTCCAGCTGATATAATTTCTTTGCATCTGTGGAATAAGGTATGTCTGTGTAAAAAAAAAAAAAAAAATACATTTATATGTAATTTTGGGAGTTCAGGAAATGTTTACTACACCTTTTTACTAAAAAAAAGGCCCAACTGAATTAGCTTGTCTAATGGTATTTTTTCACAGTGAAGGTTATTTCTTGAGGTGGTCATTCCAAGACATAGAAAGGGATATATTTATTCATACTTGTTCTCTAGTTAACGCCTGGCTCCAAAATTATTTTTTGTATTGTTTTGTTTGCTGTTCTAGATCCGTTTGAGTAATACGTTTCAACAGTTAATTAAGGCCAATTTTACATTTCATCAGTCATCACTAGTAATGGGTAGGCTGGTAAGAAACCAAGCAAATCGCAACCCGAAATAATAAGGTGTTTGTGGGGCCGTAAAGCCACAGGGGCTGCATTTCCTCCCGTTGGAAGGAACGTTTCTAACAATGTAGAACACTGTTGCACCCCGTACTGTGTGTAAAGATGCTACCGAACCCCTATGGCAATATAAAGTGGAGCCCTGATAAGGGAGAGTGGGTGCGTAAGTGAAAATAGATTTGTAAAATGAGCGGGAATGTGGAACAACATACAGTGGCTCTCCCACCGCACATTATGTGAGGGAGGCAGTCAGTCCTCATTCCCCTGAATGCCTGCTACTGTGATGAGCCAATTCTCTCCCCGCCACCAGACGTTGTGGCCCCTTCACTCTCTAATACCCACGGCTCTCCCACTCGCTCCAGCCCATAGCCTATATCTCTGTATTCACTCCGTAAGCCGTCTCCCCCTGTTACTAACTGCCCTCTCGCACTCCCCAGCAGT
This sequence comes from Xenopus tropicalis, assembly GCF_000004195.4. Taxonomy (NCBI): domain Eukaryota; kingdom Metazoa; phylum Chordata; class Amphibia; order Anura; family Pipidae; genus Xenopus; species Xenopus tropicalis. The sequence continues at coordinate 107,464,258 of NC_030681.2, forward strand.
CTCTCCGCCCCTTTCTCCGTACGGACAGAGTGTTGCCTGAGACTGCGGCCCGCACTGCCTCCCTGTGCCCGGCCTCTCCTCTCTCCTTCTCCCTGTGCCCGGCCTCTCCTCTCGCCATCTCCCGCAGGCCGCGGCCTCATTGCGCATGAGCGAGATCGTGGAGAGCCCGTGAGAGCGGAAAGCGCCACTCACACTCACCGGGAGGCCGAGCACCAACATGGTGAGTGAGTGAGCTCCACATAATCCCCGTACCCGCCGGGAGAGTGCAGGGTTATCCTGGGCCTGGTCTCCGTCTAAGCCTGCCTTCAGCAGGGTCTGACAGGCAAAGGAAACCGGGCGGCGCAGCTCTAAACAGGGCACCGCTGTAACTCCAGCCTCTGGGTCTTTAGGCCTAGTGTTTAGGTGTCCGCAGCCGGGGCTCACAAACAGGGAACTAACCGGGGCAGCAAGGGATATATACAGCTCTAGTTATGTGAGAGATGGCTGCTCGGTATGTGCATTGCCATGAACTGTGTGTCACAATAAACCTCTCCTGCCAGGCAATGTGTCTTGACTGCTAACAAAACTGCATTTGTTTTTAGTGATCAGCCGGGGATAAAAGCAAATATATTGCTCTGCATTCCTACAGAAAGGAATGCGCCTGTTTGTATATTAATATCAATGTTCAGCCTCAACCATGTGCAATCCCATCATCCACTGACAGCCAAAACTGTAGTTTAACAACATATGGAAGCACTCAGTTGGGCCCCTCCTGTGTTATATATAATATATAGATTTCTAAAAACATTTATACATGATACCTACAAGTGACAGGCACATTGTATACATATAAACTGTCACCTGATGTAAAACAAATGTAGATCTATATCATACACATACACAAAGAGCGAGCGTATACACATGGGTTAATTTGTCCCAAAAAGTATTGCCTAAAGGCCTCATACATATAATGCAGTTGTTTCCAAGCTGTGGGGCTGGCCCTCCTATGGGACATGATCGCCACTTAGGGTAAAATATGGGTGAATGTTATTAGATGTTATTGGAACTTCAGGAGAATGATGGTTATGAGCATGTTTTCCTCTATGTGTAACTGTATTGGGAACAAAGAGGGACCTGATCAGATGATTGATGGCAAAGGGAGTCCCAACCAAAACAGTCTGAATACTTCTTAAATGGAAAGAAATGTTAACTTGCCTGAGATGTGAATTTGCTGGTAGAAGCACAATTACTAACGGTAAGAATGTATTCTCATTTTATGATGGTCCTTAATCACTTGCACCATTTACAAGAAAAATAATTTTCAAACCGCGCTGCCGTTACGGTGTCTTTTTTATTTAATGTTGTTGTAAGAAAGGAAACTTGAAATTATTGCTGCTTCTTAGATATTTGCCTTTTCTCAACCAGAACAAGTTGAAATCCTCGCAGAAAGATAAAGTTCGTCAGTTTATGATTTTCACACAATCAAGTGAAAAGACTGCCGTGAGTTGCCTGTCCCAGAATGACTGGAAGCTAGATGTTGCCACAGACAACTTTTTTCAAAACCCAGAACTCTATATAAGGGAAAGTGTAAAGGGGTCCTTGGACAGAAAAAAACTAGAGCAGCTTTATAACAGATACAAAGGTAAGTACTTATGTGCACCTTTACAATTTTGCTAGCACACATGATCAGTGATGACCACAAGGCCCCGACACACTCAACAACCAGATCTTCTGCAGTTTTTCACCACCCTGTGAGCTGTATTGGAGAAGAAAGGAAGCCGGCACCTACCAATTCCACGTCAGGAGGAAACCAAACCCAGCAGATGTCTTGTCTTCAGCCTGGTTGTTAATGTTACTGATCAGCTCTAGTTGGAAGTAAATTAGGTTTTAATAGTTCAGAGCAATTCTCTTACTGAGAGATGGTCTGCCAGTTGCTTGAAGATTGCCTAATTGGCTTACCAAATAAGACTATGTATATCCAGCTAAAACTAGGTGTTCATTATAAAATTTACCTTCTACTATCATATATAATGTATTGTTGCAATGCCCTGGTAAAAGTTGTGTCTGCTTCAGATACTCTACTATAGTTTATATAAGTAAGCTGCTGGGTAGGCACGGGGGCATCCTTCATGCTGGGGGGAAAAAAAGAAAAGACGCAGGTTTCATAATAGATAAGCTCTATAGAATACAATGGTGTTTTACAGAGCATATCTGTTATCTGCTATGTAACCTGTGCCGTTTAGCCCTATTTCAGTTTGAATAGCTACCCCCATGGCTACACAGCAGCTTTGTTTTATAATCTGTTGTAGTGTTTCTGAAGTAAATACACAACTTTTACCTATGGAGGGCAACAATACATTATATTGTAATTACTCTGAATCATTTTTTGGTGTTACTATTACTTTAAAAGTCTCCTGGAAATAAAAAATGTTCCCTTAGGGCATTCGCTCACAAGTAGCTTTTTGGTGGTTGGTGTTTATATTCTCAGTTAAAACATGAGGTTTTCAGGTGAATATTGTGTGAAAAAAGCTTGTTTTCTTTATTCTTTACAGAATATCTGTAAAGTGCTGGGTTTAAAAAATGTATTTTTTGTTTTTATACAAGTTCCTTATATCGGTGGTCGGGTTGTCAGTGGACCTCGTTTAAAAGAAATAAATGGACTTGTGAGTGAGAGAGGGTTACTAAAACATTCTTATTTAATATAGAACCCATGTTTATTATTCTCCAGAAAATACAGCTCGTTTTGATTCATTTACTAAGTAAACCCTCCTCTGTGCAGCCATACTTTCCCAGTTCCAGGCTCCATCCCTCTTCCCGTTCCAAAGAATGCACATGATCTTTGAGCCGGTGGGAGACTACGATTGGCTGTAGGGCTTTTCTTAGCGCATGCAACCTATGTCTTTAGTATTCATCCTGTCAAATAAAGTGATAAACCACCAGCAGCTGTACATATACATGGTGGGCTTATGTTTGTTCTCCCTGCCATGGTATTTTCCAGTGCAGCTTTTTACTGGGGTTTTGTAATCATAGGTTCAAATTTATTTGTGGATTGTATCTTTAAGTGCAGCTGAATTGTGTCTGTGTCTTTTTTGTCAGCTGTTTACTGTGTTCATTATTAATTTTAATGGTTTGCTCCGCTGTCACATTTTTAAAGTTCATTATTAGTAGTTTTAGGGTATATACACTTTGATCTCAACATAACTCAGAACCTACAGGCTAATAGCTTTTCTAATTAAACAGATGACCCACTAAGCCTATTAAGAATTATATTGCAAATTGCAATCTGTATAATGATATAATTATTCAACTTTCCAGCCTTTAGTCCTCCAGACCTTCTTTTCATTAGGCACATTACTCTCCACCAAAAAAGAGAGACAGTAAGCATTAGAGTGTGACATTTGTTGGTCACAGGCGCATAAGTGTAATTAACCATATCTATGTGAGCAGCAAGCCTTATTCTGCTTTCCTGCTTGCATACCATGGATTGATATGTGTAGGGAACGGCGATAGTGCTGTGAAATGGCACCAAATTATGCTACTTGTAATTGTAACATCACGTCTTAACTTTAACTTAATTTGTTGTAGATAATATGGTTGCTTAACAGTTAAAAGACATACAGATAATTTTATCTTCATAACAAATTTTGTTCAGCAATATTTGCTTGTTGGTTTGGATCAGTGTTTTGTAAAAAGTAGCTAGGTGGCTAGGTGTTTCTTGTAATATCAAGTTCAGCATTTCCAGGTTGTTCTTTCATTTATGCCAAGTTAGGCCTATGACTTTGTATTTCAAACACAGGCACAAACATTGAAAGCATTAGCATATCACGAGATTCAAATGGTGCATAAGCAGTAAGGTTTGTTGTGTATCCTTGGCTGGCATTTTGCAATTGAAATTACTTTAAAAATATGGGATCCCTTATCTGGAAACCTGTTATCCAGAAAGCTCCGAATTACAGAAATATCATCTCCCATAGACTCCATTTTAATCAAATAATTCAGAATTTTTAAACTGATTTTCTTTTTCTCTGTAGTAATAAAAGAGTACCTTGTAATTGATCCCAACTAAGATATAAATAATCCTTATTGGATGCAAAATAATCCTATGGGGTTTAATGTTTTATTGATTTTTTAGTAGACATAAGGTGTGGAGATCCAAATTATGGAAAGACCCCTTATCCGGAATACCCTTGGCCCCGAGCATTCTGGATAACGGGTCCTATACCTATTCAAAAGTTTGTATGGGTGAATGTACTACTATATGGAGGTAAATTGGTTGATGAAAGCAGTAACAAGCAGAGCTTTTAAATTGTTCCTCTTCTGCTGTTTACACCACTGAAGAACCAGTTTAAAGGAAAAGTAACACTAAAAATTTTTAACTAAAAAATCTTTTCTACCCTCCCCCAATAATTGCCCTATTCTGAAAACCATTTGTTATTGTGAATGCTTTAGTAAAAAATACCTGTAAAAAACTTGGGTTCCGGTCATTTGAACGAAGGCGATACAGCGATGCAGTGAAAGTTTCAGGGGATGCGTCCACTATGCAGCGATCGATTGATCGAGCCTAGCCTTCCTTCTGTATAGGAAGGAGTCAGGCTAGGCTCGATCAATCGATTGCCGCATAGTTAATGCATCCCTTGATACTTTCCCCTGCATCGCGTATCGCCTTTGTTCAAATGACCGGAAGCCAAGTTTAACAGGTATTTTCTTCTAAAGCATTCAAAATAACAAATGGTTTTCAGGATAGGGCAATTATTGGGGGAGGGTAGAATAGATTTTTTAGTAAAAAATTTTTAGTGTTACTTTTTCTTTAAGTAGACCAAATTCTATAAAATTCTGTAGCGTACAGGTTGATGTAGAGAACCATTTCTATTTGTGGAATATCTCAGGGGCTTTCCTTGGTCCATTGCTTTTGAAAAGCCTAAAAGTAGAAACCCTAAACCTAGTTAGAACAAATGAAACAAATTATTATATTTGGTCATGTATTCATTAAAAAAAAAAAAAATCCAATAACATATCTGTGTGTGGCAAAAGTGAGTGAATTGTTCTCTCAGTATTTGGTGTGATCCCCTTGTGCGGCAATAACTGCAACTGAACATTTACGGTAACTGTTGTGCAGTCCTGCACATCAACTTGGAGAAATTGTAGCCGATTCACCCATAAAGAACATCTTCAGCTCTTTGGTATTAGTGGGTTTCCTCACATGAACCTCTTGCTTTAGCTCTTTCCACAACATTTCAATTGGATTAAGGTCAGGACTTTGACTTGGCTGTATCAGAATATTCACTTTATTCTGTAACCATTCTTTGGTAGAACGACTTGTGTGGTTTAGGATCGTTGGCTTGCCACATGACCCTCTGTTTTTTGAAATTCAGTTCACGGACAGACGTCTTGACAGTTTCCTCTAGTATGGTATAGTTCAGAATTCATTGATCCATCAGTGATAGCAAGCCGTCCATAGCAAGCAAAACAGGCCCAAACCAGAACACTACCATGTTTCATAGATGGGATAAGGTTCTTATGCTGGAATGCAGTGTTTTTCTTTCTCCAAATGTAACACTCCTCATTTAAGCCAAAAAGTTCTATTTTGGCTTCATCTGTCCACAAAACATTCTTCCAGTATCCTTCTGATTTGTCCACATGATCTTTAGCAAACAGTCATTAATCCTTTTGGGGGAGAGCAGTGGCTACCCTGCCATACACACCATTGCTGTTCAGTGTTCCCCTGATTCATGAACATCAGCATTCACCAGTGTAATACAGGCTTTCAGTTGCTTACAATTTACCCTGGGTTCCTTTGTAACCTCTCGGACTATCTCGACCACTTCTGGGTAAGGTAACAAGGGTTTTGTGACTGTTGATCGTTTGAGTCTAAACTCTTTAGAGATAGTCTTGTAACCTTTTCCAACTTTATGAGCAGCAACAACCCTTTTCTGAGGTCCTCAGACAGCTCCTTTGTTTGAGCCATGATACACATCCACAAACGTCTTGTACGTGTGATCAGGATTTGCTGGATCCCCAATATTAAAATAAAACAGGGTCTCTCGCTCACACCTGACTCTCATTCCTATGGCTGAAAACACCAGACTCTGATTTCACCTTTGTTTTATTTGTTTAACTAGGTTCCTTCATCTACTTGTTTGAAAATCAGATGATGTTTTAGGTCACAATTATGCAAAAATATGGACATTTTTAAAGGATTTACAAACTTTCAAGCTATTGTCTTTTACAATAGCCAGGTACATTCTTCACTAAATATATACTTTTATTGCATGAACAGCGCAACGCTCTTATATTTTTTTTAATTATTATTTCCCGTTTGTCATTCAGATCCTTTGGACGAAAATAAAATCGGGATAGATGGCATCCAACAGTTTTGTGATGATTTAGCCCTTGATCCAGCCAGCGTCAGTGTACTAATCATTGCATGGAAATTCCGAGCAGCAACACAGTGCGAGTTTTCAAAGCAAGAGTTTATGGATGGAATGACAGAATTAGGGTATATGACTAAATGGAAATATAGCTTGATATCTGTTGTGTATTGTATATGTCAAGAACTGATCAGAAAGATTCATTTTGAAGCAGCTGATATATTTTGGGGAAAAATGTCTAAATTTTATGTATTTAAACAAACTTGGGAATTTTGGATGACATTCTGCAGATAGTCCAATCTTAATGCATGGTGGGGTCTCCAGGGGCCAACATATGGGGCAGGGCTTTCACATAAAAAAAAAAGATGCATGTTGCTTTGCTTTTATTCCACTTGTAAAAGTGCTTATTGAGATATTTCAGCAATTCAGTATAATAATGGGTGCCCTCAGGAATTTGTGTGCCACAATTTGTCAACTACATTAGTCAACTACAGGTAAATTGCCTTTTGTTAAGTGTTGGTGTGGCATGATTTCCGGTGTTCTAGTGTGCACTAAAATATGTGACACCAGAAACACTGTTGATGTACAGTTCATTAAGTGCAAGTTAGGTGAGTATGTAAGTGTAACACACACAACCTGAGAAGTAACAAGATGTTATATTGCTTCATACGCAGGCCAATAAGCTGACTCCAGAAGGGCTGAAATTGGCAGATATTGTAAACCGCTTTATGGCTGGCTTCAGTGTTACTAGCTCTGGGCCAGAAGTCTTTAGCTTCACTGAGTTAAAGAAAATAAATCACTCAACTTTTAAGGTGACAATAAACACAACCCCAATAAATGAGTAACATTTCAAATGGAACTAATTGAAATGATGTGAAGGCAGTATTCACATTGTTGCACTGCTAAATAGTGATTTTCAGTGACTACTACTTAAAATTCTTTGGGGGAGATTCAGTGATAAAACAATACAGTTACGAAGAGGTCATAAAAGTGCTCACTACGAAATGCAAATAAATGAGCTTAATATATTAATACCATATATGTTCTCTTACAGATGTGACAGCATAGAGAAGTTAAAAGCACAATTACCAAAAATGGAACAAGAGTTAAAAGAGCCAGGGCGATTTAAGGATTTTTATCAGTTTACATTCAACTTCGCAAAGAATCCAGGGCAGAAAGGTCTAGGTAAGTTTATTACTGTGTGGACATAATAATAATATATAGAACAAAAGAATAGCACCCTCTAACCAGTGAACTTCTAGATCAGTATTTTATCAAAGCCAATAGTGATCATGTACAACCCAGGCTTGCTCTACATGAATTAACTGTAGATATATATATATATTTATATACAAGAGCCATGAATATCCTGTGACACATATGCTTAGGAGCACTGCTTAGCAAGTCACTTTTTACTTGTAGTTTTTAGACTTCTATGAAAATGGGTGTACATTATACCCTATTAAAATAAAAAAAAAATATATATAGTATATGTTGATGTCAGGTTGCAAAACAAGATGAGGTGTTTATTTATTGGTATTATTTATTATTTATTTGTTTGTGTTGATTGCTAGAATTTGGTGTGCATGTTATATATGGAAATTGTACTCTCGTTTGTTGGGGGAGATTGTACGATGCTGTAGAACCAGTTGAACAAAAGCTCCTAATATTATTAAATGTTATTTTCAGATTTAGAAATGGCCATTGCTTACTGGAATTTAGTACTAAGTGGAAGATTTAAATTCCTAGATTTGTGGAACAAGTTTTTATTGGTAAGTGAATCTGTTCCCTTGGTGCTGTGTTGAGTTTTGCTATAGGCAACTAGAGAGCATCTGTTTCTCTTCCTTCTGTTTGGCGCACTGATCTAAACATAATTGTAACTTTGCTTAGGATTGTAAGGTTTTTAATAAATGTCTGTCTTCTGCGTAGGAACACCATAAACGATCAATACCTAAGGACACATGGAACCTTCTTCTAGATTTCAGTACAATGATAGCAGATGACATGTCAAACTATGATGAAGAAGGTATTTGCTTATTTTTGTGTATAAACATGAAGACATTTTCTTACACTTTCAAGTTAATTATAGCCTTAAAGGACAAGGAAAGCCTCGGTCACAGGGGGGTGCTTTTACCCCATGTCGGCCCTCTTTTTTTTTGAAATATCACACTGGCCTAGGGTAGTTTTCTGCACTGTGGGCTGCTGCCATCGCTTGCCAGACATCCCCTGCACAAGTCCAAGCTTGGCACGTACACAGTACAAAACCTTTTCCCTTTAATACCAGACAATATGTGCCTTTAACTGTCACAGCATTCTTGCTATGGCTTTGTCTATTACACATAAAGACTTTATAGGTCTTATATAGTTATATAGTCCCACTATAAGTAGCCTGCATATTTTTTAAAAATCACAGGAACTTTTATCTATTAACACTGAAAAACATTAGTCGTTTAGCCACCCAGATTCCTGATTTAAGATCCAACTTGCAAGGTTGGTACTTCCTGGATAGATTAATTTGTTCTGCATATTTTTTTGCCATATCCCTTGCATGTAGAAAATGTATGATGAGCTGCAATTTTGACAGCTTTAATTCTATTATACATATCCAAGTCTTTGATACATGGGCTCCTTTGTTGGACATACTGTACATGGCTTAAAGCATTCTCTGCTTTCTCATTGCCTGCATTCTTTTCTTTTTTTAGGAGCATGGCCAGTTCTCATCGATGACTTTGTGGAATTTGCACGTCCTCAAATTGCAGGGACAAAAAGTACAACAGTGTAGCACTAAGGAACCTTATAGAATGTACATAGTCTGTACAAACTGACGCAACACAAATTTGCACAGTCAGTTTCTTCTGACTGGATTGAACTGAACATCAGCCTTCACAGCAGTTCCAGAGGGTTGAAAGACATTATGGAGACATCTTAAGACCATATCCTACTTGTTCTTTTGGTGGTTTGGGCCTCTTTGCTAGCCTGGAGCGCAATTCTCACTTCATGTTTCCAAACTGTGGAATTCATCGCATATCTATGGAACCTGTTTACTCTCCCATAAATTTTAGATACCCCCTTGGCGTTTTCACATAAAGCACAATGTCGCCTTCATCTGCTAACATCATCACAGCCATGGTGAAGCTACTTCCAACCTGTTTTTTTTTATGCTCTTGGACAACACAGATTGCGCCTCATAAATAATGATTTGTCTATCATTTTAGGAAGGGAAGATATTGGTTTGTTGCCATTTTCCATTCTGGATATCACTTTAGAACTGAGTTGGTAAACCATGGTTTGTAGATACCTAAAGTATTTGGATGAGATGGGGAAAGTCTTTGAACATATATATATATATTTTTTTTTTTCAATTTCGATAACTTGGTGTCAAAATTGAAGCATCATGTTATGTACGAGACCCAAGCCTTATAAAGTTCTGCAGCATATATAAAAAGAAAGGTATATACCGTATAGTTGCAGTAGGGAAACTGCATTCTAAAGCATTGCACTGGTTGGTTTTATTCAGTTAGGAATCCATTCATGTGTCAGAATGAATATCATTTGCTTTCTAGCCAAGCTTATAACATGGGAATGCTCTCACACAAGAATGATGCATTTGGTTGCCATGAGTAAAAGAACATTTCTTACTTTATGATCGGCCTTGTTCCATCCTTCTTTCAGCATTTATGGAATTCCATCCCCTGTCCACCAGTGCTGTATAAGTTCACATAGATTCCCCTTGTCTAGTAGGTTTTGGAAGTGCAACTATCTGCCTTTTTGTTCTGTCCAAGCAGTAAGTAGTGCATAGGAAAAAAAGACATTTTGTTTCCTTTTTATCACCCAGTTTACTGTGAAGTCAGATAATCAGAGCGGGTTAGGTTCTGCAAACCTTAAAGTGGTGACCAAACATCGAAAGCAAATTTACAGTAAACTTATTGTCACACAGAAATTCTGATTGGGAATAGTAGAACTCCAGCTTGTCTCCGAAATATGCTGCACCCTTTGCAATTGCAAACACAGTGGAGATTTTGTTTTAGAGCATGGGCTGTCAGACATTTGGTTTAAACTCAGAGTTTTCTTGTGTCATGGAAAATAAGAACCTTTAATTTATCTAAAACCTTTTGTGTAGTTGTCCTTTTGCTAAATGCCTTTTATGTTACTGCTCAACTTTCCTTGCTTTTTCTATTATCTTCACCTGCTGGAGGCATATATAAGTCACAGATCAAAAAGATACGATACAGAACCTAGAGGATGTACTATATTAATGGGGTAGTTAGTTCACCTTTAAATTAATTTTTAGTATGATGTAGGCATTGATATTCTGAGACAATTTGTTGTTAGTATTCATTTTTTAGGGTTTTTCAGTTATTTATCTTTTTGTTCAGCAGCTCTCCAGTTTGATATTTTAGCAGTTATCTGGTAGCTAGGGTAGATAAGACCTTATCAACCAATTCACTGTTGAAATATCAGGGCCCTGTAGAAAGATAAGTAATAAAAACTAACTGTAACAATAACATTGTAGTCTCACAGAGCAATCATTTTTGGCTGAAGGGAATAGTGACCCCCATTTGAAAGCTGGAAAGAGGCAGAAGTGGAAGGCAAATGACTGAAAAACAATAAAGAATAAATTATGAAAACCAACTGCAAAGTTGCTAGGAATAGAACATTCTCTAATCACCCCTATAAGTTAAGGGCATATAGTTAGGCCTTCAGAATTAAACATGGCTAGAGCTCTTGGGTGGAAAAGGTAGGCTATAGGTAATACATTGCTTTTCCTTCTTATCTAATTACAGTGCCATGCTTTAGTTAAATAATATGCTGTACACCCCCACTCTTCATGTATTAAAGAGCACAGAAACCTGACTGGGAACCTTAAAGTAAGACTAAAATATTCTTCTAATTGATAAGAATAGTGTCAGTACCACTGGTGAAGGACTGCACTACCGTATATACTCGAGTATAAGCCGATCCGAATATAAGCCGAGGTACCTAATTTTACCTAAGAAAATTGGAAAAACTTATTGACTCGAGTATAAGCCTAGGGTGGGAAATGCAGTAGATACTGCAAAGTTTCAATAATCAAATAATTAATAAAGGACACTCAGCGTGACCCCCTGTTAACTCTTCATAAATATATAATGTTGGCAGCTGCAGATTAGGGAAAGGTGGATGCAGCCTAAAATAATTTTACTCGCTCCCATCTGGAAGGCTGTGCCCGATGCCTAGAACTTCTGATAAGCAGCTACTGTGAGCAAGGCACTGAATCTGCCACCAATCAGAGTAGTGTTCTTAACTGCTGCTTGTCAGAAGTTCTAGGTAAAGATCCTTTAGAATAACAGGCTTCTGGATGGGGGTGAGAAAAGTTTGCCTCATAGTTTTCATTGTTTTACCTTTTATTTTTTTAATTGTCAGGCAAGTTTGGGGAGGCTAAAGAATCTGTAATGGGTGAAATGCACACTCTAGACTGATGGAATGAAACCACTGAGGGCACTACCTTCTTCCTGGCTATATATTCTCAGCCCACCTGGGCTTCTCATCCAGCCAGGTCCTCTAAAAGTGGGGAACTGATTACCTCAGCCATCCTGCTCTGTGTGCTTTCATTGAAGCTGCCATACTAAGTAGAAAGGTGCGCACGCAGGTAGCGGGGTTGTGGCGTGCACGACGAATGCCAGCGCAGCGTATCTCGACTCGAGTATAAGCTGAGGCTTATTACCATTTTTCGTGCTGAAAAACTCGGCTTATACTCAAGTATATACGGTATATTTAGCCCACTGTCACTCTTACATTGAGTTAAGGCAGTGATCCCCAACCAGTAGCTCGGGGGCAACCTGTTGCTCACCAACCCCTTGGATGTTGCTCTCAGTGCCCCCAAACCAGGTAGTTATTTTTCAATTCCTGACTTGGTGGCAAGTTTTGGTTGGATAAAAACAAGATTTACTACCAAATAAAGCCCCCTGTAAGCTGATAGTGTGCATAGAGGCTACCTAATAGCCAATCATAGCCCTTATTTGGCACCTCCATGAACTTTTATGATGCTTGTGTTGCTTTCCAAGTCTTTTTTACATTTGACTGTGGCTCACTAGTAAGAAAGGTTGGGGATCCCTGGGTTAAGGGCAGAGCTCTCCTTCCAATAGGTTGCAGTACTGTAAATTTGTACCCCAACTTATAGAAGATCTCTCCAGCCCAGTGCCACTGACATTGCTCAGCAATGAGTGTTAGGAACTATAATGCTGGGTGGGGGGAGGCTTGAGGGAATTTAGAAGAGGAGCCTGGGTGTTCATGTGTTTGATATGAGTTACTGGTGGTACCTAATAAACTGAGTTCCCCAGAGAGCATGGGGTTTGTTAAAAATGTGATTTAAAATGTTATATCTATTTATGATATAAATAGTGGGTATGGCATATATAACTGTGCATGCCAGAGTTCAGTACCCCAATCATACACTTCAATAGATTCTGCCTTGGCTAACATCATGTCAGGAGATTAGTAGCTCAACTACTGAGTTTCCATAGTTTCTTTTGACATAAGCCTTAATATAGTGATTCCCTAAATGTGTAGATGCCCCCTCTTGGGGAGTCCAAAGGAGTGCTAGGGGCCCAGCTAAAGGCTGGTTAGGGTAAGATTTTGGGAGAGTGCATATATGCTAGATATTTCTGGAAGCCCGGATTGGAATAGTTTTGGGGTAAGGACTGATTTGTTGCCCTAGCTGTTTTTCTTGAATTACAGTCTAATTGGTGCTCCTGCCAAAACTGAATGGTCTGAAAAGCTGCTATCCATGCTTGTTATATATACATACTTACAAGTTTTGGTTACAGTAACTTATTCTGTGCTGTATATAAGCTTGTTTTATTCCAGAATTGCAAATGCAGGACTCTACTCTACTGTAGGTCTCAAGAACAGTAACATGGACATTCCCTATTAGAAGTAGGAATTATTTTCCATTGCACCCATTTACACTACAAAATATAAATACATACCCAGTTATGTGCAGAGAACATCTCTGCAGTGTTTTATTTATACATATAAGTGATGGGCTAACCATAGCAAGGCATTTTCTCAACGATCCAGTAACACTACCCCTAGTGGGCACAAAGGTATCCGTATAGCCTTTGCCCTATACACAGGCCACTAAATTGTGCTGTTGCAAAGAAGTAGAGAAGCAGATCTTGTGCACAGAAGATCAATAATCATTTACTGCATATTTAAGAGGAAAGAAGCTCAATACACAGCCTATGTAATGAGGGTTATAAATCCCTTTCAGCGGGCATTGTATTTGAAGTTATCAGCTGGTATTAACATCATGACAGTTTTGCCCTTCTTCATTTGCCTTGTGTGAATATTCTTTATTTGTAATATTAGCCATGTCTGTCTACCCCAGTGCTCTGTAGCCAAGAAGAGCCTCTATTAATGCAGTTACAGTGTGACAGGGACCTATGGTGAAGGCACACACAGTGGATATTGGCTCTTAAAAAACAAAACACTTCAGAGTTTCTGCACCAATATCTACTGTGTGTACCTGGGCCGACAATGCTTTCTGGTCCAGGCAAGGACTTATTCATAGCTTGCAGATAAATGCAGGTTTTGAGATGTGCCTGCGCCCAGGCCATAGCCCATTTGTAGACACATGGAGCACATTTCAGAGCCAAAATCCACTTTCTGTGCCTGCACATATGTAACGTAATTCCTAATAACAGCATAAAGTTTGGAATTACTGTGTAGGGTCTCTTAACAAATAGTGTGAAGTTTGGCCATGTCTAGTAGCCTACAACAGCCAATCAGAGGTTTGACCAGTAAATGCTATATGGGGATTAGCTGCTATTGGTAACTTGACCAGGAGCAAACTTTGTACCTTTTATTGCATTGCCTTCCTCATGTTTGGGAGTTTGCCTAGAATAGCCACAAATGATTATAAAATGATTTTAAACATACTGGGAGGCCCTTTTTATCTTGGATTACAACAACCGTGTAGTTACATTCTTTTTATTATTATTATTATACTGACTAGTTTTTTCTGCAAAAAAGTGTAGTTGATGGCAATGAAGCCCTTGCAGAATATCCCATAGGAAAGCAGTGAAGATGTAGTGATTATTAGCCAGTGAGAAGTTAACTGATTGGAAACAAGTTTACAGCTAATACCAAGAAACACTAATATGGAAACTCTGCGAATTGCTAAAGATTTGCCTTCTATATATAAAAATGAGAATGATCAGTGCTAGTTTCTTATGCAGGTATGGGACCTGTTATCCAAAATGGTCAGGACCAAGGGTATTCCGGATAAGGGTTTTTTTCTGTCATTTGGATCTCCATACCTTAAGTCTACTAAAAAATCAGTAAAACATTAATAAACCCAATAGGAATGGTTTGCATCCAATAAGGATTAATTATATCTTAGTTGGGATCAAGTACAGGTACTGCTTTATTATTACAGAGAAAAAGGCAATCGATTTAAGAAATCCAAATTATTTGATTAAAATGGAGTCTATGTGAGACAGGCTTTCTGTAATGCAGAGCTTTCCATATAACGGATCCTATACAGTACATCTTGACCATGTCATTGTACAAAAACTGATACAAAGGGGTTTGATGAGACCTGTAGTGGGTTATAAAGGGGGATACTGGTGTGTTACATAGCATTCCTTCTGTCCCTTAATTCATTCTCCCCACTGAGCTAATCTTTATTTGAAAAGCAATGCAGAAGCTAGAGCTTATTTGTGCCCAATATCGGTAAACAAACAAACCATGAAAGGTTCATAAATATGAGAGAATGGCTGGCATGGAAGCAGCTCTCATTGGGCTCATCTGGAATGCAGTTTTCATCTGTAGCTGAATATTCGTAGAGGCAAAAGGCACCTAAGTGCAAGGATGTATTGGGGCAATTGTTATTAGCAGAATGTGTGCTCCAGGTATACAAGCATATACAGGTATTTAGCCTTCATGCTGCAACGTGCATGGCCACTGGTAGCCAAAAGCAGATTCTCAGCTTGCATTTTTCCACAGGCAGAGATTCAGCCCCATGTGGCGCTTACCTTAAGCATGAGAATGGCAAGCACATAGCAATGTACTGTACATTAAATGCACACGCTGCCAGCTCAGTACATGGGAGAAACCCTACTCCCCCACTATCACCCGACTGATTACCTAAGCATTACAGTGATTTTATGTAAGCAATGTCACATACAGTAATGGATATATAACTGTGTGGTACTAGTGCCATCTACAGGCAAGTGCAGCTGATAGTGGTGGCTGAAATGAATTGGGAGCAGATGGAACAATTGTTATTAAAGCCCAGGATGCAGAGCTGCAATCTAAATACCATAGAGGCACCAGTCTATTGCAGGGGGTACAGGGTTCTGATTAACATGCAAGCTTAGGGGGGTGCCACATGGCTCTGTAGTCAAGAGAATCCTGTGGGTTGACAATGAAGCTCAGTAACTAGTGATGTGTGGGTATACTGATATTCATGGGTCATGTTACAAATGTGGGGTTCTGGGTAGGTGTTGGAGCTTTTGGTATTTCCAGACCTGCTACCTTGAGCTCCTGCACATTACCATTTGGTCATCACTCCCTGTTAGTGAATTTATACTCACACTCTATACCTACCTAGCTAGTTATCTATCCACTCACATGCATAAACTATATATACCAACATTAATACTAACTGTAGATATTAGTGTCACAATAGCCTTGGATACTATGCTTGTTCAAAGGTAGGCAATTCTGGAGGCTGTTTAGAATACTTTTACTGAAGAAAAAAAAAAAGGTTTACTTATACTTTAAAGAGCAAGGAAAGCTTCTACTATAGCCCCTAATATAGTGTAGAGCCCCCTTGCCTGTAGCCAAACCCCAACTTTATTTTTTAAAATAATGCTAGCTTCTCCCAAAAATTACCTTCTAACTTTGCTGTAATTGCAGTTTGTCACGGCCGCCATCTTTGTTTTCCCCTGCTCGCCTCGCGCCCCCCCCCCCTTCCCCCCAAACACAGGAAAGGGAGTTTTACTCCTCTGTCACCAAACTCCCACTCGCACCCAAAAAAAACACCATCCGGGCAAACACCCGCTCCCAGGAATAAACACCGGCTAGGCGAACACCCGCGCTCGCAACGCTTGCCTGTCATCCTCACCGTCAGTATGCACAGGGGCCAGGGTAGGGGAGAGGAAAGGAGTGCGCACACTTCTGTTACAGAAAATGAGCAGTGTCCCACTCACATAGTCAGTGCAGGAGCGATGCATTATGGGAATCTTCTCTACCCAGCTCAGCGTTTTTTCTTCCAGTTTGGCTTCAGATCTTCTGAACATGTGAAATATGGGGAGACTTAAGGGCACTATTGAGACAACTGAAGGTATGCCTGCAGCTTGAGATTAACTCTTTATTAGCCTTTCCTTCTCCTTTAAGGACTGGAGCCCAAAACTGCACTACATACCCAAGGTGAGGCCTTACCAGAGACCTGTTAATAGGCAAAATAGTGTTTACATCCCTTAAGTTAATGCTTTTTTATGCAAGACAGTATTTTGCTTAAGTAGGCAATAAATTGTATTGTCTGGAGTTTTGTCTTTTTGCCTGTATTTGTCTTGAGCCCTTCACTCCCAGTAACTGATATACTGCCCAGAAAAAAGGCACTTACCTGCTTCCAGCCCCAATAAATGTGGCCTTGTACATCCTGCAGTCTGGTGGCAGAACAAAGGGGGTATACGCGCTGTATATTAACTTCTAGTATATTACAGAATATCTGACTTGAAATAACCATTCAATTTTAAGCTTATTTTAATTGCTAAATAGAATGTGGCAAACCGTGCTATATACTCATTTCCAAGCAGATTCTACATAGCACCTATTTCTGCTTTGCCAAATGGCTGCCATTTGAGCTTTACATGCAATTGGCTATGGGAAATGGAGTCCTGGCTGCAGGAGAGATGACTTCTGCTGCATTATTTCATTTCAAGTGTCAGAACCAGCAGTGCAAAAGGGACAAATTATGCAACTGTGATTACATTTACAAAACATAATATTTGGAAAGTTGCTTAGAACTTCCTTTCATAAGGCAGTTACAATCCCCTTATTGCTAAACTGGCAGCATAAAAGAAATCCTATATTTACTATGTTACGGCACTTACACAAAGGCGTTTTAGTCAACCACAAACAGTGGTGAAATGCTGCATGTTGGGTCTTCCCCTGCATTTGGCAGTTTAGCACAGCCTTTAAGTACAAGATAAGAAAGATAATGCTTCCCATGTAGTAGAACGCAGACTGTAACGCCTGTGTGCAAGAACAACCTGTGCCCCAGGTATGAAGGAAAGCCTCAGGCAGCTGAGTTACTGGGCAGTCCATGGGGACCAAGTAAAAGCACAAGACGCATAGAAGAGGCACAGAAAGCATACAGAAAGCATGGGAAACATATCAAAGATGCAGGAAGCATAGCGGAGGCGCAGGAAGTATACAGGATCAGAGGAGGCACAGGAAGCATAGCAATGGCGCAGGAAGCTGTAGATGTAGATATTATCTTTTGTTCAAATAATACATTTTATTCAAATATTCCAGTTATTGGTATGTTCTATCAGTTATGAGGAAAAAAAACATTTTCTTGACCCTTACAAAATAAAAAAAGCTTCTAGAAGACGCAGTAATGCTTTATTGCTGGTTGGGCCTGATAACGAATGAGTGACAGTGAACACACTGTGGCACATGACTTATAACAAATTCTGATTTTAAACATGAACTTTAATAACCTGCATTTTCATTAGAACGTGAGCCCACCGATAAAAAGGGGACGTTCAGGGACTGTGAGATAGTTACATCTTAGGGATAAAACATTTTTCTTCAATACAATTAAAATACATTGGTGGGGGGCAAGAAAAGAAAATACAGTTTGGGCGCCTGAGGGGGAGAGAAAGATAACAGATGAATTCGGAGGGAAATTCTGCACAAAAAACAATTGCTATGATATTACCTGTGGCGCTTCTCCTGCACTACACTTCTGATCAGTATAACTTTCCTAGATATTCAATAATACAGGACTATTCTGCCTTTATTCTGGTTCTTAAAACCAGGCTTGGGCAACAGAAACTGCTGGGGGCGTTGGGAACTGTAGGTCAGTAGGCTCCACATGCCCATAATTGCTTTAAAGGGCCCTGAGTAAAAAGGTAGCAGATGAAGCAATTTTTTGGGCACATCTGGCCATAGTTTACAGTGGTCCCATGTAAATATAACTTATAGGGGAGGCTCATTATCTGTGCAGCCCTGACATAAGTCGGGGAGTGGGGCGTTCTACCTCAGCAGTGGAGAATTTATCTAAAAATTGTCTTTCAAATTATTTTAATAAAAAAAAAAAACTAAAAAAACAAACAAAAAAACCCTTTAAAGGGTAACTTACCCACCCCTCCTTTAAAACATAAAAAAAACAAAAAACAAAATTAAAATTACATGTAACTAGACAGCCCTTGTATGGCAGACAAAGTTATTGTATGAGGCGAGAGAAATATGCACATACAGATATTGCCCTGAAATCACCCCCCCATCATTTTCTGTGTGTATATGTCTATTCCCTACACAGTGCCAGACAGAGCAATGTTGAGGAGAGTGGCAGGCCAAAGGGTAGAATCAGAGGGCAGTTACCATAGTAACAGGGGTACTATGGAAAGGTTGGTACAAACACTGATCTTCTATTTCTCAAACATACAGAAAACAAAGGAGAATAATTTAAAAAACTGGTGCAAATATTCCTGTTATACATTACATTCAAAATATGAGGTGCAATCTGAGGCGTATTAAGAGAAACATAAATATCCGTGCAGAAATGCCAGTTATTACAACTTTTCATTGGTCCCATAAAATAAATAACCTACCCATCAAGCGAATCATCCATATTTGGAAAAACTGGTTGATTTGAAAACTAATCAATTTTTGGTTGTAGGGAAGTCTATATTTCAGTGTATAAATAAGTAGGGGGGGATTATGCACTGGAAACCTGGGAGGATATTAAAGCCAAGAGACCTGCCCTGCTAGCATGTAGATGAATCCATGGCGGAGAGAGTCAAGATGCTTCTGTCGTTTGAATAACAAGGATCCGTCTCACTCCAAGATCTAGAGCGATAAAAAGAAAAACATGGGCAAAACTGGAAACCCTTTACAGACAGTGTTTCTAGTTCTCTCTTCCCTGGCAAATGCATCAGCACTAAGGACCTAAACACCCTGAATCCCACACTGAGGGCAATGACATAATCCCTTTGGCTACAATGCAAACTGCTGGTGGGGAAACATATGTGGCACGGCTACTTTCCAAAGAAGCCTGAAGTTTCCTTGAGAGTCAACTTTGTGAAGCAGCCGCTTGGCATATGTTTGCACTGTAGTGAGTGGGAAAGCACTTGAAAATTAATGACTGGCAGCACAGGAGATTTATTGTGGGCCAACTAGGTGTAATGAGTTCAAGAAAAATATGGAGCATAAATCAGGGCACAGCTATTGGTACCCCAAAACAAGTGCTCTATTTGTGTGGAAATTCCCTTCTTCAATTTGTCTAGCTCAGGGGCTATACCCCACTCATCTATAAGAGCTACACTGCCTCTACAAGTTGAGAAGGAGATTCTTACTAATTATCAATTTACCATCTATGAAGACCCTTCCTCTATTACTGAAAGCTACTTGCACCTCAAGAGATAACATGTTAAACAGGAGTAGCAGTAAATGCAAGTTAGTGGATTTAGTAAATGTACGTTTGAATTACCCTAAAAAAAGAAACAATTACATTAATAGCCTCAATGTGTCTTGAACATTAAGGTCACTCTGGCATCTATAATAATAAAAATGTTTTAAAATAATTAAAATATAATGTACTGTTGCCCTGCACTGGTAAAAGTTGTGTGTTTGCTTCAGAAAGACTACTGTACTTAATAGAAATAGCTGTTGTGTAGCAATGGGGGCAGCCATTGAAAAAAGGAGAAAAGGCACAGGTTACATAAGAAGATAACATATAAACTGTGTAGAATACAATGGGAATCTATGCTACTTATCTGTTATCTGCTTAGTAACCTGTGCCTTTTCTCCTTTTTTCAATTTAAATGGCTGCCCCCATGGCTACACAGCAGCTATTTCTATTAACTACAGTAGTCTTTCTGAAGCAAACACACAACTTTTACCAGTGCAGGGCAATAGTACATAATATATTATTTTTATACACCTTCATTTTTTGGTGTTACTGTTCCTTTAATGACTAGAGCTGGACCATGTGGTGTGGTGAACAGCTTGTAAATATGAGCCCTCCTGCAGCATAAGCACTCATGTCATAGTGGTTTACCTACTGTTAAGGTGGCCATACACGTGGCGATCTGACGATGTTTCGTGCGACCATCGGTCGCACGAAACATCGTCAGATGTGCCACACACCATTCAGGGCTGAATCGGCAGGTAAGGCGGTAGAAACAATAGGATTTCTACCTCCTTCTGCCGATTCAGCTCTGAAGGGAGATTTTGATCAGGCGCCTTCTATGGCGCCCGATCAAAATTTTCCAACTGGTCCGATCGGCGAGTCGGCCGATATCAGCAGGTTCCTGCGATATCGGTCGACTCGCCGACATACCATACACGCACCGAATATCGTACGAAACGAGGTTTCGTACGATATTATCGGTGCGTGTATGGCCACCTTTACCCTCCTATTCCATCAATCGTTTCAACTCCAAATACTACAGCCGATGCCTAATGAGAACTAGCTATATGCTTTAAAATGGCCATACAGGGGACAATCAAGCACACTAGCTGGCTACTTTTTAGTTCCTCATCAGAACTACCTACCTCTATATCCATAGCACATGGATACTGGTTGGTATGGATTGGCCACCATACATGTACCGATATCAGTTAGCCCATGTAGATACCTGTTTCATCTGAACCAGTGTGAGAAGCTACAGTGCAAGTTCTCAGAAACTTACCTCCAATAGCTAAAAGCACGGGGTTCTGAGGGCTGTCTTATGGATTTGTGTAGAAATATTAATTTCACCAAGAATACTTCAGCAAAATACCAAATCAAACCTACATTTGCACATTACAATAAGTTTTGATTTGATTTAGCTGAATCCTATAGGTATGTATGTATGTATTAAGAACTAATGACAAATAGTGATGAGCGAATTGTCTCGAAAATGTTGCACGTCAAAAAAAAAAAAAAAAAAACAATCGGCATGTCAAAAAATATGCTGCTCGATAATTTATTTTGACATGGGGGCGATGAATTTTTGACGCATGCCAAACTTTTCCGTGGCAAATTTTGATGCACACTTTCTGAAAAAAATCAGCGTCTGCAAAATGCAGAAATTCGCCGCAAATCCATGCCTGCCAAATTATTTCGCTCATCACTAGTGAAAAAGCTACACAAACATAGAGGACTACTTTACCGAAACATTACTGTTAAGGCATAACTTTTAGTATAACAAATTTGCAATTGGTCTTAACATTTCATTTTCTGTGGTTTTAGAATTGTTTAGCTTTTTGTTCAGCATCTCTCAAATTTGCAATTTCAGCAAGTATCTGGTTGCTAGGTATCAAATTACCCTTGCAGTGGTTTGAATGAGAAACTGGAATAGATGAGGGCCTGAACAGAAATTAAGTAATAAAAAGTAACAATAACAGTAAATTTGTAGCCTCAGAGAGCATCAGATTTTGGCTGTTGAAAAGCCCTTTAAAAGCTGGCAAGTCAGAAGATATAGGCAAATCATTCAAAAACTATAAAGACCAATCGCAAAGTTGCCAAGAAAAGGCCCTTCCATAACATACTAAAAGTTAACCACCACTTTACACATAATCCTCCTTGACTGAATCCACTTATTGGTTAGAAAAGTTAAAGTTGCAGTTTCCAGTAATAATGTTACTCTAAGCCAAATTCTTCTGTATAAAGAATCAGAAATAGAACATTACATAATGGAAATGCGGACTGCAGGATCTGCTGCTTACAGGCCACAATATTATAAGTGTTTTGTGCTACCTTCCCAGCCTGCCCATAATTGTAGCATAACAGCACAATATACTTTTTACAAAGAGAAAGGAAATGTACTTTTTTTTAGCCAGTGACTGAACTAGGTCTCCATACCTTTTAACTTTCCATTGAAATGTTACAAAATGACGTCATTAAAATGCTTTTAAAAATGCAGGCAAATGTGTCTCTTGCCAAAAAAGTGACATATCTCAGATGTAAGGACTATGAGGCTTAGAATAACACAATGATGGAAAGCGTGTGCTTTAAACTGCATTTAGTAATGGAAGGAAAGGTTGGAAAGCACCCAGAAGTTAGAGGAGCAAGGCAAATTGATCTGTGCAGGAAAAGGAATAGCAGTACCACCACCAGGAACCCACTTCCAATACTGGGGAAGCAAAAGAACATTTGTGATTTTGGAAAGGATGCCTTTATTTATGAAAATGAAGATATCTGATAAGAATCAATACTAAAAAAAGACATAACATATGCTTTATATAAATATTTACTCATTTATGCTTTGTTCTACACAAACATTTACTTTCAAAAATATGCATTTTTTTTTGTTTGTAGCATTTGCTCTAAATATAAAACAGTTGCATATTGCTCCTTGGAATGAAACACTAACATAAAATGGATGGACAAAGCCAGCGTATAAAGGACTGGGACAGACGGGAAATATTCTATATGGAGCTCATTAAATTGTAAAGGTAAAAAAAAGTGCTGATTTAAATCGGAGCGACTCCATGGAACACGTAAATAGCCTATGTAAAAGTAAGAAAAATATCATCTGTAGCAGTAACGTGAATATCGCATTTTCCAGTTAAAATAGTTAGCAGATATCAACTCTTCAGACAACCCCGAGCTGGTGAAATGAATTAGATTGATTAAACAGAGGAGGGTGATGCACAAAAGGTTTTTTTTCAGTAAAGGGTCACTTTGGAATTTTGAGGTCAGTATAAAATGGATAGAGACCTACAGGCACACAAGGCAGTTCAGCCAGCAGCTGTGTGCCCATTTCTTAAAGGTAAAGAATACCGAACAGTCTTTGCACTGTAATAATGTCTCCATATTTTCTCAATATGTACAAATTGCAGCCAATCACCTGCAAAGTCAGCAGCCTGCAATTGGTATTTAATGGCCATATAGCTTATAGGTCAGATTAATCACAGGAGCAAATGGCCAGTGTGTTTACTTGTCTGACATAAGGTATGAAATGAAGGACACGAGACACAAGTGTAATGTAACTAAATTAATTAATTAAACTGCTCAGAGGCAAAATGCAGACTTTCTTGGGTAGACTTGTACCTACAAATAGAAACCTCTTACTTCCTCATTACTTAAGGGTAAGAACTGAACCTTAAGGCAGCCATGCTTTTCTTGGCAGTTAACCGATAGAAATGAAGCTGACCAAATGTCAGGTAAAACCTTTTGTATATCTGTGTAAGAACCATAGCCCAAGCAGACCAGTTAAAAGTCCACAAAATCAACCAGACAGATATTACAATGTCCAATACAGAACTATGCAGACAAACGCAAGCAAAGAAAGGTAGCATACAGTTAAAACAGACATATAGGACACAAATGCTTTATATACAGAAACTGTACAGAGAACACTGAAAATAAAATAGCATTTAAAAAGTTCCCCAAAGCTTATAAATTCTTTGTTTCAACTCTATACCGGCAATGCATTGGAATATGCACTATATCTGAAGGAACCCAAAGAAAAGATTCCACCCCATGTCTCAAAGTGGAAACCCAGATATTTGGTTTCCTATTCATCTATAGCTGCTGGCTCATCATTTTCCAGTTTATAGGTGAATCGTTGGCAGCAAAGGCTATTTAGAGAGGTTCCACACCTGTTGACCCGGGGCGGGCTGCATCGTCCCATCAGTCGTTCCAGCAGTCTTCTAAAAGACGAGCACGCTGCCTCGCAACTTGTGTAGCAGCACATTGAGTCCAAGCAGTTGATACCTGATCCTGTCTCAGCAAGCTGGGAAACAAATGAGGCTTGTTACAATTATTTGTGGACAGCATTTGCACTGCTCAACCTTCAAGATATGACTGTTAATCACAGATGGTATCAATTTGAGGTTAAGAAATGGTTAAAAATCAAAACCCTCCAATATATATATATATATAAAAAGTTGGTTATTAAGATGTGTAAAACTGAGGAAAATATCTTTAGTGATGAACCATAAAAACACTATTCAGTGCCATCCTCACCACTAGTTGTATTTATTAAACCCTTATACAGCAAAAGAAGGGTTATAGCTGCGATGAGAAGCAAAATGTCAGTTATGACACCATTTCTGTTTCCCTCAAATGGTAAGCATGCTATCAGTGGGTATTTACAAACCTTAACACTTAAACATCTAAACCCTGTCCTCTTTGTATGTTATATATATATATATCTACAATTTTTTTTAATGAACTGCACAGGTAGGCTTGGCCAGGGGCCCAGAAGCCAGATGTGACCCACCAAAGGATATTTATGGCCCCCAGGTCAGGTCAGGTTGTTGTACAGTAAAGTGCTGGCACAGAAACAGTGACAACTGGACAACTGCATATTAAATATTCTAACAAGAATGTACCACTGCAATATTCTGTAGTTTATATTTACATTTAATCATATATAATTTGCTTTTGAAACACAGTGGGACAATGATCTAATACAACAAGGGGTTTTTGTAGCCGGAGTTTATTGAAATGATTGTTTCACAGAAAGGAGTCTACATAAACCCTGAGAAAACCCCGGCTGGGCAACAACACAGTGGGAAAAAAAACAGTAAATCAAGTGGGTGGCTGACATAATGCAATGACCAGTAGTCACGCAACTAAGAAATTATACATTACAAAGGGTTTGTCCTAAATAGTTTTCCATGACTATAAACATCTGATTATGTGATAGATGCTGAAAATAGAGAAATACAAAACAGTGCCTTATCTACTTAGCATTTAATTAACATTAAAATAAATATGATGGTGACTGAGTTTACAGTCTGTGTACAAACTTGCCTGCCCAAGACCAGGGAGCAATATTTAAAAGCAGTAATACTAGGCTTCTCCTACAGCAAATATAGTAGGACATCCTGAAGGCTAGTTATGGAGGGCAATTGGCTCTTCTACATACACCTGAAAGGTGAATAAATCTGAACTATGACTGATAAAATCTGCTATATCTGTACTCATTTCACAATCTAAAAGGGCCTCTTACCAAAGGCTGAACCATCACAGTGGCTATGGCCAGATGCTGGACAATTCAAGTGAGGCTTGAACTATATAAGGTTTTGACAACCAATACCTTAAAGGAGAACTAAACCCATTAAAATAATAATGGCTAGAAATGCCATACTTTATATACATAACTTACTGCACCAGCCTAAAGGTAATCAGCTCTATAGTTAATGATCCAGGCCTTTAAAGTTGTCACAGGTGCTCCCCATCTTGGATTTTTGTAGAAATGCCAGTGACACACAAGTGCTCAGTGTGCTCTAAGCAGCTGCTGAGAAGCTAAACTTAGGGGTTGTTGCAAATTGTCAAGAAGAAAATGAGGTTGTTATAGAAGCTGATGCTACTGGGCTGCCATGTACTAATTTGAAAGCACAGATCTATCCTGCTAAAGGGCTGTGGTTGCCTTGGCATTTCTGCCCTACTAAAGTTAAAGAGATTCTTTTCATGAGATTTTTATGGTGTTCTTTTTATTTCTAAATTACACTGTTTACATAGCAAATAATTCACTCTACCATTTCAAATTTTATTCTTTTTAGTTGTAATATTGGTGTGTAGGCAGCCATCTCAGTGCATTGTGCCTGAGTTTAAGCTTTCAGAAGGAGCCTGCGCTACACATCATAACTGCTTTCAGGTAACCTGTTTCTCCTACTCCCACGTAACTGAAGGAGCCCCAAGCTGAAGGAGTGCTATTCTGATACCTACTGGGAGCTGCTATCTTCCCATTGTTCTGCTGATTGGCTGCTGGGGGGGAAAGGCAGGGGGGTGATATCACTCCAACTTGCAGCGCAGCAGTAAAGTGTGACTGAAGTTTATCAGAGCACAAGTCACATGGCTGCGGGACCCTGCAAAAATTAAGAATATGGCTAGCTCCATGTGAATTTTCAAAATTAAATATTGGAAAAAAAAAATCTGTTTTTTTTTTTTTAAAGCATAGATTTCAATGGAGGATTCTGCTGGAGAAGCTCTATTAACAGATGCGGCTTGAAAACAACATGTTTTCCATGACAGTATTCCTTTAAGGTTTAGTTCTCCGGTAAACTTTACTGGGAACTATAGCAAATGATTAAACATTTCTGTTAAAGTGCCAAGTTAATTCATAACTAAACCGTAATAATAAATACAAGGTAGAGAGGGAGAGTATTAGTACTATGGAAAGCACTACAACTAAGTTTGATTGTGAAGGGAAAAGTTGTGAGGAACCAACTGATGGGTAAGAGATGAATCAAGAAGCCTATAGAACATCAGCACTGTTATTAGTATAAAAAAAACCTAAAATCTGAATTTGAAAAGAAAAAAAACTTCTACTCGGTGTTACTTGAATAAATGCCACTGATGAATACACTAACACAAACTGAGAACCATGTGTATCACAATTACAAGATGTGGCTTGCAAACGATGATTTATCCATGCCACCGCATGCAGTCTACAAACATGCCCACAAGTGACTACACATCACATTACAGCTGAAGTACTACCTAGACTGGTCAAGTGTACTGTTGGTTTGGTGCATCAGCTAGCAATTGTCTATTGTCCGACCCTCTGTGCTCACTTTCAGCAAAGTCAAATGCTGAGTTGACTGAACCCTTATCTTCTTCCATCTAGAGGGATAAAAAAGTCAAGTCACCACCACCTGAGTATCTTGGTGAGATTACACTGTTTCTATTGAAGAAAAAAACAATATGGGGGGTTTGAATTTAGACTGGTAAAGTTCAATGACTTAAAGGCACAGTAACACTAAAAAAAAAAATATTTGAAAGTATTTAAAATATAATGTACTGTTACAGATTATATAAATAAGTTTCTGTATAGCCATGGGGTCAGCCATTCAGTCAGAAAATGTATCAGGTTACATAGCAGATAGTTGATACGCTTTGTAAAATACAATGGTGTCGTGCAGAGCTTATCTGTTATGTAACCTGTGTCATTTAGCTCATTTAAATTGAAGCCCCTGTGGCTTCACAGATGCTTTTTACTTTAATATGAAATCTTGCAGTGTTTTTGAAGCAAACACACAACCAGTGCAGGGCATCAGTACGTTATATTTGTATTACTTTAAAACACTAATTTTTTGGTGTTACTATTCCTGGTCAATATAGGTTAATGAATCTCCACTGAAGCTGATACAACCTATCCATTTAAAACAAACAAGTCTTAACACAAGCATGCTATATGCTCATTTAACACTTAAGATATATTAAAGGTACAACAAAAACCAAAGTGTCTAAAAGTAGCAGTAGCAGCTTGAATGACTGACCCTAAGGGCTCTGGCACATGGGGAGATTAGTCGCCCGCAACAAAACTCCCTGTTCAAGGGCGACTAGTCTCCCCGCGATTTCTGCAAATCGCCAAAGTTGCCTCGCGAGACTTTTTCGGCGGTTTGCCGAAATCGCGCCGCCGCGTGTGCCATCCCACCGGCGACTTACATTTTCACCAGTGGGATGGCAGGTGTTGGCAACTCGGGGAGATTAGTCGCCCGCGAACAGGGAGATTTGTCGCGGGCGACTAATCTCCCCGTGTGCCAGAGCCCTAATGGTTACACAGCAACTCATTTATACAAACAATAGTAGTCTTTCTGTAGCAAACACACAACTATTACCAGTGCAGGGCAACAGTACTTATGTTTTAATTAATTTAAAGCTATTTCATTTTTCGGTGTTCCTGGTGTGTAAACACAAAACAACACTGAAAAAGGTTTTACATCTATCCAAATGACTTTGTCTGTATTTAAACACAAACTAGTCTTCAAAGCCACTATCAACATTCCATTTAACAACTGTGGCCTATAAAAAGCTGCCTGCATTATCATATTTGTATTAAAACTGTGTAATGGCCTCCATACATGGGCAGACACTTGGCCACTCCTTGGCAGCATGTTTGTCCATGTATGACACAAATACTTCAGCCTTCTTTGACTGATATCCAAGTGAAGATCAGGGATATATGTACCGGAAGGCTGGAAAAAAACAGCCAAGGACTACATCTGACTATTGATGCTCTACACAGCTAAAGGTCTACCTGGTTCCCAAATTATTGTCCTGGGGGCTTGACTTTATTGAGTCCCTACTAAGTGGTTTTATAGACTATTTGCAAATTCAGACATGTACATCTTCAATATTTGATTGGCTTTCTGTCAACAACCTACCTTGTCACCATAGCCCTGCTGTAGTATAAACCCCCTACAATTGCCAAAGGGAGGGAGGTATGTCACCTGGGCCTGTCTGACAAGGACCGCATCAAGGCACTAATACGCTCCTCATCCGATGGAATTCTCAAAACTTCCTGATTGATATCTGCCTAATTTTAAGCTATATATCCATTGGGGAGGCCCTTTGTTATGTGCCAAAAAGCTTTTGACTTGGTCTGGAGGGACTGAGCCACCAGCTTTTATCGGCCTGTGTATGGCAACCTTTAAAAGAGAACAATTTGACTGGAAATCTTTAGAGTACAAGATTCCTTTACAGAAGGCATGGAAACTATAAAAATCATAAGCTGATGTGGAGCTACAAAATCCAGTATCAAGCAGCTTACCTGGGCAGTGGTGGGGCACTGTGCCACCAGGAATTGTTCTGTAACACCCACTCCTGATTTATACATTTAGTGTATGACTTTAGAAAAATGTGTGACAAAATAGCTTATTTATCCCAAGCTTTGGTTTGATTGAGACTTGTGGTAAATGACTGATATTTGTGTAGGAATACGAAATAATGTTGGCATGGATCATGGAAGCCACAGAATGGGTTTGACCACACGTTCTTATACAACAAAAGGTGTGGAACTGGGCACCAGGCAATATCTTTAAGATACAACATATATGTTGACCTAAAAAGCAAATTCACTCTATGAACTGCAAGACAGATGTCATTGTAATAAAAAATATTTTGGGGCTGGATACCAGCAGAAAGAGCAATATGTGTATCAGATGTACCCAGTGGCATTGACTAAAATAATCCATGGGGTATCATATAAGTCGGAAACCTGCTGGAGATATCTATGCCAGCCATTATGTAATTACCTCAAGTGTCATGTTAAGTAGTGTAGAGCAGGGGTGTAAATACAGAGGAAGCAGACCTTGCAAATGCAGGAAGCCCAGGGGTATCAAGGGCCCAGCAAAGTCCCAATTAATGAGCTATTTCACTATATCGTGGAAGAGTAGGTCAACTTACCAATGTTTTGAGGCTCTAAATTATATCTGCTGTGGGGCCCAGTAACATATAGTTAAGCCACTTGTGAAAAGTTGTTTCAATATAGAATGCCAATAAAAACACAGTTTTCCAAGTCATTTTTCAGGAAAAGGGAGACACAATAAAAGCAGAAAGCACAGAAGCAGCTTTTATTATGAGAAAAACAAAATTATAAGTAAGTCATGGTCCTGCCTTATGTAGCCTGAAATAATTCAACATGCAGGATTTTATAGAATATTTTCCAAACTGAGCAAGCACTCAAAACACATGCTTTGAAATGGAATGCTATAAGTGCATGTGGAAAGGGATGCTACTGGAGTCATGCTAGGTCTTTTATGCACTGCATGCACTCCTCAATCTGACCAGGTAACACAAAGAGAAGAAAACAAATGCTGAGCAAACAGCTGCCAGTTGGAAGGTTAGCAGATAAGCACTCATGCCTTCTCCATCTCTCTCAGTGCTGGTTAGTTCTGCCTCCGCATGCATAACAATGGATACCCCCCCCCCTCCTACTCTACCTAATTTTGCTC
The DNA here is from genome assembly GCF_000004195.4 of Xenopus tropicalis. NCBI lineage: Eukaryota > Metazoa > Chordata > Amphibia > Anura > Pipidae > Xenopus > Xenopus tropicalis. Next base: position 107,494,500 of record NC_030681.2, read on the forward strand.
AGCTGATTCCTTGCCCGTGACAGAGGCTGCAGGGCGATGTACTCGTCACTTAAAGTAACTCTGTTGGCATACATCTACAAGTGGACAGAAAAGGGTTGGGACATATAGCACATCAATAAAAATTAGTCATTTCACAAAGACAATTTTAACACATGGGGGGGACTTCTGAAAAAGAAAAAAAACAACAAACCCAGCATTTGATTTGTTTGGTGACAAAAGTATTCCCTTGACCCTGCTCTAATTACACATGAATGGGGGACAAAATGCTTGAAATGTCCTCACACTGACATGTATGGCAATTGAGGGTACACTCACTTGTGGGATACTCTCGGAAATGCAGGGGGTTAATGGGGGTGAACTTAAGTGTTGTATTCCATCCACCCATATACCATTGCTGCAAAAAACAACTTTATTCTGTCTGACATCAGAGACTATTTTGCCATAAAATCTAAGAATTTTGTTGAAAAATGCCAAAGATGATAAATACATTTTCAGTCAATATAAAGTTAAAATTGGTTTATTTATTTAGGGTGATGGCTTGCTTGGAGATTTGTCCCCCATGGTTAAATCGGAACTGCCCCGGCTGACAAATGACCCCTGAAATACCGGTGGCAAAAAATATACAGCACTTTGTCTTCTGAAGTTGCCCAGTTTCCTTGAAATCTGGGCTACCGCAGGCAGCAAATCTCGATGTGTGCAATCACCCTGTATTATTCCTTACTTTATGGCTGTTTAAGTCTTAACGGGTACAAAACAACTAATTAAACACCATTTTGTCATTATGAGTCACGTAACCAAATGGTTTAGATATATCGCATGCAATTAAAATAAGTAGGAAAGCAAAGTAATGGATAAGACTATATCTTAACACAGATTTCTGTGTTTTTGAAATAGTTATGTAGTTATGTGAAAAAGTAACAAATGTGAGCACATCAAAATTTAATCTTCACTCAATCAGTATATAAAGATTAAAGTGATGAATATTGCTGAAATGAAGATCAAGTATCTGTATGCTGGAAAAAAGTAATCGAAAAAATAAAATTGCCAGGGGGTGTACTTACTTTTTCACAACTGTGAAAAAAATGAAGTGATATATTTAAACTTTAGCGACACTGACATATAGATAAGTGACATACCAGAGAGAAACAGTGCCATACAAAATAATTAAGACCCAAGGCCAATGTTCTCATTTCATTAAATAAACTTTAAATTGAAATCTGGCTCTGTGATATTGTAATGAGATGGACTTTAATACTTTTACATGGCAGTGTTTCAATATGTCATTATTATTATACATACTATTAGCAACATATATTTTTGATGTAAAGTATAATTATATAACAAAACCTCCCAGTATAAATATGCTGTGAACTGAAAGTATATTTGTTTTTTAAGGTGCCACTGTTTCACAGGAAACAAACACTGCAGCTCCTTTTATAGCCCATTTTATTTATTTATACTGGACTGTTTTATTACATAAACATACTTTTCATCAAAAATATATGTTGCTAATATTATGTATAATAACTCCAACAAGCCTTCCTCTTACAGTTGGCATTATTTCCTGTCCTGTCCTGATCAAAAGGTTAGTTATTGGGGTATAACTTATTTGCTGGTTAAGTTTAAATTCAGAACGTGTAGTTTATACTACCAACAGCATTTCTGCTGTAAATATGGGTCAATCATATCAAAAGTTCTTGATAAAACTAGCCTGTACAGAAAGGTGGCATAAAAGCTGTTATAAAAAGCAAAAAAACCCCAAGTGAACTTTTTGCCAAGTCACAAAGCTAACCATGCTGTAAAGTAGGAAAAGGATGTGTTGTACCTATAATGAGACCAAGGAATAATTTACTCTTCAGTAACATTACAAAACTGGCGTAAGGTCTGAATAATTTTGCATGCCAGCGTAAATATCAGTAAAAGCATCCATATTTCAGAAAATATGTGCCATCAAATGACATGCTGGCATTCACTCCTGCATGCATTCTACTGTACAACAGAACAAGCTGTAAAGTAGTGCAGTTCAGAGAACCACATGGACTATATAAGGCACAACCAGCAAAATCCGCATTTACTAATGGTTCTCCCTTTGACTATTGGTTCATATGCTAAATGCAGAAAAACAGACAAAACAGACTTTTAAAGGAACCCTAATAATAATAAATCTTTATCTGAAATGCAAAAGAGCAATAAAACAGTCTGAGCAATGTAGCAGGTTTCTACAATTAGCACCGTAAACCAGCGGTTGTCAACTTGTGGGTCGGGACACCTTTGTGGGCACAGGGGTCGCCTAAGACCATCAGAAAACATATTTCCGATGGTCTTAGGAATAATTTTATGGTTGTATGGTTGGGGGTCACCACAACATAAGCAATTGTATTAAAAGGTCATGGCATTAGGAAGGTTGAGAACCCCTGCCGTAAACAGAAGATAGCAGAGCAGCAGAGATTTATATTATTTGGTTGTTAAAATAATGGGCATAGGCCGAACTTTAGGACCTTGGGGGGCAATAGGAGACTACGTACACATGGTATGTCCTTTAAAAACCCCTGAATGTTATTAATGATCATGATTTCCTTCCTTGTATTGAGATTGAAGTTGCAAGCCATTAATAGCTGGGATCTGTAAGTTTAATATCTACTGCGGATATTTTCCTTTATTTCTGTATTATTGTTTTGTACTAACACTAAGAGGGCGGTGAAGCAATAAATGTATAAATCAAGTACACATTTCTCCCACTATCAAGTGCACAATTAAGTCATAAAATATTTTGCTTCTATGCGTATTTCTCAGTACCTGAGCCTTTTCTGTGCATGTTGGATAAAGGTGTCGGTAAGCCACCTTCTTCATGACATCAAGGAAGAGGCAGAATATGATGATGATGATTATAGCAAACCAAGCAGAACCACTGGACAGCAGCTGCACAAATACAAAGTACATGTCCTGTGTGTGCAAAAACGGCCTGAAAAAAGCAAACCACAAATTAGTTCTCTAGTAAAGCACACCTGAGCCATAATTGCCTAATAACTATGAGGTGCAATGAACAAATAGCAAGAAAGAACTGCATTTGTATCACCATAAAAGAAAATTATTATTTGAAATCTGAAAGTTCACAAAAAAGAAACATTTTATACAATAGAACAGGGGTGGGCAAACTTTCAGGGGCCACAGCCGGGACGGGCCAGCGCCACAAATCACGGGGCCTCTCAGCTCCCCCCCAGCATCCTCCAGCTCCACCCCAGCTATGTGCAGCTCACTCCATCCTCCCGCTGCTTCTGACCCCGGCTCCCCGCTCAGGGGCGGGCCAAGCCGACCGGGCGCCCTAGGCAACCCGGTCGGCCACCTCGCCCCTGCACCTTTCCTCATTCGCGGGGTTTGCGTCGAGATTCTAGGATCATTGCCCCCACTGCGTAAGGACAAGCGGCGGGGGCAATGACTAAAGAGAGCGGACTAGGGGTAGGCAGGAGAGGCTGCCTGGCGCCCCCCAATCGTTGCGCCCTAGGCAGCTGCCTCTTCTGCCTACCCCTAGTTCCGGCCCTGTCCCTGCTGCATCCTTTATATGGTTGCGCCCCATGCGTGCTGACGTCACGCACAGGGCGCAACCAATCAGGGGCCATAATTCTTTTAAGGGGGCACGACTTGGCGGGCCCACCCATGCTATAGAAGGTTCTTCAATCAAACACAACCTAGTAACAAGAGAACTATAGCCTAATGGACAACAAAACCCTAACCAGTCTGAAGTTTTAAAATACATGGTATATCTAATGCCTTGGAAATTCTTTTGTACCCTTCTCCTCACTTTTAACAATGAGATCCCTCTGATGCTTTGGAAGCTCTCTGTGGACCATGGCTTTTGCTGTGGGATGAGACTAAAAAAATGTCAAGAAAGACCAACTAGAGCAGCTGAACTTTATTTGGGGTTAATCCGAGGCACTTTAAATGATGGCAGGTGTTTAACATGATTTTGAATATGATTGCTTAATTCTGAACACAGTTAGAAGAGGGTATGCTCACTTATGCAACCAAATTATTTTAGTTTTTTTTGTGTTCTTCCCTCCACCTAAAAGATTTCAGTTTGTTTTTCAATTGAGTGGTACATTTTATAGTTCACATTAAAGTTGGAAAAAGTTCTGAAATGATTTATCTTTGTCTCATTTTTGTACAGCACAGGAACCTGACATTTTTTCAGGGGTGTGTAGACTTTTATATCCACTGTACATACAGTATATTTGGAGTCAGACCCTAAGTTGAGTAACTGACAAATGGGCAGCGGATCAGCAAAAAAGAAGATAGGGATCTATTGGGGGCATATTCAGAGGCACAGATCTTCCCTGCTAATTGGCGGTGGTTTCATTGGGCTGGTACAGAACCAAAAAACATGTAGAATTTTTATCCTGCATTTTTGTTAAGGTACACAGTGTGTTTAGGGTTTCATTTTATTCCAGGGAAATCATAGCAGATTCAAAACATACTATGTTGTCACTTACCTGTGTTTAGGAACCCAATCACAACAGACAGTACATATACACAATACACCAATTCACATTACATGACTTTACATGATTTATGATGACCCATAAGCACATCTTCTCGAAAGATGACCAAAGCACATTAAGTAAGTGCAGGGTCACTGCCAATCATAAGATGGCCTGACAATATCCAAGACTAGGTTCATACTATGGACAACTTTGAAGGCCTGTATCATGTAAGTTATAAAGATGCTGAAGCTCTCTGCTGGTACAGTAAGTTTAGTATATAAAACACAGCATTTGTAGTACAGGTATGGGATCCCTTATCTGGAAACCCATTAAACAGAAAGTTCAGAATTCCAGAAAAGCCATCTCCCATAGACTCCATTATAATGAATTAAAATTATTAAATAATTCAGATTTTTAAAAATGATTTCCTTTTTGTAATAATAAAACAGTACCTTGTACTTGATCCCAACTGATATATAATTAATCCTTATTGGAGCCAAAACAGGCCTGTTGGGTTTATTCAATATTAAATGATTTTTAGACTTAAATTATGGGTATCCAAATTACGGAAAGGTCCCTTATCCGGAAAACTCCAGCTCCCGAGCATTCTGGATAACAGGTCCCATACCTGTAATTAATTTTTAAAACTGAGCTAACCTTTAAAAAAAAGTGTAAATCACTGGAGGGTGCCTATATTTTAGGAACCCCCTGTGATTACAATGACAAAACCTTAAACCTGGGCTGGGGATTCCATTTGCTGAATGTCTAATAGCGCCAAGATATAGCTCTGCCTGCGAAATGCTGATTTTTACTTTACTGCACATGCCTGCAGTCCAAAATTGCTGCAAGGGATTAGGGACCTTTAAAAAGATGAAGGCATTGCAGAAAAAAAAAAGCTGTAGCCAGAAAAAATAGATAATGGAATTGGCTTTAAATAGCACCAGTTGCAATAACCCAGTTACCTAAAAATACAGATACCTTAAGCCGTATTACACCTAATCTCTTTAATTAAACAGTAAAGTGTGTGCTCTCAGCTTCACCTACCAGATGATTCCACCATAAAACAGGGAAAATATAAAATAAAATGCTATGGAACCCCAAGTAACGAAGTGGTTTATCCATGTCCAGAAATGGGTTTCAAGCGCCATCTGGAAAACAGAACATTCATGTTAATTTTTTTCTTAAAGGGAAAATATTCCCCTTGTGTTGACACAAGTTCATTTAGTTGGGCTTATGTAGAAAAGGTGCATTAAAACTACATGAACCTCCAGAAATAAATATAAACGTTTTATTTTCAAACAATCAGACATACCTGATTCCAACGATTCATAGAAAACTATAAAAGCCTGTTACGGTGATGGCCCACAGGGAGAAAAGATTAGTTGCCTGCGGTTAATCTTGACTGCCACGGGCGACTAATCTTCCTGAAATGCCTTTCCACCTCCTTCCTCCTGCAGGAGTAAACATGCACGTCTTTGGAAAATGAAGCAGTGTATGCATTTCACAGACATTTGTCACCTACGACAGGCAAGGTTTAACCATGGGTGACTAGTCTCCTCATGGGCCATCAACCTAAAGCTGGCCATACACGCACCAATAATATCATACGAAACCTCGTTTCGTATGATATTCGGTGAGTGTATGACAAGTCGACCAATATCGCAGGAGGCTGCTGATATCGGTCGACTCGCTGATCAGCCAGGTTAAAAGATTTTGATCGGGCGCCATAGAAGGCGCCTGAGCAAAATCTGCCGTCAGGGCTGAATCGGCAGAAGGAGGTAGAAATCCTATTGTTTCTCCCTCCTTATCTGCCGTTTCAGCCCTGAAGGTTAGTGGTGGATTTAACGATCGCAAATCGCCACGTGTGTGGCCACCTTTAGGGCAAGGGCACACAGAGCATTAGCTCCACTGCTCTCAGTCTGCGTTGATTAGGCAGGCAGAGAGAATGGATCTACTCTCTTCTGTACAGCTTTCCCCTAAGTGCAGGTACACAGAGCAGAAGGCAGCCTCAAAACACCTGATTTTCAGGATGATCTTAGCTCCACTCCATGCACTTGCATTCAGCTGGAAGCTGTACTTGCCGTTGTAGATACACAGAGCTGCTCTCAGCCAGTGCTTTGTTCTGCAGGCAGAGGAGCCAAGGGCAAGGGCACATTAAGTGGACTGACCACCTTCCACCGCCTTCGTTTTTTTTATAGATGGAGAGGAAAGAAGATTCACTCTTACTCACACACCCCTGTAGCTCCATTGACAGGTATGTTGTGGGTCTATGTGAAGCTACACAAAGCGCATATCAGCAAGAAAACATAAATGTATGCATTTGCATTCCAAGAGGCTCAGAAGTATGAGAATTTTGTCTGTTGTGAGAAATGGAGAACTATGTGTCCAAATGCTTTAAAATCAAGACCCTTGCCCCCCCCCCCCCCCCCCCAAATCTAGAGGGGGGGGGGGGGGGACTAATGACTTGCGTTGTATGAAATGTTGCTGAGGGGGCAGACACCAAAAGACATACAACTTAAGCGGACTAAATATATACCCAAGATGCACAACATTTCTATGACTCACTAGACAGTTCCTGGAACCAGCGCCTTTAGTGTGGTATGTAGGAGTGCCCTTTAAAACAGACCTTATATAGACAGCAGCATATTGTTATCTCTTTGGCAGAGAAAATTGGGATTTGGAGGTTTAGTCCAAGGTCATGGTTTCTATATTGTTAAACTCAAGAAGCTGACTCAGAAAGAAGAAATCTGATACTTGTTTTTGTTTTTACACAAATCAATGAGTAGTGCCCCTAATTCCAATTGCTGGCAGAACCGAAACACTGTGCACTACCTCTCAGAGTAGTACTGTATCACCATGTGGATATACTTGGAATGAAGAGCTAAAGTTTTTTAGCTCCAGAGGTTGTCTGCAAGATGGACTCATAGCTTTGAGGTGCCCATAGACATTTAAAAGGTGACACACAGTGATTGCCAATTTTACCTAGCATACATCTTGGTGTGACATTAGCCTAACAAACCCAAACACTTAAAAAAATAAAAAGCATCCCACCTTCATGGTAACAGTAATGACCATTACGGTGAATACCAGCGTCCCAAATGTCCAGTTCCCAAACATCTAGAAAAAAAAGGAAAAAAGTAATTTGTATTTAGAAGGTAAAGTTCTGAACAATTCTCCTTCTGAAACTATTATACCAGGGGGCCTACTTCATAAAAGTAGTTCTCTTAGTAAATCAGTTTACAAACTACTCATTGAATACAGTTTCCATAAATGGCTGCTGTAATTAACAGCTGGATAAATACATGATGTGATTATCTTTTACAGAATACATCAACACCTATTGCTGGTAAACTGGTAATCCAAACTCCTCTGTAAACTGGAGCCCAACAGCTTCCAGTTTTTTAGGCTGAAGACTAGAACAGCTAGACAAAAAAAAAAAAGCACCAATTGAAGACCAATTGCACATGATCTCAGATCTTTACTTTCAACATCATATGAAAAGTTAATGCAAAGGTAAACAGCACCTTTAACTTTATGGGATGGACAATAGACAGGCACTGAGAAATAAGACAACATGAAAGAAACACAAAACATTGAGCAAAGTCTTTTCATGTGTCAATTATTTAAACCAGGAAGTAAAAAAGAGTTTAGGTGCAGGTAAACATAGTACTCAAACATAATTCTTAAAGAAAAATAAAACTGGGTAAATAGATAAGCTGCGCAATAATTATAAAATAATAAAACACTTATGGACAATAAAGGACTTAATTACTAAAGTAGTGCAAAAAGAATTATTCCAGCTTCATTGCTTCTGCTACAAAATTCTACGCCTAATACCAAAACCACAAAGAATAGTGGTACAAAAAATTCAACAGCAATTATTTAAAAAATGGTTAAGCTGTACATACTTCATGAATCCATTTTCAAATTTTGTTTGTAAAATGTATTTCAGTCAAACAGTGAGTAGTGTGTATTGAGGCAAGATCCTGGAAAAATTGTGGTTTGTATTTCTGCTGCTTAACTACTTAACATGAAATGGAGAGAAACATGGAAACAACTCACAAAACGTATTTAACATCTATTTTGGTAAATCTTTAAAGAGAAACTTCCTAGAAAATGAAAGTGTTTTTTTTCCCAGAAGTGTTAGACTCTGCAGGGTTTAATGCAGCCTTTTCAGTTTTTACATTTACATGTACAGTATTATGATGTGATATAAAAAAAAAAAGTCACGTCAAAAGCAAAACCTAAAGCACTTATTTTGGTAGGTGTTGTTTCTCTTTAGAGATCTGCTAAAACATTCATATAGACTTGCTGTGCACCAATACAAGCCTTCTGTAAAAGAATAGCTTGGCTGGCTGTTTATTTTTTTTTTTTTTTGTAATACACTAAAATCAAGGACAGACTACTAATGGTACGTCTTTCACTGAACTGTAATTTAATATTTCAATAGAAGGCTGTTACTGGAGCTGTGTGAAATGCAATGTATTGCTCCTATCTCCTCAATCATACTCTTACCAGTTGCCTGTTAGGTTTCAAAATCTGATGGCATGCACAGCGTGGAAGGGAGGAAAAGGGAAGAGAAGTAGAGCCAAAAGATAAAAGCAAGAGTAAAAAACAGCAATTTTAAGCGTAACCAGTTGGCACACAAAAACTTAATCTGGTCTATGTAAATACACTGGCAAAACAGTGTACACTGACCATACTTAAACCCAAAGCATAAGTCTAAATGATATCCTTGGGGGAAAAAAAAAAAAAAAAAGCTTGCTGTAATAAAGGAAGCAGCTCTTCTCCAACAGTTGTTATATGGTACAATTTAGGAATACTTCATAAATAAACTATACAGTACTCTTAAATGGGCATTATACTCCTTGTTCCATTTGAGTTCAATCCTTCTGCTTATTGTTTTAATGACCAAAAAAAAAAAAAGAAATCTATGGTCAGTCTCCATTCTGCAGCTAAACAAAAAGTTACATGTTCAGCACAAGCCCTATTCACCACACTCATGTTGAACAAAGGGGTATACTGTCCTTTTAACTGATTAATCTGTTTGCTGTGCTGTTAACGGTCACAAAGATGCCAGACTAGAAGCACTGGGGGTCATTTCTAAAGATTTGCCAAATTTTCAGCTGGGCAATAACCTATAGTGACCTGTCAGTGATTAGCCTTTTTCATCCAGCTGCAGGTTAAGCAATAAAAACAAATACCTGATTGGTTGCCCAGGTGCAAATTTGCCCATTCTTTATAAATCACCCCAACTGACTCCAAATACTGTTTTAAAAGTCTAGATTACATGCCAGTGAATGAGAAGTGATCTGTGTCCTGTGGCACATTTCAACTGCCGCCACAAGGAGCAGCATCAACATATTATGTATGCTATACCTCTTAAGGTACCATATGAGAAACTGTCCAGAATCTACTTAGTGGGAAATTTAAAAGGCTTGTTGAAATGCTGCATTTGATGCAGAAAAATGCAATTACTTCACAAGAATGCATTTATTGTAGCTTTTTCCACTTCAGTCTTAAGCACTAACAAGTCAACAATATTCATCATGCCTGAGCATTATGAACATCTTTTACATGGGTAAAAACTTCTCACATATACAATGCATTGAGTTGAACAAATTACTTTTTCAGATGTTTCTTACCTGGCCATTTCCAAGCAAGGATGTGTCTTCCCCCATTAAAAAGTATGACCCAAAAAAGAACACAAAGGCATGCCCAAAGCCCAAAAGGGTCCAGTAAAGAAATGGTTTAAAACCAAGAAGGGCATTTTTACTAATGTCTCTGTGGGGTGGAAAAAAAAGTGTGTTATTATACTATGAAATTCAGCTCAGGTTACATTTACATTTTCATTGTATCAAAATATAAGGACTTGAGCAAATGAAATAGGATGAACAAGTTTATTTGTAATTGCAATGCCATCATTTAATTAGGACACATCACAAACCATACACTGAATATTACATTAAAAAAAAAAAACTAATGCGAATAAATGGCGGCACTTAACTTTTATTATGTTATATTAAACTGCCTGTTTAAAAAATAATACAATATGTCACTTCAGAGTTTCATGAGCTGAATTTATTTCGAATACCTTGATAACTTTAAACGGTAGTCAAGATAAGTAGACTCGCACTGGAGAAAACATGATTTAGTGCACATTCGATTAGATCAAGCGGGCATGATACTTACCGATAGAGACCAGGTTTTGACTGTAAAACATGTGGATGCACATGTTGCTCAAAAAGACTGTACATTAGAATAGGTAAGGAGGTGAAACAAATATTGTACAACGTCAGGTATACACTGTCATACAGTGTCTGGAAATAAAAAGAACACAAGATATGTTAAAATGTAATTACAACTATATTAACTAAAAAAAGTTAAAATCCTAGATATCATACCTGCATTTATGGGGAATCTCGACCGAAGAATTTAATACAAATGTAATCTCCAAGCAACTTGAAGTTATTGTTTCTCTGACAATGCAGCAGAATCCAGAATATTAACAGATCTGGACAAGGACTGCCTTCTGCTACATTGTCTCAAAACCAGAGACATTTAAATAATGTTTACTGGAATCACATTTTTACTATACCTCCAAAGAAAACTAAACAAAAAAAATGTTTTCATGCATTCTCTTTAAAACTCATGGGGCTAATTAAGAAGTTTTTTTTTTTTTTTTTTTTTTTTACAGTCCCTCATAGCGCTTAATAGAAATAGCCTGACAAGTGCTCATGTCAAAGCTGGATAAGCCATGGTTAGCTAGAAACGCATCATTACACCTTTCCAGGATACTGTTTTCTTACAATGGTGACACAATTAACACTTGTCAGGCGAATTTGAATCAAAGTCTATAAGGAGCTGTTTCAGCAGCCTGTTTTTGGGCTATTAAAAATGCAGCAGCGCTGTGTGCTATCATCTTACACACAAAGAGGTTTGTAAAATACATTACTCATGGCCATTTTCTTGCGACTAAGCTCAATCTCGGTGAGTAATGTGTTGTGGTGATCCTTTAGGTTAGGCATGGGGAAGGCATATTCAGAACATTTGTCACCTGTGGCAGCACATATTTACTGCAGGTAACAAATCTCCTTGTATGCCAGTACCATAAAGAGGCCTTTCAAGACAACAGGAATAATAATGACAAATTTTCCAAAATGATAATGGTTTATCTTGGCTGTTTCAACAGTTTATTTAACACAAAACAGCTGTAAAATTATTGATAAAAAAAAATCAATTTTTGGCAAGATAACACAAACTGGGATTAAGACTGACCACCCTTGTAAAAGTTTTTTTTAGCTGCACAGTCAGATTTATTAACTTTGTATTGTTATGTTTTATCTTCTACTGGGACCATAAATTCAGAGTTTTACTTTCAGAGGCAATATAATTGGTAGGGTGTTCAAGGATTGGAATGTTTTTACCGGTTTACACCATTTATTCATAAAATTTTGTTCTCAGCAATTTGTTTCCTCTGGGATTTTCACCCTTAGCACAACAGTAAAACATTATTGAAAAGTACATTATATTCCACTTACTTGCTGTGAGAATAAACAATAAAACTGATACAAAAACTGTGGTGTAATAAAACACACATTCTGCAAAAAGACAGAAAAAAACATTAGTATTTTTTGGAAAATGTAAATCTGCTAACATAATCCAAATTCTGATGTTTTGCTTATACATTTAAAAAGTCCTGGTCAAAGAGGCATCAACAGAGGTCTGTGTAATTAAGGTGAGCTTAAAGGGGTTGAGGAAGAGAGAAGGAAGCTGAGCTGAGTAAAGAGGGTGCACGGGTGTTTGCTGCGGGGGGGGTGGAAAATCTAAGATGGCGGCCGTGATAGACTACACTAACTGTGAAGATAAAAGAAAATTTTGGGGAGAAATTAGTATTATTTTAAAAAATAAAGTTGTCGATTTGCTACAGGAAAGGGGGCTCTACAACATATTAGGTAGAATAGTAGAATCCTTTCCTTGCTCTTTAAACATTCACAAAAACAGTTCACATTAATAGAACAATCTTTGCCATATAGATAGTAAACAAAATGTGCAGCTGAAGAGATATTCACCTTAGATTCATCCCTCTGCTGATCCATCACATCTGCACAGACCCTCTGCTTGGGGGGGGGGGGGGGGGGGGGGGGGGCAGCAGACTCAAATACTATTGGCAAATACTATGTCAGATTTGTGATGTGCCAAGTCTGTTTGCCTATACCTTTGCAAGGGAGAAACCAACCAATGACCTCTTAATTTATGCAACTGGTTAGAGTGCACAAGCAACCAATGTATTGGTCCAATAGGAACAAAATAAGGGAAAAGCCTGGAAATGATGATGTAAATATTTAGGAAGTTCTCAGTGTGTCAAGTTCAAAGGCCACTCCAATCCCTTCAGGAAACTGATCAGAGACAGGAGAAGGACTGATTTAACATGTAGAAAAATATCTTTTACAGTGGCCTTTTTTTATGGAAAATGGATGCTAAGAGCATTGTTGGTGGTTTAATAACATTTGGCTATTGAAGGTGAACGACCCTTTAGAGGAGAAGGAAAGTAATTTGGGCATTTTACTGCCAATAGATTTGCCATGTTAGTGCCACCTAGAATGCTATATTTATTCAGCAGAAAGCATTACCATACCCAAGTAAAGAGCCCTAGAAGCTTTCTCTGTTTGCTTAAGATTGCAGCTGTCATTATAGCTTGATATTCATAGCCTCCTGCTGTAAAGCTCACATCACACATTCCTTAGGTTGGGGGGAGTAAGCTTTATGTATTCTTATGGGGGGGGGGCAGGAAAGGGGAGAGAGGAGAGCTCCGCAGACCAGAAATGAAGGATTTTTCTGGGAGAGGAAGTCGTATACCCTAACAACATGTTCCCAAAAAAGGAGACAAGAAGTCCTTTGTTTCTTTTGATAGAGGACCTTCTGATAAAGCTTACTTAGTTTTTACCTTTCCTTCTCCTTTAAGGGGATATAAGATGAAGTCATGAAGGTCAGTTATGAAAGGCACATGATTTGCTATTATGGGCCTAAGTACAAGTGAAAAAACAATGTGCATGTTTTTTAACCCTAATGTTAACCCTTAGGGTTGGTGGAAGGGCAACAAAAACCAAACTGATGTAAAATGATTTAAGGCTACATACCTGTGCCTGCACCCGAATGAATGAGATATGCTCGGGTGCAGGCACATGTAGCTGATATACGCATAAAAATGCGAGACTTTGCATTAGCTCGCGTTATTATGCATATATCGTCTACATGTGCCTGCACCCGAGCGTATCTCATTCAATCGGGTGCAGGCACAGGCAGGAGGCGTAGGGCGGAATTTTCATCAAGCGCTTTTCTGCTTGCCGAATATATTCGCCCTACGCCTCGTGTGGCATTACCCTTATACACTGATAAATTAGAAGTACATGGTTCCATTCAAACTACTACTCATAATATAAAGTTACATAATTGAGCACATACCTTATAAAAAAAGTACTGTACAAGGGTAGCTATTCTAATATAGTAGTAGTGTCCATGCACCAGAAGCAATTTGGAGAGGAATTTAAATCTTGCAATTGCATAATCACTGTTCCGTACCGCTTGCCTGCCTTCCTTGCCCATGATACCTGGGTATTACAAATATAAACAGTGTAATGTAAATGCACCAAAATTGTGTAAATTAAAGAATGCTCAGATTGCTCAACATATAAAGCGCCCAAACCCGAATGCTTACATACCTATGCCAACATGAGCTTCCTGTATCATGCTGACATCATTTGCCCCATCTCCAACAGCTAGGGTTATAGGCTTCTCTGGAGACGTTTTAAGTAGTCTCACTACCTGCATTGAAAAACACATATTGTTTAAAATTTAAGTCCAGTTTATTCATGGGGTACTAAAAGAATAAAGAATCCCTGCCCTCAACTACAGCCCCCCTCCTACCTACCCGCAGCCCATGTTACTGTCACGTTGTGTACACATAATATAAAATTGCAGAATCGGGGGGTGACAGGTGTCATCACAGATTCTTTTCTGTAAGAGATGCCATACACAGCTAGGTCTGGAATTGGCTGCAACTGAACATGCTCCTGCATGCTGTGTTGCAATATTACAGATATGCTCAGCTATGCATTTTATACCAGGTATAAATATAGAGACACTTCTGATTGTATCAGGTGGTGTGGGAGTGGGGTAGAGGTGCTCATATAAGGGGGTTTAGGGTTGTGGGGAGGGTTTCGTTCTTCTTAAAGTCTTATTATTTGAATTTATTAACATCAATTTACATCAATTAAAATGTAACATCAATTTGCAAATGTTTTTAGAATTCTAAATTTAGAATTGAGAAAAATATAAAATCGCCATACAATTTTCATTGATCTTTTTAAGGTTAAATTATAAGGCTGGAGCACTGCTATAGAGGGATGACTGGAATGTTAAAGAATAAGTAAATCTTTTTTTTTTTTCTATCAGTAAAATTGCTATAAACAGCCTCCACAATTACCTACCTTTGTCCCAGCATTCTCTCTGACCTGGTTCCTCACTCAGAAGGTGGTCGTTTTTCTTTGCTTCCTTGTCCAGAGTGAAGCCCTGCCCCCACTTCCTGTTCAGTTCTCTCTTCAATTGGACTACCTGGAGAGCATTCTGGGCTGGAGGCAGCAGGAGCCAGTCTGTGCATTAGCAGGGTTTTTTTTTTAATGAGAGACCTGAACAGGAAGTGGGGGTGGGGCTTCACTCTGCACCTTCTGACTGAGGAACCAGGTCAGAGACAATGCTGGGACAAAGGTAGGTAATTCTGGAGGCTGTTTAGAGTAATTTTACTGATAGAAAAAAAAAAGGGTTTACTTATTCTTTAAGCTATTACTGACTGGAATCAGTTCATAGAGGGAAGAAAGATAAGCTATTCAAAATTTACAACAGATATGAAACAGTCTACCTTTGCTTTCTGTAAAGGAGCCATCCGACAGCACAGAACTGCAGAACAATTTCTACAGACTTCCATGAACAGCTTTTCATGTTCCCTGAGTGCAAGAGAAAGGCTGGCTCCATCAACAACCAGCCCGTGCTGAATAACATGGTCCTCTCTCAACCTAGACAAATCCAGACAATGATTTTTAATAATCAATGTAAATCTGTAACATTATGACAAGTGCACCTCTCTTCACTCTGATCCCCTCGCTCCCTTCCCACATGTCTGCCTAACTTTAAGGCTGAAGGCACACAGAGGGCATACTGCAGGTGGTGGGAAAGTGCCCAAAACTGTCCTAACATATCCCATTCTATAGGAGGAGGCTGCAATATTCTAACAGAGAAAACCAACATATGCAATCACTATTAGTCTCAACATAATATAACTATGCAACAGAGAGAGGAATAGATAAAAAAAAAAAACCTGTCAGTGGTTGCTTCACCCAGTTCTTGCTTGCTGCAATATTGTGAAGAAACTTTTATTTATTCACTGACAGCATGAGGTCTGAAGGATGTAACAAACACAACCTCATATATGAATGCAACTGGTGTAAAGAAAATCGTTACTGTTAATTTAACGAGGGAACAAAGCTTAAAACGTTTTCTAAGCTTAGGCCAGGTTTTTTTGAGAACAAAATTTTACAGTTAATAAAACAGGGGGAATGAGGGGGAAAAAGTCTAACCTAGTGGGAAATGGTGCATAGCAGACAGGCTCTGTAGAATATAATAGTGCTCAGCAGAGCTTTTTTTTTATATAACCTATGCCATTTAGCCCTATTTAACGTGCCCCAGTGGTTACACAGCAGCTTGTTTATCTATACTACATAAGTGTTTCTGAAGCAAACACACCAGTTATACCAGTGCAGAACAGCTATATAATATATTTTATTTATTACTTTAAAACATTTAAATTTTTTGGGGTATCGGCCCTTTAATGTGAAATCTTTGTGTTTTCTGCTTACCTTCTTGCAAGCTGGCTCAGCTGCTCTGCACATTCACGATCTGTTTTTTGTTGCACAAGTTCCAGGATATTCATATTTCTGTGGAAATGTCCACAAGATAGGCTGACACTCACAGCTGTCTCATGCTTGTCTCCAGTGAGCACCCACACTTTTATTCCTGCAACTCTAAGGGCCTCTATAGTTTCATGGACCTTATCTTGAAGTCTAAAAAGAAACAGAGGTTTGTCATTAAAATCTTAATTCAGTTCATTCTGAAAGGAGCATCCCGCCCTACAAATTATATTTGCATTACATGGAATAAGAATACATTATTTTTTTTCCATTGTCCAATAGTCCACAAAACCACTTCTGCAGTGCCAGATGGATACAGAGGCAAGGATGAAATGCTTAGCGTGCGACATATGTTAATCAGGATTCGGATTCACTTTAGATTTAGCAGAACCCATCAGGGTGGATTTAATCAAACCCAAAAAGTGGGTTTGGTGCATCCCTACTAATAATGGACAAGGCAACCATTATGACATAAAAAAATAACAAAAGTTGTATAAAGGTAATACCTTTATTGGCTAACTATGTTTTTAGAAAACACCAATTACTACAACAGAGACATAGGTTCAACTTTGTGCTTCTACACTTAAAATACTAAAAGACCAGAAAGCGAATTGATGACACCAGACCTAGGATTAAGTACTAGTGGAAAACCAACAGGCGTGTTGCGGGCCGAGACGATTGGGAGTAAATACTGATGTCTCCAATGTTTAAAGCTCGACAATCTCAAATTTTTTGTATGCCAAACTGCCTTTCATCAAATGGTTAAGTCCCATCTTGCGCTTGATATGGATCCAACTCAAACTTGCAAATGGAACTTTACAGACTTACTTACCTGGCAAGGTGCTGCCCAAAGATATGACAGGATTTATGAGCCCTGGCTGCAATCCCTAGCTAGTTCCTCCACACAAATGTGTTACTATTTCTCCATACATTCCCTTTTCCTATCTTTTCTCTGTCCTTTCTCATTGCTTTACCTTCTATTGTTAAACAACTGCACAAATAAGAAGCTATTAAAAAACAAATATCCCCAGACCAGGTTTACATACTTGAATCAGAACCCTATATTTAACCTTTCTTGGCCCTGACACCTTTACAGACAAAAAAAAGCAAACAAAGCATTTTGGGAAGTCAAGAGATTTCCTTCTCCAGGAGCAAAATGAGCAGGGCACCAACACTGTTATCTGGTACAATTATAATAAATAACACAGCTTAAAATTTTTAAATGCATCAAACATGTCATGCATGCATATATTTTAAGCAAATAAATATGTTTTCAATATTAACTTCTGGCCAATATATTTACATAGTATGCTTACTTGTCTTCAACTCCAGTTGCCCCCAACATCACTAAATCCCTTTCAATGAAATTGAAAACATCAGCTAAACGTTCTTCTCTTTGCTGTAAGGCAGTCTTGGCTTCATGCAGTCGTTGATCAATTTCATTGTATTCTTCAGGGCTAAACTTTCTATAGGCAATGCACAATGTCCTTAGTCCTTTCTAACGGGGAAAAAAGCATAGTTAAAATAATAATGTGGGTTGTTGGAACTAATCATTATATTATCATGCAAATGTTTTTTGTTTTTGTTTTTTTTAACAAAAATCAAGAAACACAAAAACCCCAAATAACACGATAGTTACATATACTGTATAAAGTACCTTTAGGGTACTGGCACAGGGTAAATTTTGCCACCTGTTATAAACCTGTGCTACTGCAGATGACAAAACACCCAACAGTTTTCTTTCCTGACATAAATGTATATCACTAGTGGGAAAGCGTTGTGGCAACAAAAAGTGCCATGTGCATTATCAGTTTTTAGAATTTCTTTCTGAAGCCACACAAATTCATCTTTTTTCTTTGCAGCTTCTCTGCTAGCTTTTAGCTTTTTAAATAAAAGTTTTTAAAAATGAATCACGGATAAAGGCTACAAATTATCCTTCTATACCTCTCACTGTTTCAGTCATTTCTATAAATGTACACAATATAAACAACAGGAGTAATTAACATTTTTTTAGTGGCCCAAACAAGAACAGCCAAAGAGCCCTCTGATCATAGCCTGAATGCAATAGAAAAATCAAATACAGGCAATTATTGCCTGATAATGTGGCAGTGTTGCACATATTAAAGGTGGGATATAAAAAGGGACAATAGTACCACAAAAATTTGCTGCCTTCAGTCTTTAGTCTTTTCTTCTTAAAAATAAGTATGTTGTGAACCATGCATCTATAAGGCATGCAGAGCTTCAGGACGTTATTATAATATAACAAGAAATAACAATAATTAATCTGATTACCTGATGATCCAAATAAGCTGTGTTGGTTTCACACTCACACAGAAAGTACAACTATAGATGAAACTAAATTACACTGGGGATATAAGAAATGCTGAAGCATGCAGAATTTACTTATAAAATAACACTTTTGACTTGTTTAGAAAACTTACTGAAGCAAATTCATCCACGTGGATCCTAGTTCTGTCAATTTCTCCAAGTTTTGCATTGCAAAGGACAGAAGACTCTGCTCCTTTTGTGAAAAGTATCTTTTCTCCTAGAGATTATTAAGCAGATAAATGAAATGCCCAAAGAAAATAATTTGAAAGGAAACAGCAGAAAGAAATTTTGTTCTTACCAGATGGACTCTCTACTATGACACTCATCTGACGACGATTTGCATCAAACTCCAATACATGAAGAAGTTTGTACCTTGAGAAACACAAGTAAGATACTGAATGCACAAGCTGAAAAAAATGCATACAAAAATATGAAGTCTTATTTGACTACAAAAAAATTTGAGATACAATTTGTTCCACATTTTACAGGCAGCACAGATATCATTTGAAACACATAAATCATAGAGGCCCAAGGCTTAAACAGAAGCTGAAAATCCATAACACTGGTGTTATGACACTATTTTTTTCCTAAACAAATAAATATAGTGGGACTTAAAGCAACACATTTTAGATCTCCTTCATTTTCAATATATACTGTGCAAAACTATCTACAGTAAACATGTTTAATAAAATCATGTTAGTAAAGATCTCAAAACTACCAGACCCCCCAACAGCTGTTGGGTCTGCAACGATCTTATACATTAGGATCTTCTTCCTACCGTGTCTCATACCACATGGCACTTAATCTGTGTATTTATACTTATTTATTGTATTTATTATAACACTTGTACTACCTGTGTATAATTGTGTATATTGAAAGATTGTACAGAGCTGCGTATCCTTGTAGCGCTTTATAAATAAAGTTATAAATACATACATACATACATACCTGTTTGAAGGGCAACTGGTAGACTGAAAATATTTATATGAATACATAATCTATTGAAAACACTTATATCCTACACCATTTTAAAGGTTTTATCAAAATATTAAACTTGAATGAATCTGGTTATTCGTTACTTAACTGCAATTCCCTCAATGCCCAAGAAGGATATATCCAGAGGTTTTTTTTAAATTAATAATACATGCAGATGTGGATGAATATTTACAAATTGCTGAACTAAAGCTCTAAATGAGACAGCTTTTGGGTGTTGGTAATACACTTTCACAAGTGTATGACATGCTCTATATTAAAATTTTATTCTTGAACCAACAAATGTATGCATTGTGCCTGATTCTGAGCTTTCAGAAAAAGTCAGCTGTACACATTAGAACTGCTTTCAGATAACCTATTGTTTCTCCTACTCCCATGTAACTGGAGGAGTCCCAAGCCAGACTTGGATTTCTTACTATTGAGTGCTATTCTTATATCTACTGGGAGCTGCTATCTTGCTACCTTCCCATTGTTCTGCTGATCGGCTGCTGGGGAGGAAGGGGGGGAGATATCACTCCAAAAGTGTGACTGAAGTTTATCAGAGCACATGGCTGTAGCACCCTAGGAAATGAAGAATACGGCTAGCTCCATGTGAAATTTAAAAAAAAAAAAAAAAAAAAAAAAAATTATATAAATTAAAAAAACACCTCTACCGATATATTTTAGTGAAGAATTCTTGGGATCCCAGCTCTGCCTACATAAATTTAGGATGACTGCTCTATATATTTGATCTTAGGAAGCCCCCAGTATTTATGCACTACCTAAATAAAAACAGGTGCTTAAGAATGATGGGGGGTCAGGATAGCACAGAAGCAATGTCCTCTATTTCAATAAAGTTGGCTGCTGTGTGAATTGAACCATTTTTTAGCATCCAGACCTCCAGCTGGACAGCCCTGTTCTAGATCAGTGCTGTCCAACTTCTGTGGTGCCGAGGGCCGGAATTTTTCCATCCTACGTGGTGGAGGGATGATAATGGAAGCCAGTTTTGACCACTCCTCCTTTTTAAACCACACCCACTTGAAACCACACCCATGTTATCACATGACCATACCCATATTAATGGTGGTAGAACAACAAAAACCTGCCATGCTCTGCCTTCCCTACCCTGCCTGTGTGTGCCATACTCTACCTGCCCTATGCGGCCTTTGTGTGCCATACTCAGCTTGCCCTACCCTTCCTGTGTGTGCCATACTCTGCTTGCCCTACCCTGCCTGTGTGTGCCATATTCTGCCTGCCCTAACCTGCCTGTGTGTGCCATACTCTTCCTGCCCTACCCTGCCTGTGTGTGCCATACTCTGCCTGCCCTATGCTGGCTATGTGCTGGCACTGCTCCTACAGTCTGCACAATAACTATATATTAAAAAACTTTTTAATTGCAGTACCACCTCAGTATATGTTCTTTTTGTAGTGTGCAGGGTTTATTTGTGGGTTTCTACTGCTCCTACAGCAGGGGTGGGCAAACTACGGCCCGCGGGCCACATCCGGCCCCTTGGCCTTTTTAATCCGGGCCGCCAACGACGCCAAGTCTCATCACGCGAGACTTGGGGGCACATTTACGAACCCACGAACGGGCCGAATGCGTCTGATTGCGTTTTTTTCATAATGATCAGTATTTTGCGATTTTTTCGGAAAATTGTCGCGACTTTTTCGTTACTAATACGATTTGTGCGAAAAAACGCGAGTTTTGCATAGCCATTCCGAAAGTTTCGCAAAATCTGGCGATTTTTCGTAGCGTTAAAACTTGCGCAAAACGTCGCACCTTTTACGTTTAAACGCTACGAAAAAGGCACACCTTTTCGCGCAAGTTTTAACGCTACGAAAAACTCGCGTTTTTTTGCGCAAATCGTATTGGTAACGAAAAAGTCGTAAAGTCGCCGGAAAAATCGCAAAAAATACGAAAAAGTCGCAAAATGTTCGTTTTCAAATCGGAATTTTTCCAATTCGGTTCAGATTCGTGTCTTAGTAAATGTGCCCCTTGGTGTCATTGGCGGCCCGGAATTAAACAGACTAAAGGGGCGTAACGCTGGCCTGGCCCTGCCCGCCCTGGCCCGGGGGTAAGTAAATGTGGCCCGTGAGCCTGTCTGAGGTGTGAACAGGGGAACAATGTGGGTGATTACAGTGTGAGCCTGAGGTGTGAACATTGCAGAGGGTGAACAATTTAGGGATTAAAAGGTGTGAACAAAGCAGGGGATTACATTTTTAAACAATACAGAGGGATTACAGCCTGAATCTGAGGTGAGAACCATGCAGGGGGCCAGTTAATCACAGTACTGATACAATTTAAAGTTTACACAAAGGTAAGTCATCAAAGCAGCCAGACAGGTGGGGGGCCACACAGAGGGGGGTCGCCAGCGGGCCGCCAGTTGGACAGCACTGTTCTAGATCATTTCATACTTAATATAAAGCCCATCTAAGCAAGTCATTTTCAAGGAGAACTAAAGGCAACCACATCCCTTTTGCAGAGAAGATCTGTGCCTCCAAAGATGACCCAGTAGCTCCCCATTTTCTTTTTTACTGATTCACTGCACATACTCTGTACTGCTGTCAGTTACTGAGCTTAAGGGCCGACTCACAATATACAGTGTGTGTATATGATATAAATGTCACAATATAAGGCTGATTAGTAATAAACACAGATACTTACTATACTGAATCTCAGAAATCAGTGCAGCTAGCATCAGAATTTAATAATCAGCCCTATAGCATTAGCTTTTATGGCCAGCCAAAATCATTTTCTGCTTGTAAATTTACAACAACCCCTAAGCTCAGCTTCTCAACAGCTGCTCAAACTGAGCATGTGCACCGTCTGGGACAGTTCTAACAGAATCCAAGATGGAGAGCTCCTGTGACAACTGTAAACACCTATATCATTACTACTATAGAGATGCTAAACTTTGGCCTAGTGCAGTCTATTTAGTATATAAAATATTACATTTCCAGCCATATTCATATTTAGGGTTAACTTCTCCTTTAATTAAAGCAGATTCAGGTATCAAGAGATATCTAGAGTACAGCTCCTTTTCTATGACTGGCTGCAACTGGAAAGCCGTAACAATTATTTCAATTGATAACAAGACAAAAGCCATATTGATTTCTCAACAGGAACCATAATGGAATCTTAGACAATATCTTGACTAAGAAAACCAAAGTAAAGGTTTTTAAATCTGCACAGTTTCTATATTAAAATAATGAATGAGGGACAGAAATCTAAAAAGGCTGTTAACCACCATGAAATGTATTCAACATTCCTTTAAAAACGGTTACCTTTCAAGTTTTCCGAGACACTTGATTTCCATAATTTCTCCATGTATGCCATTAAAAGCAACACCCATTCTATAAACAAAAATAAAAAAAAAAAGGTTACTAACATTCCATTTGGTACCTTTGTAACATACAAAAATCTTTTTCTACCGTTTAAATCTATGGCACAGGGCGAGTTTGGCATTTTTTTGTGCACCTAAATAGCAAATCAAAACACCTGAGAATAGCTTTAAGGCACTGACACACATGCCACTTTACAGGAAATATCTATACAACACAAGGTAATGAAATTGGGGGGGGACAAGTTGGAAGATAAAATGTCTGTCATTTGCTCAGGAGAATTGGCTGGGTAGTTAAAGGGCTTTCATAAAAAAAAAAAAATGCATTTGCATGTTCCAACCTTCTGGATGCTTCAACCAGAGCCTTTTCATCTGGTGAGGAAGCATAATATTCAAACTGATTTGACATTCCATTTGCAAAACGGAGTCCATCTCCACAGCCATCTATTTGGTCGTAACTGATCTGGACTGTGTGACACAAAGAAACTGCCTTTAAAAAGAGTTCTTCTTCCATGCTCTGTGAAATACAAAAGAAACAATTTAAATCCATATCCAATATTGCACGTCAGAACAAAAGAAAA
This sequence comes from Xenopus tropicalis, assembly GCF_000004195.4. Taxonomy (NCBI): domain Eukaryota; kingdom Metazoa; phylum Chordata; class Amphibia; order Anura; family Pipidae; genus Xenopus; species Xenopus tropicalis. The sequence continues at coordinate 107,518,163 of NC_030681.2, forward strand.
TATGTAGTCAGTGTCCCCCCTTCTAAGCGAGATCATTTTGAAGACATGTAATTCAATCACCCTTCGGCCTCTCATAAAAAAAAAAAGGGGGGGAGGGGGAGTAGAAGAGAAACTGAAACCACTATTTTGATTTGGAAAAAAAACAAACCAACTCTGAATCAGCATGTGCATATTAGGATAAGGAAGGATTACAGACAACTGTGCATGGAAAAATGTTCAACTTCCATGTTCCACAAAAAGTTGTGTGGGGAAAAAACGAATTTGGCCATAGGTTTGTACTTTTATATGGTTATGGAAATCCTAGGTGCCTTAAGTTTGAATTAATAATCTCTTAAGGTGGCCATACATGTTAAGACCTGGCCATGTTTCCAAGTGAGCGGATCTTCTCCTGATATCCCCCACCTAACGGGTGGGCGATATCGGGCGAATCCAGGCTAATTCAGTCATTTGGCCCTGGGGCCAAACGATCGAATTAGAATGACGGTAACAGATTAGCTGCCGAATTAGTCTAAGGGACCGATATCGGCAGCTAGAATCGGCCCGTGTATGGCCATCTTTAGTTAAGTCTAAGGTACTATTATTACAGAGAAAAAGGAAATTTAAAAAAATTAGATTTCATTAAATTAATTGGGAGCTTTTTGGATATCAGGTTACCTGTATATACACAAACACACAATGGGGAACATTCATTAAAGTACGACAGGTCTGATTACTAAAAAGTCGTATTTTCTCTAAAGTTTAAAACTTTTGCGTATTTTCTACGATATTTTCTTTAATTTGCGCAACTTTTTCGTACTTTGTGACAACTTGTGTGACAAAATCATATTTGTCGCAACGAGTACGAAAGTTTTGTAATTTATTAAAGCTTCGGTATCGTGACTTTCCTTTGGCCAGGTTGGAGTTGCAGAGTGCCATTGAGTCCTATGGAAGGCTTCCAAAAACATGCACAGAAGGTTCAAAGTCAGAAAGATTTTCATGCCGTTTACGATCGTTCGGATACGAAAATTTCGTAACTTTCGGATCGTACAATGATATTTTCATATTGTAACGTTCGTAACATTTCCACACATCAAAAATTATACTAAGTATACGAATTTTCGCAAATCGTACTTTAACACAATACAAATTCATACACTGACAAATGAGCCCCAACGTGTGTTTATTTTATAAAGATGTTTACAAGTTTAAATGTATCTGAATATATGTGTTTCAACAAATGGCTGAGTTTTCAGAAGTATATATTAAGCTCCAAATATGCTGTGCAATGCATATTGTTAAAAAAAAAAAAAAAAATTTTTCAGAAGAGCATTTTTTATTAGAAGTGTTATCATTTATAACCTGCAAAAATGTCATAAATAACTGTAAAAACAAATAAAAAGACAAAGTCTTACTAAGCTTGTGGTGGGTGCATCTGGAAAATCCATAGTCACACCTTCAGGTACAAGTTTGCAATTAATCTCCTTGTATTTAATACCATTTACGGAACATTCTCGAAACTGCATCTCGTTTTCTGTAAGTGTACCAGTTTTGTCTGTGAACACATATTCTACCTGTTTGAATACAAGACAATATTATGATTACAAAAGATAACTAACATACATGGCAGTTCGGTTAAGCTGCAGTAAATTCTAACCCTAGCATTGAACAGAAAACAAAAACCTGTTATGCTTGCAGAACTAGAAGTGTGGGCACATACACTAATTCCTTTGTCTTTACTTGTCCTATCACTCCCTCCAATTTCTTCTACTTCAACAGCAAATTACCCATTACCTATTAGATATAGCCTACCCACAACAAGCTTGAAGCTAGACATTCAAGAAAAGTAAAACCATGTTAATAAACCTGTCAGCCTGGTGTTTTGGCTCTACACCTTTGCCCCGACCCAGAGTCACTGCTCATCTGCCTTTCAGGATAGCTGTTGACTGTCTATGCCTTTCAACTAAACAAAAGAATAGCTATCACAGGTATATTTCTCTCCATGCTAAGTATGGACCAGTTTATACAAAAGTAAATGAAAGAGGAACATGAAGATCAGTTAAAGTTGCTAACAAGCAATTCCATAACATATAAAATATTAACTTAAGTAATCATTAAATACTAGCATTTAACATTGAGTAAGCTAGTATACGCAACCTTGCTACCTTACTTCGGAAGGGGTAAGGTAGCCCTGTACTTTACAACAGGTATTACATGGTGGGCTCCCTTGAGCTTTGTATCCATGTTTACTTTACTACACAGGCAGGACACACACAATTAAGAAACATTCAAATAATATCCCCCATTGCAGACACAAAAGCTCATTCTTTTCACCCCTAGTGGGTGGTGCAGATTCTTTTTTGGAAGAAAGCAGATTTTAAACCCCAGAGTTCTTTACTTCACTATAGAAAAAAGCGTGAAAGGGGCTGAATTACACCGTGCACTTAAGAGGGGACAGGAACTATTTGATAATGGCCTGTCTAAATGATGCACCTCTATTAAGTGTCATGCTAAAGTCCCAGTTATGTTTTAACAGAGAAAACATTTCTAGTTAATTTGGCACACAGTAAGATTTGCATGGGCAAACACGGCATTTACCTGTCCTAATTCTTCGTTAAGGTCAGATGTATTAACTTGTGCTCTTTGGTTGCTTTCTTCGTGATAAAGATCAAGGTCCCAGCCAATAAAAAATGATCCAAGGAACTTCTGCATCTCCACAGTTACATAAAGTGAAATAGGTATGATGAAATTGTAAAGTACCAGGAATGCAAGGAAATCCGAAATAAATTTCAGAATCTATTTACAAAACAGATGATAACAATTATAGAAAAATTAAGCAGAAGATGTGATAATGCAATCCAATTTAAGTTAACAACATACTTTAAAATACACTGTTTATAAAAGTAAATACCGTATATATTCGAGTATAGGCCGATCCGAATATAAGCCGAGGTACCTAATTTTACCTAAGAAAACTGGAAAAACTTATTGACTCGAGTATAAGCCTAGGGTGGGAAATGCAGCAGCTACTGCTAAGTTTTAATAATCAAAATAAATACCAATAAAATTGCATTAATTGAGGCATCAGTGGGTATATGTTTATCAATATTTATTTCAAAGAAAAACAGTAAACTAGCTCTGTAAGCGGAGAAGACGGTCAACAAAAACAATATGAGTACTACCCCACGCTCATTGCACATTGGCAAACTGGCAGCAGACCCGCTCCTGGAGGAGATGTAAGTATTGCTAGTGGGAGCCTAGGCCAGGGCACTGGAGGGCCTGGTTGCGGGTGGCCTAATTTGCACACAAAGAGAGAGTGCTTGTCTAGAGGGACCCATGGCACCCGACTAGAGTATAAGCCGAGGGTGACTTTTTCAGCACATTTTGGGTGCGGAAAAACTAGGCTTATACTTGAGTATATACAGTATGTTATATGTGTAGTACAGAAATCACAATTTAGTAATTATATATACAAAACATATACAGACAATATTTTGCACTAGAAAACACTGCACTAGATACCTATGCAGTTGTCAATTATCCATTGCATTCTAAATAACTCGCCAGTTATTTGTAAAGTGGGCCCTCTAACTTGCTTTCATTGCTTCAAATAAGCTTTTTATGCACCATATAATTTTAATTGCTCAAGGTGTATAACATTAATGCAGCCCTAATAGCAAACAAATGCACTGTGAGCCAGTGGAAGTTGGTGGCGGCCCTCTGCACACATTATTATACGTTAAAAATAAAGATACTTTTGGATAAAGTACAAACCTTGCTACTATTTCTGTCATGTTCTGTTTTTTGGTTGTACCATGGCTCATCCCACTTTTCTTCAGCTTGCCATGCATACTTTAAGATTGTACTTAGAATAGCTTCAAAGAGGAGAATAATCAAGTACACAAGCAAGAAAGAATTCATTGACCTAAAACATAAATAGTATTAAAAAATAATTCCCATATAAGCAGACACCTAAAAAAAATATATACAATTAGCGCACTAAAATTTTTTCAAAGTAAACAAAATACACAGAAGTATGGAATATGTTGGCACTTTAAAATAAAACCTGTTAATTATAACAATAAGTGAATGTAAAGTAGCTTGTACTAACAGTGATGTGAAGAAGTATTTGACCACTTCCTTATTGCACGTCTGTCATACTAAAAAATATAAAGGGAACCTGATTAAACATGTAACAGGATGTTTAAATAATTCTTACATTTCAGGAACAAAAATTTTTACACCCATATTACCCATGTGAAAAATTGCTGAAACTCAAGTAAGGTACAGCCTTACACATTTTGTACTGTATTTCTATTGCATGTAGTCATTCAGGGTTTTGTTTTTATTGCATGCGAGACAAATTTGATATTACTTTAGTATAGCAGCCTTCAATCTTACGTAAAAGTTGTGAACACCAACTTTTAGTGGAGGCTGGAAAGGCAAGCACTAATTTTGCTTTTGCACCAAAACTACTTTAGAAATAATGGCTCTCAGTGTGGTTTGATGGAGTGCCAGAGCCTTAACATTTCTTTGTAACCCCTTCCATATTGGTATATTTCAATAACTTTTTGCCTATATCATCAAACAAAATTCTATATATAGTCAAGTTGAGCTTTAACAGGACTGCAATCAGATTAATAATTATCAATAACATCCAGACAAGTGGTAATTAAGGGGACAGTTATTTTTACATGTGGGTTATATTGGTGTAGGATAACTTTGTTCTTTAAATACAGTAATATTTTAAAATCCAATATGAGTGGTTCCCTTTTGTCTAATATAACAATTGTCTAATTTTGTTTACATAACAGAAACCATTCAGTGGGACAGTTGTGCAATAATAGGGGTAATCAGGAAGATGGGGAATTAATTTTATATCACTGTATGTTCAATATAAACACATACCAGGGTTTATGTTAACAATGAGTTCAGCATATGAAATCAAGGAAGTTAAGTTCTCTTTGTGCACTTAATGCAATGCATTCTATACTTTCACACTCTCCCTTTATTTATTGTAACCCATTTATTATTAGCTCCAAAATGCTAACAGCCATCAAACTTACTTTTCAACTGCTGATCGTTTTTGAGATTTGCTTTTGTAATTTAAAGCCATTTTTGCTTCCATCCCCGTGTATACTGCAACTCCTATAATTAAAGAAGTATTTATGTAAATGGCTTTGGAAAAACAAATTTCTGGTTTGCTTGAGTGAACATGGAAAAGCTATGCTAAGGGGCACATTTACCAAAGTACGAAAGATTCCGAATACAAAAAATTTGTATTTTTTCTAATATAGAACTGCGTATTTTGAGTGGGTTTTTTTTTCCATTAATTTGCGCAACTTTTTCGTACTTTGTGACAAATTTTACGTGCCAAAATCGTATTTGTTGCAATGAGTACAGTAGTTTCGGATTCATTAAAACTTTGTTATCGCGACTTTCCTTTGGCCAGGTTGGAGCTGCAGAGTGCCATTGAAACCTATGGGAGGCTTCCAAACACATGCACAGAAGGATCAAAGGTTTTCCCACCATTTACGATCGCTTGGATTGCCAATATGATATTATCTTGACTATTACGATTTTTTCATAAGCATTTTCGTGACATTTCCAATCATCGTATCTAATCTAAATTTTACCCATTTCCGGATTCAAACTCGTTTATTGATGAATCTGCCCCTAAGGGCTCTGGCACACGGGGAGATTAGTCGCCCGCGACAAATCTCCCTGTTATCTTATCTCCCAGTGTGCCAGAGCCCTTAGGCTTAGATTGTACTACAGATGTACTTGTACAGTGTAAATACAGTGTATATAGGAGTATTTTAAGATGAATACACTGTTGAAAACCTCCATCACACATTAAAGAGGCAAATACAATCTATTTATCAAAGGGTATTACACCAGAGTAGTTCTTCAGTAAATAAAAGCAGTTATAAAGTAAGGGGAGCAGCTTGCCAACCTGAGATATTTATCGAATCCAGAGATCAGCATGCCATAAAGCCATACACTGAAATTACTTTTATGGTTTTTTTTGTCTATGCTGGCACTACATATGCACCTGAACTAATATAAGTATGGTATATGCTTTAAGTTAGTCATCCCTAACCAGTGGCTCACAATCATTATCTTTCTCATGAACCACTTTGGTGGCCTCAAACAGGTGCTCATTTTTGAATTTCTAACTTGAGAGGCAAATTTAGGAGGCATAAAGGCCACATGTACTGACAAACAGAGCATCTCGTAGTCTGCCAGTCCAGTTGGGGCTACCAAATAACTAATTACCAAAACATTGTTTATTACTGCTCATATAAGCCATGCATTTTTTAGACAAATAAAATCCTTACCAAAAATTTCCTTTGTGTTTTTTAATCGTGCTCCTCGAAGCAGGAGGTTGTCCGGCCCAAGAGATCTAAAAATGTATACAAAATTTTAATAGATTTTATAGATACCCACAATGAATGCAATAAGAATGCATGACACAATATTCAGCAATGAGTGTCTGTCTGTAAAATGTGTTTTAAAAAATTACCTCACTATATCTTCTGAATGCTGTCGTATAGTTAGTCTTCCTACAAACCTAACAAAAGTAAAAAATATTTGTAATATATTTCACAAAAGATAATATGCAAACAAGATATATTCGCATCATGTGCTGACCTAGGGAGGCATATTTATCCAAATTAAATGTTGTGAATTTCAGTTTTTTTTTTTTTTTTAAATTAGAAAAAACACAATAGTTTAAAAAGGTGAAACAATTGAACACAGCGCAATCGCATTCTACTCATTGTATTTAATCAGTATACCAAAAAAAAAAACCAACACTTGTATTTTCTAGAACTCCTCCCATTGATTTATTTGTGATATTGCCAGCTTTTAAGTGCCAAGTTTTTACATTCCAGTTTTTTGTGCTAAATCAATTATGAAAATACATGTTTCAGAAACCCTAATTGGATTCTTGAGTGCCATCTTTAACTCAATCGTAATCGCTGCCTGTTATTAAAGGGAAACTGTGGTTGAAACTTTCCCATAAGTATGTGCCTGCTAGTAGCTGCTAGTCACTTGTTTAGCAATCAATGGATAGTGCCAGTCAGCTTAGGGGACCTGAGTTTGGTGTTTAAATACCTTTGACAACAAAAGACATCTGTGTTATGAAAAGGAGGGGAAATCTTAAGGAAAGTTAAGTATATTTTTGCAAAATTTAGAGGGGAAGTAGTATAACTTCCCCAGAGTGTCTATTGCCCAACAGTCATTTTCTATGCTACAGAAGGGGTTCATCTATTCTCACTGATCACTTTGCCAAAATATCTATTTGAAATGGATGATTATAAAAGCAAAACAAATTCTTCATCAGGTTAAGGTCAACATTCCTATAATGAAGCTAAAGTGATATTCCAACAAATTTTCTAGCCATGCAGAGTTAGCGGCAAAGTGATCCTCATGAAGGCTAAAGTACTGTGTACATTTGTACTGCAACCTACTGAAGCTGTCCCAACTCAGCGTGCCTGGAAGGGTGCAAGTGGGAAGTGTCTAAGAAAGAGAAAGTAATGGAGGGATTAGATGTGGGCTCTGGTGTACTCTTTATACTGTGATAAAGACAATTCTTATTAGTAATAAGCATCAATGTCACTGAGGGCAATGAGAGTGCAATCACAAAATTCAATATACAGTTCCTGTGTATCTGTAGTAATAAGTCAAATCAACTGGAAATGCTGTGTTTAGCCTGAAGACGTTTCACTAGTCATCCAACTGGCTTTCTCAATTCAGAATGACTTGCACAAAGATCTTCCTGAAATAAATACCTTGGAATGTTGCTCCAATCAGCATGTTTATCATAACCAAAATGGCATCAGGGATCGCATGAAGGTGAGGTGTTGATTGTATTAGCATGATTGGAGCTTTTAACAATGATGCTTGTCAGTGATCCCCAACCAGTGGCTTGGGGGCATCATGTTGCTCACCAACCCCTTGGATGTTGCTCTCAGTGCCCCCAAACCAGGTAGTTATTTTTGAATTCCTGACTTGGTGGCAAGGTTTGGTTGAATAAAAACAAGACTTACTACCAAATAAAGTCCCCTGTAAGCTGATAGTGTGCATAGAAGCTACCTAATAACCAATCATAGCCCTTATTTGGCACCTCCATGATTTTTTATGGTGCTTGTGTTGCTTTCAAAGTCTTTTTAGATTTGACTGTGGCTCATGAACAAGAAAGTTTGGGGACCCCTGCACTAAGGGAAAAAAGGAATCACAAGTCATGGCCAAGTTGCACCTTTTTTTTTTTATATATATATATATGTAGGCCTTTGGCAAAGCCTGTGTGTGAGACAAAATGTGCAAAAGGTTCAGTCCATTGAACCTTAACTTTTTTTTTTTTAAGTCATTAGTTCCCCTTTAAACACTGGCACGTATGGTTTCCCAGTGTGCAGTGCCCTGTTTTATACACAATAAAAATGGTATAATTTACAGGCTAAGTAATGTAAGTTACCTGTATAAATCTGCTTCTGGCTGCTGACATTCTATGACTGCAGATAATGTATGCAGATTTGCAGCAGACTGTAAAACTGCTGTCTCTTGAACTGCAAAATGTGTCTGAAAAAAATGTATGGTTAAAACATTTATATCTAATTAAAGCTATCATGACAAAATGGTTCATGTTCTGTAATTAAAACAGTATTACAGTTCTGTGCACAGGACAGTGTATAAATACCATATATGCTAAAATACACCTTTTCTACTTTAATTAAAATATTTTTTAGTTTATAAGCTCAATATAAAATACTAAAGAATCATTACTTTGCATTAAACTTACTACCACTCACTCACCTGCTGCAATCAGGGGTGATAATTTAAAGAGTCAGTTTTACAGGTAAGGAGTTCATTATACAGGTATAGGACCCATTATCCAGAATGCTCGGGACCAAGGGTATTCCGGATAAGGGGTCTTTCCATAATTTGGATCTCCATACTTTAAGATTAATAAAACATTAATTAAACCCAATAGGATTGTTTTGCATCCAATAAGGATTATTTATATCTTAGTTGGGATCAATTACAAGGTTCTGTTTTATTTCTACATAAAAAAAGGAAATCAGTTTTAAAATTCTGAATTATTTGCTTATAATGGAGTCTATGGGAGACAGGCTTTCTGTAATTTGGAGCTTTCTGGATAACGGGTTTCCGGATAAGGGGTCCGATACCTGTACATGGTTTGACTTGGGAAGGGAAATTTCATTACCCTCCCAAGTAGGCTTAGAAGAACCAGAGCAGAACATAACATAACAAAATGAATGTTTTTATAGTCTCCTTGATATTTATTATTTAATGCAACAAATAATAATAATAATAATAATAAAAAAACACACAAACTGTTTAATAAAACCAGAACATATTTATTAATGCAATCCTCATTTATTGGGCTTACACTTGCATCAATAATTACATAAATACATATATCAAGACACACCTTAAGATTTGTCTCTCCATCCAGGCTAGCGGTAGTAATGTGACATGAACCGTCAGGTCTGTCTGAGGACAGCAGAACGAGGTCAGCTGGGAATGTCTCATCTTTGGCTACTCTAACAATATCTCCTACCTGAGAAAAATATACCTCAATTAAACCTCAGAACAATTCTACAAAATACACATAGATCTTATGGAAAGTATACACGAAAACAAAATAAAAGTACAGTTAAGTATTTCTTTGGCCGAAAAACACATACCCTGATGTTTTTTGATCTAGTCTTGACAAGGTGTCCACTTCGCACAACATAAACTGGAGCTCCATTAACTTCATTGTCTGCTTTATGTCGCAGCCAGTCTTCATAGCCCTAGAACACAATATAGATTTACAAAGCTTGCTCTTATTTAACTCAAGACTTTTCTAAAGGGCTCTGGCACACGGGGAGATTAGTCACCCGCGGCAAAACTCCCTGTTCGCGGGCGACTAATCTCCCCGAGTTGCATACCCCTGCCATCCCACCGGCGAACATGTAAGTCGCCGGCGGGATGGCAGACGCGCCGTCAGCCCTTACTCTGTGAGTGACGAACAAATCCAAAACAAAAAATATATTTCAAAGTAGCTAATTTCTTAAGCTGGCCATACACAATAAGACTGGTGAGGTTGCCAAACAAGCGGATCTTTTCCTGATTTGGCCATCTACATTCTGGACCTGACCGGGCTGATTTTGGCTTAGGGACCAAAAGATCAGACCATAATAGGCAGCTGTACAGGCCCATCAGGAGAAGACAGCTTCAGTGTTCTGAAGCACTCCCCACATGGCAGTATTTTTTAACCTGCCCAATAGGTAATTTTAGGATGGATAATTATTGCATCAGTTGCTGGGGAGAGCCCATAATACACAGGCAGATAAGTAGAAGACTAAAGGTGCCATAAACCTTACAATAACGATCTTTCCTGCGACCATTGGTCACAAGAAAGATCGTTCATTCCCTCCACTGACGTTTAGAGCTGAATCATCGATATGGAGGTAGAAAAAATAGTAATTCTACCTCCACCTGCCGATTCTGCTCCTGCAAAATATTTTGTCCCCTCCGATTGATGAGACGACTGATATCCGATGCTCCTGCAATATCGGTCGTCTCGAGACCGAATTACACTTTATTAATACAGCATTATTTTAATTTTTTTAAACACAAAATGTAATTTCATTGAAATATTTTTTGTCATGTCAAAGGTGACAGAATATACATTTATATAGTTTATAAATTAAATGTGTTCATTTACTTTGCAAAAAAAAAAAGTTACCTGTTTAATTGCTGTTACTGTAATTACAAAAAACAATGGAAGACCACTTGTTATAGGACTTGTGGGAGTATCTATCATAAGCTGAAAGAACAGTTCAGAGACAAAAGTTATTATCACTGGAATATACATGAATCATATGTAAACACATGCATGATGTTTGCTGCATTTTTATCAACATTTTTATCTCAATTTATTAAATTAAATACTGATTTGCCATGCAGCCTCTTACAATGTCGCAAAATACAGATTTTGTTATCCTTAAAGGGGTCATTGAATATTATTTAATGTGTAGTATTTTATGGAACAGCCAATTCTTAGTAACTTTTAAGATGGTCTTCATCTTTTAGTTATTATAGTTTTTGAATTACCCCCAAAAATACTGCTCTGTGAGGCTACAATTTTATAGTTGCTTTTAATTACTTATCTTTCTGTATAGACCCTCTCCCATTAATACTGAAGTTTCTCATTTAAACTAAGGTAATTTGGACACTAGAAACCAGTTATCTGCTAAAATTCCAAGCTGGAGAGCTGCTGAACAAAAAACTACAAATAAAAAATAAAGACTAATTTCAAACTGTCTTAGAATAAACACTCTCAACATCATACTAAAAGTTTATTTAAAGGTAACAATCTGCAATTTTATTGTGGTTTATTGCATTTTTTTAAATACTTGCTTTCACATGTGTGTGCAGCGGCAAACGCACAGGGCTTCATGCATTTAACCTCATGAAGGCAAACAGGACAGTATTAAGTCAAAGTAGCGAAGGCAAGGAATTAATAAACCGCAATGTGCTTCTGCATGCTACCCCAGACATGTCAGCAACAGTATAGTGCCCCTACAATATGGAATGTTTTTAAATGTAACAGAAGAAATTATATATATATATATATATATATATATATATATATATATATATATATATATATATATATAGCAAGAGAATGAGCTGCACACACCAGGACTTGGCAAAAATATAATAAGTTTATTTAAGAAAAGAGATCCAACGTTTCGAGCACTAACTGTGGGGAAAAAAAAAAAAAAAAATATTATATATATATATATATATATATATATATATATATATATATTTTTTTTTTTTTTTTTCTCTCCCAAAGGCCGCTTCCCACCTGTGAAGTCTCTATACATACTTCACCCTTTCTGGAGACAATCACCAAACAGTGTTTCCCTTCTTGATGTCTTCAAAAGGCAGGACAAAATGTTTTGAACTTGGGGTTTAGGAAGGGGTGAGCTAGGGGCAGCCGCAGTTCATTAGTCCAGAAGACAGCATATTTTAAAGAACACTTTAAATAAAATAATGTAAATATTTCAAAGAAAGTTAACTTACCTGAACAAGAAAAATAATTAGAAAATAGAAATTTGCTATTCTTCTGAACTGTTCAAATAAATTTTTAGGGATGAAATTCAGCACAGTATACTGCAAGCAAACAAAACATAATGTTAGCATTTGGATAGCTAAAACATTTACTATATTGTTAAATGTAAAAAAATTGGGGGGATATTCTCTATTCCAAAAGCCTTAAAAGAGATGGTCAGAGACAATAGTCCATTTCCTTATAAGAAATAAGAAATAAGAAATAAACATAAAAAATGTACATTTACAACTGGAAAGTGCATACATGGGGTGACCAACTTGGCCTCTCCTGTGTCAAAAGCTTTCTTAATTTAAGCCAAAACAGCATTCCAAATCAATGTCCCAACAAGAAAATACTGTCAGGTTAGCACCTGTTTGTTGCAAAAGGTAATTTACACGCCACTCTGTATGTCAGATCTAGTGCACAGAAGTCAGGTATGGGATCCCTTATCTGGAAACCCGTTATCCGAATTACAGAAAGGCCATCTGCCATAGACTCCATTATAAGCAAATAATTCAAATTTTTTAAAACAATTTCCTTTTTCTCTTATGGAGATCCAAATTACGGAAAGAGCATTCTGGATAACAGGTCCCATTCAAGTACAATTATATATCATTTTTTTTGCAGAAATCGGAGCAGAAAAGTGAGAGTAAGCATTCCATGTGGCAGTAGCCTTATACTGGTTTACACAGTACAGACATTCTGCTTTGATTGAGTGGGTAGACAAGATTGTAGCGTTAAAAAGCTAGCTTAATGCCAGAAAAGTATAAAAGGGGAGATTTACCCACCCGTAAAACAATGTAAAGTCTTCTGAGCACTTTTTCCATTTACATATCTCTTTTCATCATAGCATGTAACAAGAGTGTCCCTTATTTTTCTTTCTGGACAGGGGTGAAACAGAATGGCAAAAGTGTCAGTTACTGATGCAAGAAGTATCTTCTGACATTTCTCTGCTCATCTCTATCGGTCCTGTCACATTGAGCACCAGAACTGCTCAGAAAAGCAGGACATGCTTCCTGCTTCAGGAACAAAACTTCTGCCATTCAGTCTTCCCCAGGGGATACTCCTGTTACACATGCCTAATATTTGCTGCTTAGATTTGATGACATTAGTGGTTTTTAAACAAGGAAGGAAAAAAGCACTCTGAACAATTTTACATTAAGCATATCGGGTGGGTTCTTGCTCCATGGTAAACTGTATTATCTTGTATATTACATTAAATACATATTTTGCTTTGTTGGTAAGGCAAATAAATAAAAGCAGCATATTTACCTTTGATGAAATAATTCTGTTGTCTGCAAACTTTGGGGGAACATAGTGATCATGTTGAGGGTATTTATTTGCAACGTAGACTGTTCTTGTTTCACTGTGATTGGGTGGGTCAAATCCCTTAAACATAAAGGTAGAAGGAAATTGATTATAGATTAGTAATAACAGGCAAACGGTTAATAAATGATGGGCATGTGTGACAATTTCTATAACTTGCATCCAGTGATTAAACATTTTTCAACACAATCTTTTAGTTTTTACACACAGGGTTTAATGGTTTTAATGGAAGATATTTTACATAATTGGGTTAAAAAAAAAAAATCAGTATTTCAAATATAATTAAGATTAAGAAATGTTACTAGGAAACACTGTATATAAATACTAAAACCATTAAAGTGAAACTTACATTAAAATTAAGGTTTATTATCACAGTTATTTTAATTTGTTGTTTTTAAATGATTTAGCTTTTTGTCCAGCAATTCTTCATTTTAGAATTTTAGCATCTGTTTTCTAAGGTCTGATATACTATAGAATACTATAGCAACTAAGCAGGGTTTCTACGAAAAATTTAAAGAAAAGTAGTAGAGAGCATGAATAGAAAGCTAAGTAATAAATAGTAAAATGACAATAAAACTGTAGCATCACAAAGCAATAATGTTATAGATGTTGGGGTTAAGAAAAGCTGGAAAGAGGCAGGAGGAGGAAATAGATAATGCAAAAAACTATAAACAAAGACAAGTCTAAAACAAAATAAATCATTAGCTCTTAACTTAATCCCTTAAAGGAATACTGTCATGGGAAAACAAGTTTTTTTCAAAACACATCAGTTAATAGAGCTTCTCCAGGAGAATCCTGCATTGAAATCAGTTTTTCAAAAACAGATTTATTTTAAATTTCATTTTGAAATTTCACATGGGGCTAGCCATATTCTTGACTTGTGCTCTGATAAACTTCAGTCACACTTTACTGGATAAACTTCAGTCACACTTAAACAGGATGAACACTGCTTTTTTATTAGTTGTAAACCATGTATGCAACTAATAAAATAGCACGGTTTATCCCCTTTAAATAAGTCCTGTCGCTCCAGTATTTTTGCGTATTTATGAAGATAGCAAGATACCAGCCCCCAGTAGATTTCAGAATAGCACTCAATAGTAAGAAATCAAAGTCTAGCTTGGGACACCTCCGGTTACATGGGAGTAGGAGAAACAACTGGTTACCTGAAAGCAGTTCTAATGTGTAGCGCTGGCTCCTTCTGAAAGCTCAGACTCAATGCACTGAGATGGCTGCCTACACACCAATATCACAACTAAAAAAATACATTTGTTGGTTCAAGAATAAAATTTTAATGGTAGAGTGGATTATTTGCTATGTAAACAGTATAATTTAGAAATAAAAAGTATAGTATAAAAATCATGACAGTATCCTTTTAAAAGTAAATTCTTCCATACTGCCAACCGATAACCCAGCCGCAACAGTCACCTTACAGTAGGAGGCCGTTGGGGCTGAGAACAGAGGACAAAGCCAATTTTCTTTCCTATGAACAGCTGAAAGCCTAGATTTCAGGTTAATTTGGAGTGAACACTTATTTCCTGTCCTATATATTATTGGAACCAAGACTTACTGGCTGAAACCACAAAGTTGTAACTCAGCTGGAACCTTGTTATGAAGGTTGCCCAGAGGAGAAGTAGCTAAAACGAAAAAAAGTCTGAAAGAAAAGTTTTACAGACAAAGGACTCCAGAGCTGCATGCAGTCTTGTTTTTCATTCTTGCTGAATGAGAAAGTACACAATGGATAGGAGTGGCGTCCAGGCACATATTAATGTGCACGTGCCCAGTATGTCACTATCCCACAAAGGGTTCTACAGTGCTTTGTAGCAGAAATAAAAGGCCAAAAATCACAGGGGGCCATCCACTTATTATAATGGGAAGCGTCAGAAGAAGCAAACTGCCTAAAATTCTTTGGGGCATTAAAGGAGAAAGGTAAAAGCTCAGTAAGCTTTATCAGAAAGGTCTATGTAAATACAGCCATAAAGCACGCACAGAAATGCTGCACTGACTTCTCTGAAAAAAGATTTGTTGTGTCTGTAATTCCTATGCCAGACAAGCAGCTTTCTGTTCTCTGCTCTTTCCTGCTCCCCCCTCCCTCAAGAATGCCAAGAACTCACCCCCCCCCCTTCGGAATGTGGATCTGAGCCAATCAGCAGGAAGCTGACTCATAGGGAGAGATTTACTAATCCACGAACGGTCCGAGGGCGTCCGAATGCGTTTTTTCGCAATGATCGCTATTTTTGCGACTTTTTCGTATATTTTCTGCAACTTTTTCGTCGCCGCCACGAAAAAATCGGATTGATTTTTCCACCGTTTACAATCGCTCAATACGAAAAAATTGCGACAGGGACAAAATAGTCGCGCAAAATACGGTAAAGTCGCGATGGTGACGAAAAAGTCGTGACAAATACGAAAAATCGCGTCGGCAACTAAAAAGTTGCAAAATTTTTGTTTCCAATACGATTTTTTCCCATTCGGGATTCGGATTCGTGGAGAAGTAAATGAAATATAATGTACTGTTGCCCTGCACTGGTAAAAGTTGTGTGTTTGCTACAGTAACTCTACTATAGTTTATATATAATAAGCTGCTGTTTAGCCCTGGGGGCAGCCATTCAAGCTGTAAAAAAGGCACAGGTTACATAGCAGATAACTAATAAGCTCTGTAGAATACAATAGTGTTTTATCGGTTATCTGCTAAGTGCCTATGCCTTTTCTCCTTTGAATGGCTGCCCGCATGGCTACATAGCTGCATTCTTTATATAGACCATAGTAGTGTTTCTGAGGCAAACACACCAGTTGTACCAGTGCAGGGCAGCAGTACATTATATTGGAATTTCTTTCATACACTTGAATTTTTTGGTGTTACTGTTCCTTTAACTAATTCTATGGACCACAAATAACTAAACATGATTTGCTTGATTTGACAAATTATTTCTAGAACATAAACATTTTCATTTTATTGCAGTGTATGTGATCAGTTGCATAGACACATTCTGCATAGAGACCTCATGGACTTTCATTGCAACTCTTCTTTTTTTTTTAATATATATATTACTATATATATATTACTATAGTATATATTACTATATTACTAACCAAAGTAAACTCAAATTATAAAAAGGCAAACATTTGTCTAAACATGTTGCATAATTTTATGAGCAAATGAATAGTAAATGTCAACATTAATTAGCTTGATAACACAAAGAATACAAATCTCCCTTCAACCCAAGCGAACTCATAAGCGATTACACTGCAGTTGTTAATGCGTAAACCTTAAGCCACAGAGAACGCTTCTTTACTATTTTTATCAGCTGAGCTATGTAATGAGCTTTCCTCAAAAAGAGAACTGAATAGAAAATATTTAATTGAGGACAAGTTAAAAACCACATAAAGCAATTAATGGAAAAATCACAACCAGTAGTTAAATACTTTAACAATTATTGTGTGCATATTTTATAAGTATAATGGGTACAAAGCATTTCAGTTACAAAAAGAAAAAACATCTCTAAAATGTATGTACTCTCTTTTTGGACAATTTGTTGCGAGAGTACACATATGTACTCTAGCAGGCTAGTGTAATTAGCAATAGAACTTTTTTTTGTTAAGCAACACACAAGTGGGTAACAACAATGGCATTTATCATTTGCTTGCTGCAAGTAGGGCTGGGCGATATACCGTTTAATACCGAATACCGGTGTTTTTTTTAAAAACTATATTAATTTTTCAGATACCGCAATACCGGGGTGTCAGGGTACTCACCCGTGCGGCCTGGTCTCGCGCGCGTCCTTTTATAAATTTTTGGTCATACCGCCCAGCTCTAGCTGCAAGTAAATATATTTTAACCAATATAAAATTGTATATTTAATTAAAAACAGGATAGTAGAAATACTCAGTTTAGCATGTGTAGACTTCTATTTGAAAATTTAATTAAAGTCACATTCTACTTCCTAATGATCAAAGTCAAACAAACCACCAGCCAAGAAGCCTCTGTATAAAGAGCTACTGTATCTTAAAAGATAACAGGCTGTAGCTTGGGGAAGGGACAAGTTTATTTAGGTCAGTGGCACATGGGGAGATAAGTCGCCAGCGATAAATCTTCACGACCGTGGGTCCCACTCCCACTGTGGCCATACACAAACCAATTTCGATCTTTTCGAAAGTTCGTTCCCACCCTCCACAGATGTTCAGGGCTGAATCGTCAGCTATGGAGGTAGAAACAATAGAAATTCTACCTCCTTCTGCCGTAGATTTTGCTTGGGTGCCTTCAATGGCGGCCGATTGAAAAGTCGACCGATATCCACAGCCTTTTGCGACATCGGTCGCTTCGTCGCGCTGCCATACACGCACCAAATATCGTACAAAACGGGGTTCTGTATGATATTATTGGTGCATGTATGGTCAGCTTTATACAGACGCTCCTCAGTAGAGTGTTGATCTGTTTAAATTTGCTATCTGGAACCAGGAAGTAGAATGTGGCTTTAGTCTCATCTTCAAATGTTGTCCTGTGTAGTGCAAAAAATATACATTTTCACT
Organism: Xenopus tropicalis; assembly: GCF_000004195.4. NCBI lineage: Eukaryota > Metazoa > Chordata > Amphibia > Anura > Pipidae > Xenopus > Xenopus tropicalis. The sequence continues at coordinate 107,536,125 of NC_030681.2, forward strand.
AATTAAAACAGGCAAAAAATATGGTCTCCACAAACCCTATTATATCTACACTATACAACACCTATTTATTGAACCAATGTTGAAAAAGGGGTATAATGTCCATTTAAACCTGATAGAATGGCAGCATTAATGCCAAATGAAATTTTCTGATCTGTAATATCATGAAAATGTGCTGCAGGTATATGTGCGTTACAGATACCGGGGGGGGGGGGGGGGGGGGGCAAATTCATGGCTTGTTAGGGGACAATTCTGGGTGATAGAAGCAGTATTTTCCCATATCTGTTGCGTAGTTGTGGGTTTTAAATGTAGGATTTCAGCTGCCTGGCATTAATATAGTTTAGGATTAAATGCATTTGTACCTGTGATTGCCTGTAGTTCTTTTGCATAGAAAAGAATTATCAAGGTAAAGGTCTAATTTTATTGAAATTATTGCATCAGCTGTCTTAATGCCATGGAAAATGTAAATTTGTATTGCTTTACCAAAAATAAATAAATAAAATCAAAATAACTGGGAGTACACAGAAGGGTGATCTAAGATAGTCGTTTGTGCTGGGCTGCTGTTTTGTACAGGTCAATAGGTGCGGCACCACTGCCCTAACAATTGTTCAAAAAGGTTTTAATTTGCTCCTCCTCTTTGTATCCATAATGACCAGTTAACTGTAACAAACACTTATTTTGCCCTTGTGCTAATCTCATGGTCAAACTGTGACGACTTATCAAAACAATATGCTAACTGTTTTTGGGGTTATTTCTGTGGTTATAAGTCACGCGTTAAGCTAATGGAAAGAAAAGAGGGAGAGGTTACAGATGAGTCTGGTATGTTCCAAGATGGATTTCTAGAGAAAAAAAATGTATGCATCGTTAGTAGTGTTTTTTTACATTTGTCAGAGAATTGGGACATCGTGTGTCAAATGGGTGATACTAAAAAGAAATTTCTACACTTTGCTCAAAGTTGCAACAGTATGAGAAACCAAAGCAAGTTTTGTGGTTATTGGTTATTTCCTGGTACTCATTATACAACTTCTGCTTGGTAAAACATTAAGATTTTCAGTTATATGTCCTTTTTGTGGCGATGAGGAAGGGACACTGAATAAACACTACAAAGCAAGGAGAGGCTTTAATGTTTAGCTATTCTGCTGAACCAAGGTTTATTAACTCTTGGTACGTTATAGATAAATAATACTGGAGGGCCAATTCAGTTTATAATAGATTCAAGTTTAATTAATTATTGGTATTCCTATTCTGCTTGCAACTAAAAATGCAATCTGGTTGTTATGAGGCACTAGTCCCAGCAGCTAAATACATACATAGTTACATAGGGTTGAAAAAAGACCAGAGTCCATCAAGTTCAACCCATCCAAATAAACCCAGCACACACAACCCACAACTACCAACTACAACCACTAATACTAACTGTAGATATTAGTATCACAAAAGCCTTGGATATTCTGATTGTTCAAGAACTCATCCAGGCCCCTCCACAACCTCACTGCCCTCACCGTGAAAAACCCCCTACGCTGCTTTGAATGGAAGCTCCGTTCCTCTAATCTAAAGGGGTGACCTCTGGTGCGTTGATTCATGGGAAAAAATAACCACCCCTATCTGCCTATAATCCCCTCTAATGTACTTGTACAGAGTAATCATGTCCCCTCGCAAGCGCCTCTTTTCCATAGAAAACAACCCCAACCTCGACAGTCTAACCTCATAGTTTAAATCTTCCATCCCCTTTACCAGTTTAGTTGCACGTCTCTGCACTCTCTCCAGCTCATTAATATCCCTCTTAAGGACTGGAGCCCAAAACTGCACTGCATACTCAAGGTGAGGCCTTACCAAGGACCTATAAAGGAGCAAAATTATGTTCTCATCCCTTGAGTCAATGCCCTTTTTTAAACAAGACAGCACTTTATTTGCTTTAGTAGCCACAGAATGACACTGCCTGGAATTAGACAACTTGTTATCTACAAAAACCCCTAGATCCTTCTCCATTAAGGATACCCCCAACAAACTACCATTCAGTAGATAGGTAGAAATAATATAAACGCGAACTAAGTGCATAACTTTGCACTTATCAACATTGAACCTCATTTTCCAGTTTGCTGCCCAGTTTTCCAATTTTTTTTTTTAAATTGCTCTGCAAAGCGACATCATCCTGCATGGAACTTATGTTTTGCACAATTTCGTGTCATCAGCAAAAATAGAAACAGTACTGTCTATGCCCATCTCCAGGTCATTAATAAACAAGTTAAAAAGCAAAGGACCATGGACTGACCCCTGCGGTACTCCACTAACCACACTGGTCCAATTAGAAAATGTTCCATTTACCACCACTCTTTTACAAATATTATGTTCTAGGCCAATATTCCTTAATTTGATCATTAACCTTCTGTGAGGTACTGTATCAAACGCTTTAGCAAAGTCCAAGTAGATGACATCAACTGCCATTCCAGCATCGAGGTTCCTGCTCACCTCCTCATAAAAGGCGACTAAATTAGTCTGGCAAGATCTGTTACGCATAAAACAATGCTGGCACAACTTATAGTATTGTGAACTGCAATGTATTCAAGTACCCTATCCCTTATTGCCCCTTCCAAAAGTTTTCCTACTACTGATGTCAGTCTAACAGGCCTATAGTGTTCAGGCTGAAAACGGGATCCCTTTTTAAATAATGGCACCACATTAGCAATTCGCCAGTCTCTCGGCACCATGCCAGACCTTAACGAATCCTGAAAAATTATGTGAAGATGCTTGGCAATCACAGCGCTCAGTTCATTTAATACCCTGGGATGAATCCCATCCGGTCCTGGACCTTTGTTTACCTTTACATGTTCAAGTCTCTTTTGAATTTCCTCCCGAGTGACCCATGCGCCAGTAGCTAAATTACTAGAACTGGGCATATTAAAAGGGAAGCCTTCATTAGCTGGCTCCTCAGATGAAAAATAAGAGTTCAAAATTTCTGCTTTTTCCCCGTTCTCATCAACCAACTTACCCCCCCCCCCCGTGATAATAAGGTTCCCACCCCTTCTTGCTTCATTTTTTTACTATTCACATAATTAAAAAATAAATTTTGGATTCTTTTTACTTCTAGCTGCAATATCCCTTTCCATCTCTATTTTAGCTTGCCTGATAGCTTTTTTGCATGCTTTATTTGCTTCCTTGTACCTGATGAATGTTTCTACTGTCCCAGCTAACTTGAATGCTTTAAAAGCACGTTTTTTCTTACCAACCTCGACACTAACACTTTTATTCAGCCATAAAGGTTTTGCTTTGCGATGCCTCTCCTTGCTTACAAGGGGAATATACTGTTGTGTATACCTGCAAAGCAATGTTTTAAAGATGTTCCATTTTCCTTCTGTGTCTAACCCTATGAAAAGCCTTTCCCAGTTGACACATTGCAGAGATGCCCTTATACTGGCAAAGTCTGCACGTCTAAAATCAAGTGTTTTAGTTACTCCCTTATAGAGCTGTCTCTGCAGCATTATCTCAAAGGAGACCATGTTGTGATCACTATTCCTTAAATGCTCACCCACACAGTGAGCCTTCAGTTTGTTAGTATTTAAAGTCTAAGGTCAATTCTAAGTTTCTCCCCCACCCCAAAAAAAAGATGATTAGCTGCAAGATGTCTTTCATACAATATGGCAATATTAAAGTGAACTACGCCTTTAAAAGACCCCTATGGCCAAGTCTTATATTTGTGCAAAATCTAGTAATCTGCCCAAAGAGTTGGCCCGATCCTTAAATTTCCCTTGGTATCCGAAACATTTTTTATTATATTGTTGTTAATTTAATCCAATCTATCTCTGCTTGCAAAACAGATACAGGCCTCTGAGGTACATGTTTCAGTGGAAAAACTCCAACGAGTCCAAAGACTCCAACTGTGACAAGGTGCCCAGATATCAGTATTGGGAGGTTGCCCACTACAGTAACAGCGGCAGTCAGTGGAACATATCAGTAATAGCATTTGAATTTGTAACCCTAGCCTTGAAATAAAAAAAAAATAAATAAAAATAGTCCCACAAAAAGATTTCTGTTTCCAAAGGTTTATCTAACAAGGGCTGTTCACCCTGAAATAAATGTTTAAAAGGATACGGTCATTAGTTTGATGGTGTTTTAAGACACAAAGTGCCTTTCAAATAATTTATTCTACCATTTACCATTGATTCATCAATTTAAAGGGGAGCGGTCACCCTAAGAAATTATTCATGTTATTTGAGCAAAATATACTTTACTATATGCTAGCAGGCAGGGAAAGTTTTGTACCACCCCAAATCTTGTGAATGTGCCAGAAAGGGGGAACTAATGCCCATGCCCACAATTATAGATCGTGAAGAAGGAGAGGGAATACAGTGACATCTAGGAAAAGCAGAATGGAAAGTGAAAGTAATTTATTGCCCCCATCTCTAGGACTGAGGCATATAGGCAGGCAAGGCAATATATGACTGACAGCTTAGATTTTAAATACAAGTATAACAATTTGGATGTCATAATTAAAAAAAGAAAACTTTTTTATTATTTAATGAGCTAAACACGGCAACTGAAGCTATTCCATGCTTTGTCCTTGTGAGTTGAATAAAAATCTGTATACAGGGGGATTACCTCTGCTCTGGTACCTCAGAAACAACAGTAACCATAGATTTTTTTTTTACAATAGGCAAAAAATAGCCAAGCACATCCAGCCCAAGCTCTATTTACTAAACTCATGGTGAATTGGTGGTTTACTGCCCCTTTAGGGTTACCTTTTGATGTTATATAGACAACAGTACTCTAAACAATCTGTAAGATCTTTTTTTTTAATGCTCTAGAGCAGTACTGTCCAACTTCTGTGGTACCGAGGGATGGAATATCTCTGGTCTACATGGAGGAGGGCCGATAATGGAATCCAGTTTTGACCACTCCCCCTTTTGAAACCGCACCCACTTCAAACTACACCAATGTTATTACAACAGCTTTTAAGACCATACCCACATTAATGGTTGCAAAAAGCCAAATTGTTGGTACTCACTGTAAGGATATCACACTTCATTTATTTGTGAAAGAATTATACTATGTCAAATTAAGACATACCCTTAAATCCATATGGCTGCTACTTCCCTGTGGATCAACATAAACAAAAATCTTCAGCACACCACTTACATACATGTTCTCAAAGGGTGCTTAACTTCCACAGCCGCTCCCAAGTCTTTTTTCCATGTATCTTAACTTCCCTGTGGATAGCATAGCAACCCCCAGCACATAATTACACCCCTTAGGGACCATATAATGACATTTTCCAAATGCGAACAAACTCCTAGAACAAGCCCCTGCCAGGTTCACTGCCCACAGGCAGAATATGGCAGGCAGACTGTGGCATCCACAGGCATTCACTGCCTGCCATATGCTGCCTGTGTGCGCCATACTCTCCGTGCCCTGCCTGTGTGCGCCATACTCTCCGTGCCCTACCCTGCATGCGCCATAATCTACCTGCCCTACCCTGCATGCGCCATTCTCTGCCTGCGCTATGCTGCCTGTGTGTGCCATATTCATCCTGCCCTTTACTGCCTGTGTGTACCATACACACATGTAGCATAGGGCAGGCAGTACATACATTGACACAATGCTGGCACTACTCCTACAGTCTGTCTGCGGTCTGAGCAGGTGAACAATGTGGGGGCTCACAGTCTGAGTCTGAGGTGTGAACAATGCAGGGGGCCAGTTTATCTTATACAAAGGTAAGCAGTCACAGCAGACAGGCAGGGGGCCACAGGCCACCAGTTAGAGTGGAGCATGATAAAAAGCAAAATGTAATGCACAAACTCTAGAGCAGTGCAGTCCATTTTGAAATTTAAAATGTTTGTCTTGTTAGTGTAATCAAATTAAAGCATAATCAGCAACAATTTAGATTCTAGAATGCAACTGTTTTCGTATTGCCAGATGCCAATCTAGCAACCTGAAATTTAGATTATAAAACCATATAATGCAAAAACCACAGAATAAAAATGCATTTGAGAATGCCAAAAAATTCAGTAATGGGCACAAGTGATTCGAAAAGCACACTCCATGCCTAAATACTTTTGGTGTTAACATGTAGTTAATGGCACAGTGTCATCTACTAAAGGTCTATTTTATAATTTTTTGCTTTTTAAAGACTTTTTAGAATAATACTTTAGTGGTTTATTCACTCTAGAAAAGCTTTCAGGACCACCTGTATTGCAGTTACAGAGAACCCCATATGAAAAAAATAAAAATTTTTATTAGAGTATCAGAAGCAGATATTATGCTCAGAAAACTTTAACTATACCAGCAATATGTATTATATAGTACTAGGTTCACAACCAAAATACTATAACCAATCACTCAAAGGAAAATAATCAAATTCATGACCACAAAGTAAATGCTGACATCCAACATTGTAGTTATTGTCCCATATACTACATACTGCAAGATAGTACAAGATCCCATTTATACATTAAAAGGGTAGTTGTTTCACAGAATGATTTGTTTCTAAGTTTCTCAATAGTCACTAATTGTGCTACACATAAAGATCAATTTGTTTAGCAAGGTTGCCAAATGAGCGGATCTTTTATCAGTTTGGCCATCTACATAACGGGCCAATGATAACTACACTTAATACAGACAATAAATTATAAAAGTCTGGACACCCCTGTCCTTAATTGTTACAATTTGACACAATGGGGGGGGGCAGAGGAACGACAAAACACTAAAAATCACCCTTTGTGCACTTATCCTTAAAGGGATTCTGGCAAGATTTTTATGGTATAATTTTTATTACTATATTGCACTAACATTGCAAATAATTCACTATTACATTTAAAATGTTATTCTAGAACTAGTAAGTTTTTTTGGCTGTAAGATTTGTGTGCAGGCAGCCATCTCAGTCCATTTTGCCTGATTTTGAGCTTTCAGAAGGAGCCAGCACTGCACAATGGAACTGCTTTCAGATAAGCTATTGGTTCTCCTACTCATTGTAACTGGAGTCATGAGCCCCACTTGAATTTTTACTATTGAATGCTATTTTCATATATTTTACTAGGTGGGGCATAGGAGCATTTTTAGCAATGCAGGGGTAAGGGAGCTGTTATCATGCTTCCTTCATGCTCCTTCAAGTTCTGCCAAGCTCTCTGTAAAATGGTCAGTGTACAGAAAATGTTCTTAGCTGGATATATGGCCAAGTGACAACACCCAGTCAAGGTGGCCATACAAATGCTGATCAACCAGTCTGTACAATTTGACCAACCCCAAAGCAATACAGCAGGGGTAGGGAACCTCTGGCTCGGGAGCCAGATGTGGCTCTTTTGATGGCTGCATCTGGCTCTTTGCCAAATCTTTAATAAAAAAAATAACAGGGGGCGTGGCCTGTGCTCGACAGATAGAAGACGTGTTCTAAGACTTAGAACACATCTTCTATCCGCCGAGCGCAGGCCACGCTCTCCTCCGCATCGCAGCCGGCATCCTTGGGACCCACCCTACATTGCCCCGCAGCATCCGCGGCCAAACATATTGTATGGCTCTCACGGAATTACATTTTGAAATATGTGGTGTTTATGGCTCTCTCAGCCAAAAAGGTTCCTGACCCCTGCAATACAGTGTTCACATTAGATCAATAATCTGATAGACAGAGTTCACCTCAAAACCATATTTATTTACGGTAAGCCTGAAAACTTTGCACTGACTATATTAAAGCAATGCTGTCATGGAAAAATATGTTTTTTTCAAATTGCATCAGTTAGAATCCTCCACTGAAATCTATTTTTCAAAAACACAAACAGATTTTTTTATATTTAATTTTGAATTTTTAACTTCAGTCACACTTTATGCTTAAATAAACTTCAGTCACACTTTACAGCAAGTTGGAGTGATATCACCCCCCTCCCAGTAGAACAATGGTAAGGTAGCAAGATAGCAGCTTCCAGCAGATATAAGAATAGCCCTCAACAGTAAGAAATCCAAGTCCAGTTTGGGACTCCTCCAGTTACGTGGGAGTAGGAGAAAATAGATTACCTGAAAGCAGTTCTAATGTGTAGTGTTGGCTCTTTCCGAGAGCTCAGATTCAGGCACAATGTACTGGGATGGCGCATACACACCAATATTACAAACAAAAAAAATACATTTGTTGGTTCAAGAATAAAATGTTAAATGATAGAGTGAATTATTTGCTATGTAAACAATGTAATTTAGAAATAAAAAGTATACCATAAAAATCATGATAGAATCCCTTTAAGACCACTTAATGGAGCTGTTTAAGTAAAAATTATAGTACTCACAGTTCAGAAATAGATTGAGATATTATGTAATAGATTATGTCCTAATTCTATTCTCAATTTAAAAGGAAGTTTTACAATACCCATAACATATATAACAAATTTTACATAAAGACATTTTCAAGAAAAAAATAATATAAAAGAGATAAACCAACCACTAATTGTTGAGGTAGCAAATGTTTACACTGAAAACTATTCTTAATTGTTTCTATTTGTCCTTGATTTATTAATATTTTTACTGTTCTACAATACAAACACAAGTATTGCACATTGGCAACTTCAGCTGCTCATTCAGCCTGGAGTCACAGCACCTAATTCCTCATGCACTTCGCATAAGATTGCTGATCAGCACCCAAGCGCCAAAAATAAGGTAATAACTGCATGCACTATGCTTTCTCATCTGAAATTAATTCTTTAATAAACAGGAAATAATAATGGTTAATAATCAAGACAGACCAAAATATCCTCAGTACAACAGAGCAGCATGAACTTCTACTGTCATATTCCCTGAAGTGGTTTAGACTAATAGCACAGGTTATTTGCTTAGTTGGCAGAAAACAACACAGATGTGTATGAGCACTGGCAGTGGGATGCCTCTCCTGACAGTCCTACTTACACAGGGTGTAAGAAGCAAATTTAAATACACAAACTTGCAAATGCTATCTATGCCAAAAGCCTAAAGGTGGCCACACATCTGACCGATGGTCGCACGAAACATTGTCAGATCCGCCACACACCGTTAGGGCTGAAACAGCAGATAAGGAGGTAGAAACAATAGGATTTCTACCTCCTTCTGCCGATTCAGCCCTGACGGCAGATTTTGGTGAAGCGCCTTCTATGGTGCCCGATCAAAATTTTCTAACCGGTCCGATCGGCGAGTCGACCGATATCAGCAGCTTCCTGCGATATCGGTCGACTCGCCGACATGCCATACACGCACCAAATATCGTACGAAACGAGGTTTTGTACGATAGTATCGGTGCGTGTATGGCCAGCTTTAGGGTTGCATGTATGTCTCACAGTTATTTTGAGGGGGAAAAAAAAAAGATAATGGTCTGCTTCAGTTTCAAGTAAACCTACTGACTTCCTTGGGGCCCCAAAAGGCACCCACACCGCTAATATAAGGGACTATATATGATTCCAGATACAAAACAGCAAGCAGGTAGTGGTGTGGCCATTTCCGCTTAGCCAATGTTACAGCCAGACATCAAGCAAGGTAATGAAGACACACAGCTACCAGCTGCTATTTGCTAACTCAAAATTGAAAGGTAAGGTATCACTGTGGTTGAACTATAAAGCACTGCAGAATGTATTGGTGCTTTGTTATAATGGCTATTAATACATTAATTGCTGATATTTCTTATGAGATAAATGTGTCAATTAATAAGTTCACTATGTGCATGTGTGTGCCCCAACACAGCTGTCTGCAGCCTTCATTAATTCTTATAATACACAAGTTCCATGACAAATTACAAGTGCTGACATCAATAAACAGTGTGTTTAAAAATATACTTGACAGGATATACATGGCACCTGTGTATTAGTATATTTAGAATAAAGTACCCCCATTGTAAAATATAAGGATATTGAGGAATTCCATTACCATATAAAAAGAGTTACCCAGGCTGGTTACTTGTGCTGTTGCTGAGCTGCACCTCACAAGATCACACGCTGCCAATGCTGTACAGAGCTGGAGGGCAGCAGGTGGGGCGGCCCTGCTTTACCCATGAACACCAAGTGGCAGCAGTGTGACAGGGGTAGGGCACAGAATAACACGACACGGTGTATTTGTCCAAGCAGCACACAGAAAGTTATCCAACTCCAGCACTCCATGTCTTGCAGGGATTGCAAAACGTTCGTTCATTAAATATTTATCACCGCCACTACGCTTATTTGGAGCACCTCACGCTGTGCAAAACACAAAGAATTAAGAAGAACATGAAACAAAAAGTTATAACAACGAAGTGCGACTGAGGCCTTCGATCGGAGCTCGATCCCCAGGCTTTCCTACTAAAAGTACCCAAGTCTGAAGAGGCGGAAACAGAGACAGGTGGGGATTACGTACCAGCTGCTGCAAAAGCCAGCGACACGGCCCACAGGCCCTTAGGTACTCCATCGGCAGGCGATGGTTAGTGCGTTCTCCGCCGCATGGCCCCACTAGGAAGGAGACGGTAGAGTTTGCCTGTGACTCCCCCGCTGCTTATCCTGCCCCAGCCGCCAGCTCCTTCCGCGGTGCGCGCTCCCGCAGCCAGCACAGGACTCACATGCACACGCCTGAGTGAAGGGAGAAGGAACGATTAGTCAGACACGCCCATTGTACGTGACGTTGCGCTGCCAGTGACCCGGACTCGCAGGATTCTGTGAGAGATTCGGGGTAGATGGAACCAGGGTCAGAGTTCGAGCTCCGGAGTCCAGATATTGTTTTACCCGTTTACTGCTAAAGTATTAAGCAGTACAGAACATACATTTTGTTAAAGTCAGAAATTTGTTTTCAAAATAGGCTGTTAGGCTATCCTCCTGTCTTGCTGTTGGATTACAAAATTACACACAGGGAGGACAAGTGTTGTTATAAATACAGTAAGTATAAATACACAGGGAGTAAGTGTGGTATGAGACACAGTAGGAAGGAGGTCCCTGCCCCGTAGAGCTTACAATCTAAGTGGTTGGGTTGGGACAGGCACACACTGGAAGGTAAGAGTGCATCAGGTATGGGCATTTGCCCTTAAGCCCAGGACTGGGCAAAATAATGTTTTAGTGCTCCAGAAGGTAACAGCTGAGTTTTTTCTTAAAGAGAGTGGGTGAGTTTTCCCTACGGAGGGATTCAGGGATAGAGTTCCAGAGGTAAGGAGCAGCGAGATAGAAAGGTTTAAGACAAGAGAGCGCAGTGGGTGTGGATGGTGTAAAAAGACAGAGACTCTGAGAGGAGCGGAGGAGATGACCAGGAACATGTAGGGAGACCAGTGAAGAAATGTAGTGAGGAGCAGAGGAGTGAAGGGCTTTGAATGTCAGCAGGATTCTGTATACTATCCTTTGCTTAACAGGCAGCCATGCTAGAGAGCTTAAGTGAGGCTGAGCAGGATCCCTCTTAGGAGAGAGCAGGAGGATCCTGGCAACAGAGTTTAATATTGATTGCAGGGGAGAGGTGCATAAATGATCATGTCTCTGAGCTACACCATCCTCTCCCACTGAACCTCAACCTTGCTTATGATCCATTCAACCACCCACTCACCACAAATTCTGCCCATAGTGTCCCTCATATAGAAACTACCTCCCTGTCTCGGTGATCCCCTCTGCCATGGGTCCACTGACTGGAGTACCTCATGAACTCGCCCTGATAGCAATCTTCCCTGCAAACTAATACTAATGCTATATGCATTTATAAAGGCAGAGAGCAGGTTGGTGATATTTGGGGGATATGGAACTCACTGAAAATTGAGCCTTATGAGTAAAAATTATTTTTAAAGATCATTTGGGCCATAATACCGGGTCTATGAAAGAAGGAAGAAACTTTAACACTTGAAAAAAATACAGTGTTAAAATCTTGAAAAAATAACAGTGTTGAAGCAATAGCTTTATGGTTTATGGATGGTGATTGTAAACACTCACAATCCACTTATGAGCTTATCTTAACCATCAGTCTAAAATTTACCAAGCCCCCCCCCCCCTGATTATCAGAGATAATCCATGTACATGTGTGAAAACAAGTCATTTTTGAATCAAGCTGTGTATTCTGCAAAAAGAGGATCTGGAGGTACATTAACACAGTCAATATAAGTACCATAAGTATATTTTGGAAAGTATGTCTCTGTAGATTGTTCATTTAATACTGAAGAGGAGACAAGCATGTCAAGAATTTAAAAGTTCGGTTAACTCAGGTAATTCACATAAAATTAAATAATAAGAAGAAATGTGCTGGATATGAGGAACTACATGCACCAGCCTAACCAAGTACAATAAAGCAACTTTTTTATTATGGGGATCTCAGAATTATTGTAATGGATAAACTATCTGGGTTACACAGTTTGATTAATACTGAGGGGTAAGGCCTTCATTGGGGTTTACAGTGAATTGCTTTCACATAGAGGCTAACAAAATCTAAGTCTTCCCCTTCATAGGGCAGAAGCAATATATGGTGTATCTAGGACTGAATTCACCCATTGCTTACCTCAAATAAGTGCATTCTGGCCTAGCAGCTGTAAGGTGAAGTAGCCTAAAATATTCGGTTTAATCACTTGTGAGTTTAGTAGAAAGTGCTCCCAATTGACAAGAACTCAGGTGAGATAATAGAATAGGAGCAGGTTGAGTTGAGACATGTCAGAAAGTGCAAATGTTGACCCCTTATTTGATTGTTTAAAAAAACACCAATGCCTAAGAGAGTTGCCTTTTACCCAGCAATATTATCACATGCACAGGTGTAGAATGCAGTGGTGTTTCAGCAATATGCTTCACTTTACTAGGGCAGTTGACTCTAATTACAGGAACCTGCTCACACTTGGTCCCATCTTGGGCTGGTAGTAGGATAGGGTCTCTAATAGTAGTGAAAAGATGCCAGACTTCCATCTGCTTCAGCCAGATATCACCCTAAGCTCTGGATGCATATATCTGTAGTAAATAGCAAGCTGTAGGTACCATGACCTCGCCAAGGCTTTTGGACCAGAACCTCATTTTAGGATAATAGACCTTTTATTCTGGCTACTGAGAGCAGCATCCTTTAATCTGTAGTTGACAAATTTTAACAGGAGTAAGGGTTCCCAGTGAAATGAGTTGTATAGGGGCCTAATGCACTTAGATGTGGAAAGTACAAGTCCAAACCTGGAACTTCTTTATGCCAGGTTTTAATAAAGTTTTCAGGTACTGTTCCTTTCCTGTTTCCTTTATTCTATTGGGCTTGTTTTCAAAGTCCTAACTTTAATCTAGTACAGGTGGCAGTAGCTTATATATCTACATATCTTTTAGAAAAAGGGAGACTTTTGACCTTGCAAGATAAAGAAATTGTACCTACTGCAATGCACTGTAAACTTTGAATAAACTATGCTGTAACTTAACTGTGAAAATCACATTTATTTGTGAAAGTCATGCAACATGCTTGCTCATCATTATAGGTGTCATGCAGGTAATGCATGGGCATTCTCTTAAATTCTCTTCAATTTGCTGTTACTGGGCAGTTTACCTGATTTTATGAGAGTAATGATGAGGTAACAAGCAGTGGGTGTAACTTTTATTTATTGTGCACCCTTATACTTCACATTACCACAACCCCCTGCAGGTGCCCCCGACGGCCGCGTCCCCTCATCCCCCCGCAGGGTCCCCCACCCAGCGGCCTCCCCGAGCGTGCATAAATTTAACGCGTCAAGGGAGGAACAGTAGGGTAGTGGAAGAGCCGGCAATTGTCGGGTCAGCGGCCCAGTCCGACCCTGCACTGGTAGCAAGTACTGTTAGAAAGCACTTCAATTGCTCATTCAGCAATTTACAGTTTTTATATAAATATTCCAATAAACTCAGGCTAAACCTGTTCATTTATGGTTTAAGTATTTAGCAATACATTATGAGCCCTTACGAGTAGTAAGTCTAGTTCGAGAAGAGAATGCACTCAGTTTGCTTTATACAAGATGGATAGGAGGGCCTTTGTTGCAAGATTTTTTTTTCTTTTTAAAATCAAGATATAAAAGATATATCACTGCTGGAACATCAGTCATTGTCATGTAAAATCTGGTGTACTTATCAAGGTGTTTATTGCATTTAGGTGATTGTGTAGCTCCACGTAATACTCAAGTATTCAGAATATTGCCCATTAAAAATGGTTGTGTGATGTAAGGTTACCAGATTTCCAAAGTGAAATCCAGGGACAAAAAGTTGTTTATGCCACACCCAATTTTGCCAACCTCCCTATTGCCATACACCTGCTCAAAATCACAGCCACATCTTGATATCTCCCTAGAAATCTCCAAAATAATTGGAGGAGTTTGGAGGAAATGGAAGGGGGTCAGATGACTAATGATCTCTCCCTCCTTACTCCTGTTCAGAAATCAATGATTGACTGGGGGACAGTCCTGCTGCAAGGGGGACAGTCAGCTTTCAGACGTGTTGACACAGAGGTCAATTTTCCATGGGGACAGGGAATCTGAAACGAGATCAGTCCCCCTGAAATGACTGATGATAAATCCAGTTGTCCATTTACTAATCCAGTTGGATTTATTTTTTCAAATTAGTTTTTAGTGCTAAAGGTCGCAGAAAAAAGGCGCAACGTTTTCTAGACCTACAATGCAACAAAATGGCTAAGAATCTGAATCTGACGATTCGCCAGCCAAAACCTGTCGAGATCATGTAAAAGTCTATAACAGATATCCCTTCCCTGAAGGATCCTTCTTTGCTTCAAAATTCTAGAGGTTTTTTTGATTTTTGATGCTGGTTTTTTGTGTGGCAATTTGAAAAAGTAGAGGTTTCAGTGCGACAATTAAAAAAATTCACAGCTTTGCAACTTTTCTTTGACTTTTTCCTGCATGTATTTTTTTTATTCAGACTTTTTAGTAAATAAGTGTATTTAAATTTTTAAAAAGAAAAAAAATGAGAAAAGTTAGAGTTTTAGTAAATCTGCCCCTTAGGGGGAGATTCACTAAAACACAAACGCTCCAAGCGGATTCTTGACAATTTTTTCGCGCTCGTGAACAGATAATTTTTGCAATATTGGTTAAATTACATATAAGGAGAAATACACAGCTTTATCAATATTCCATTTGATTTTTATACCATTTCCAGCAAAGTTATTACCAACAGAATATTTCGCTTATGATAAATTACATTTAGCTTGACCCAAAGACATTGTTCACCTTTACATTAACTTTTAGTATGATGTAGAGAGTGCAAATTGGTCTTTATATTTTATTATTTGTGGTTTTTAATTATTTAGCTTTTTGTTCAGAAACTCATCTGTTTGGAATTTCACCAGCTATCTGGTTGCTAGGATGCAATGTAACGTAGCAACCTGGCAGTAGTTTGAAAGAGAAACAGGAATATGAATAGAGTAGGGCCTAAAGATAAGTAATTAAAATTAACAATAATAATAAAATTGTAGCCTCACGGAGCAAGGGTTTTTTTGCTGTTGGTGCCAGTGACCCATTTGAAAGCTGGAAAGAGTCAGTAAAGGCAGGCAAACATTTTAAGAAATATGAAGAGTTTAATTATTATTGAAAAGTTGGTAAGAATAGGCCATTCTATAACATACTAAAAGTTAAATTGAAGGTAAACCACCCCTTTAATGAGTCTACATTTTCTAGAGATATCGTCAGCAGACTCCATTATGAGCAAATAATTCTCATTTATAAAAATGATTTTCTATTGCTCTGTAATAATAAAACAGTGCTTTGTTCTTGATCCCAACAAAGATATAAGTAATCCTTATTGGAGGCAAAATAATCATATTTGGTTTAATTAATGTTTAATGATTTTTAAGTAGACTTAAAGGAACAGTAACACTAAAAAATGAAAGAGCTTTAAAGTAATAAAAATATAATGCACTGTTGCCCTGCTCTGGTAAAACTGGTGTGTTTGCTACAGTAACACTACTATAATTTATATAATAAGCTGCTGTGTAGCCATGGGGGCAGCCATTCAAGCTGGAAAAAAGGAGAAAAGGCACAGGTTACATAGCAGATAACAGATAAGTTCTGTAGAATACAATAGTGTTTTATCTTTTATCTGCTATGTGCCTGTGCCTTTTCTCCTTTGAATGGCTGCCCCCATGGCTACATAGCAGCTTATTTATATAAATTATAGTAGACTTTCTGAAGTAAACACACAACTTTTACCAGTGCAGGGCAGCAGCACATTATATTTTAGTTACTTTTATACACTTTCATTTTTTGGTGTTACTGTTCCTTTAAGGTAGGAGATTCAAATTATTGCTTACTTGTACAGGACCTACAGATGGAGGCAGCAAGTTTTCACATTTTGTCTCACGATGTCCAGACAACATTTTTTGAGTGTTAAAACCTGCCTCTAGCTGGTGCTACAGTGCAAAGACTTGCCAGCAAAACACAATAGAAAATGCCATAGACCAAGTGGCACAAAGTGTCGAATTTTGGTATTTTTTTCCCCGTGTTAAAGGGGTTGTTTACCTTTAAATTAATGTTTAGTATCATGTAGACATTAATGATCTAAGATTATTTGCAGTTGGTCTTTAGCTTTTTGTTTAGCAGCTCTCCAGTTTGGTGTATCAGCAGCTGGTTGCAAGAGTCTTATTTACTGTAACAACCAGACAGTGGCATGAACGAGAGACAGGAATATAAATAGGAGAGGCCTGAATAAAAAAATAAAGTAATAAAAAGTAACAACAACAATAAAATTGTACCCTCACAGAGCAATAGATTTTGGCTGCTGGGGTCAGTGACCCCCATTTGAAAGGTAGAAAGAGTCAGGAGATGAAGGCAAATAATTAAAAAAACTATAAAAAATAAATATGAAAACCAATTGCAAAGTTGCTAGGAATAGACCATTCTATACAAATTAAAAGTTAACTTAAAGGTGAAACACCCCTTTAACTGGAAGAGACATAAAGTCAGAATGGTAAATGCACTTGGCTGCATCTGTAGTATCTAGAATGCTTTGTTTTGTGTAATGTGGAGCATAACCAAGTTACTTAAAATGTTTAGACATTCTAACCCAAAGGAAACCAAAAGCAAACACTGGGAGAACATACCAACTCCTTGCATGTAATGCCCTGTCTGAAATCAAACCTTAGACTACAGCACTGCTCCACCATGCTACCTCATCAACATGAATTTATGGTAGGATAGATAAGACTAAGTACAAGGTACTGTTTTTGTAACAAAGATGTCAGTAAAAATAAGAAATTGTTTGTTAAATAAAGGTCACTAAGTTAAATGTTATTGCTGTATTTAGGAACTTTCTGTATAATAGATACAGTTAATGTAATAATGATTTCTTTCTTTTTGTTCAGTTGTGCCTCTGTGCAACCCATTCAGATCACTCTAATTTGCCCTTAAGGTAACAAAGTTCTGAATGTTGTTATTATAAAACACTGTTATTCTTAAACTGCATGACATTTTGCATGGTTTGTAAGTAAAGGCCCCACACACCACTAGTTAAGATCTTCCACATATTTGTGTGATGTTTCACTCTGAAGGATTAAATCCTAGGTTATTATGGTCATCATTGCTAAGTGACTTTATGTAAGACAGCAGTTAATCCTTTCTGATTCCTGTGTTGGTGTGACTTAATGATCTTTTGTAGGATTCAATTTCTTTCATGAGCACAGTTGTGCTTGTTTAACTGCATAATGCAATTCATCTTCACCAGAAGCTTAACTTATTGTTCAGGTGCTTTTTAGTGCTTTTTATGAGCAGTAAGGCTAGTTTATGACCTGACTGCATGTGAGAGTTTTGCTGTTTATCAATTCCAACTTTTCTTTGGAACCAGACTCTTCCCTTCTACATTAATACAAATGATATTTCAAGAATGGACTTTGTACTGTTGTGCTATGCCTCAGCTGGCTTTCACACTGTAATGCCAGTAAGATTCTGTTGTCAAGAACTATCATCTCCTCCAAAGGAATGTTGTCAAGATGCAACCTTTTTTGTGTCTATCTACAGCAAAGCTATTACTAAAGTTACCTCTTTACTCGCTAATCTTTCATTTCTGCTGTCTATCCTTTATCCATGGTGGAATCATGTTGCTCTGTTTTAAATCCTTATATTTAGATCTCTTCTATCGCCATATATCTGATTACCCTACTAAGGCCATCTGCAGGCTGTTATATCAAATCCACTTACCAGTTTCACTATGGATATTTCACTTGTTGGCAGTGAAACAAGTAAAAGTGGGAATACACATGCAGACTGATTCTCCAGCTGCCTGTGTATGGAGACCCCCGGTGGGAATCCCCTGAATGATATCTGGACAAAAATCTGTCAGATGCCAGTTGGGCAGGTTTGATTTTCCCCTTGGATCAGGGACCGCATTGGCTCACTTATGCAGTCCTTGGTCCGCCTATGCCTGTCATAAGAGCTAAATGATCAAATTAGCCCAATTTTGTCCTCCTTAGGTGAGCATATTGGGAGAGGATCCACTCATTTGGTGATTTCACCAAACAAGCAGATTTTAACGTGTGTGGTCATCTTTTCTAATGGGTTTGTCAAGCAAAATAAATGTCACTTTAACACTATATAAATTATTAAAATATTGTTTCCTTTATTGTTAGAATTCATAGTCACAGTATGCAAGGTGTAATTTTGTGAGCACTGTTGCTAAGGCAAGCTTTGTATCACCCCAAAATCTTGTTTCTGTGCATATGCCCATACATTGGCTACACAATTACATGGTGAGGAGGGACGGGGAAACTGAGTGCTGAATGGAAAGTAAAAGTAATTGGCTACCCGGCCTCTTTGCCTAAGGCATACAGCTGGGAATGACAGCTGGGGTTTTTAAATACCTTTATAATGGCTATGGGTGTGTTAATAAAAATGCAATTTGAAAAGAACATTTACCATACAGGTTTTTACTTCTGCGTGAAAGGTGCCCTCCCTTTAAACCACCCTTTAAAAACTCTCAAAATTGAGGTATTTAAAATAATTTTGCTAACAATTAAGGGGGTTACCGTATATACTCGAGTATAAGCCGATCCGAATATAAGCGAGGTACCTCATTTTACCTAAGAAAACTGGAAAAACTTATTGACTTGAATATAAGCCTATAGGGTGGGAAATGCAGCGGCTATTGCTAAGTTTCAATAATCAAAATAAATACCAATACAATTACATTAAATGAGGCATCAGTGGGGTATATGTTTTTAAATATTTTTTTCAAAGATAAACAGTAAATTAGCTCTGTAAGTGGAGAAGAGGGTCAACAAAAACAATATGGTATCAATAATGATACCTTAAGAGTACTACCCCCGCTCAAGCAGCAACCCAGCTAAAATACAAAGAGTTAAAATCATTCAAAACTATATATAGATCATGTAAGATTTCCACCAAACAATGCTTCGCGCCCCATAGCTTGAAAGTATATCCATCCTTGAGCTAGGTGCGGGCCCCGGGTGGACCTCCGATCCCAGGTATGAATCTCTTTTGCTCTTTGTACTTTGAATAACCCATTTCGTGAAACTGCAGATACAGACCCAGGTCTACTCCTATGCCCAAATATCAGTATGTGGATACCGTACCGAACCTAATCCCATAGGTGCCCCTGACAGGACTCTTTTTCCCTCCCCCCCACTTATCCCCCCTTCCCCCCTGACCCAGTTTAATATAAATAACCTCCTCCCTCCCCACCCTTCCTACCCGATCTCTCTTTCCTCTATCTGTCTATACTTCCCGTTATTATTGAATATCTTATTTGAAAGAAGGCCCACCACCACATGGTATCCAGATGCTCTATGATTTGACAATAAGAAGAGGACTACGCTATACTACCTTAGATTATGATATCTGAGACTCACACCTCAGCGAGTGTGCAAAACCACCAGATTGACTTTACTACATCACCATAATATTGTTTTCGACATGCATCTAAAATGTTAGCTATTTACCTGTGCCAACCATGTGTATTGATGGACCTCTTGTTAATGCAAAAATCAATAAAAAATGTTGCATTTTTAAAAAAAACCACAAACTATATATAGATTATATAGAATATAAAGTGCAATGTCTAGTGCGGAATGGGACAGGTGAGAACGGTAGATGAAGATGAATTTGGGAGCCGGCCAGGGCACTGGAGGGTCTGGTTGCGGGTGGCCTAATTTGCACACAAAGGACAGAGGGTGCTAGTCTGGAGGGACCCATGGCACCCAACTCGAGTAGAAGCCGAGGGTGACTTTTTCAGCACATTTTGGGTGCTGAAAAACTAGGCTTATACTCGAGTATATACAGTATTTTAATTTTCCAAGCTATTAGTCAAGATCTAAAGCCTCAATTATGAGATATTTGGAAGGGAACAAAGTCCAAAATAACAGGAACAAACTGCTGTTTTTGCACTTTGCACCTTGCTCTGCACTTAGCACACATTTTTGCCTGTATTTAACAGTGCTGTACTCATGAAAGCGGGGGTGGGGGTTGTATATAGGCATCATACAGGTATGCAAACTAGCAAGCCAATGGGAGCAAGAAGCCTATGGAATGTGTTAGGTACAGGGGCCCCGCAGCACTCACCTTGCACATGATTCAGTGGTTGCACTGAAATTCCTGGATGCAAATAACTAAACACTTACAGGTGTGATATTGCAACCCTTAGTGCTCCATTACATGCAGCAGGGGGATAAATCACCCCTTTATTGTTTATCTAAGCTATAAGGTTTTCTTATTTCAACGTGTAATAAGAAATTAGTAATTTTACCAATTCCATATTCTAGCCAAGAAGGAAGCATAGGGCAAATTTGCACTTTGCCTTTTCCTAAAATGCTCCCTATTGTTGTCACTGGCCCAGCTCTTGCCCAGTGAAGGCCTGTTTTGAATCAATCATTTGCAGAATGTTGTTATTTTAAAAATGTTGATGTGATATTTTTTTAAATTAATTGTTAAAGCAATTCTATGGTATACCCAGATTAAACTATTGGACGTACTTGAACAACTACTTTGCCGTCCCTTTATGTTTCCAAATGTTGGCAAGTTACATTAAATAGCAGGGGCACTTTGTTCTCCAGTAGCAGTAAACTCATGGAAGCAGCCAAACTGCGAAACGCGATCTTTCTTTACTGCATGATGCTCTTGCCAGTTTTAGCCACAAATTGCTATGCCCTTTTAATTCTAGTGGCACCTTATCAGGTTGTTAGGTTTCTGTCCTTTTCTGCATCAGGATGTATCATTACAGGTAGAATTAAAATCCAATCACTTAAAATCATTGTCCATACAACTGTTTTCTCAGTTCCGCAGAGAAAGGGAGAAACTCTATGCCTGTTGGAATAAGATATGAAAACCAGCACCAAGTGCAGTGTAAGTTTCCATGTTCTAAAACATGAGCCGAACGCTGATATTGCTACTGCTCTAGTTCTATCTTCATCCAAACTGCAATAAAATGCTTGTGCTGGATATTGGAAATTATGACTGGTTTACACTCATTTTTGTTATCATCTCTCAGTGATTCTGCTGTGCCCAAAAATGCTACCAATTTGTTGCAAAATTGCTTCTTGTAACTTTGTAAAAATCTAGCAAAGTCTGCATTGCTGATGAGTTGCATTGACAGACTTGCACTTATTTTGCTTATACCAGGTACAATATAGAATACTATGGGGCCTATTCATTAAAGTACGATTCAGTCCGAATGGACTGCAAAAATGATTTGTACCAGAAAAAATGCGAGAGTGACTTTACTAATATGTGAGCACATTTGTCACTGCACATTTTCTGGAGCACATATATATTATTATCTAATATCTAATATTATTGCATAACATTAGATAAATTATACATAAATTGTCTTGCAAGGTTTACTAAAGATTATTGCCAGAATTGTTGCCAAATATAGACAAAATTGTTGCCAATTTTTATCGCCACCTGGAGAGTGACATTATGTGAAACAAAGCCAGAAACTGTATAGTGGGTGTGATATAAAGTCAGTTTTATAAACATGAACAGTGAAAATTAGTAATTATTATTGAATTAAGAATATAATTATGTGAAAATAATTGATTCCTGAAATTACTTTATTGGCCATAAGTATATTTAATAATACATTTATAAATTGCCAATAAATACTATTTTATATAAACTATTAACTGCCATTGGCAGTGGTGAAAATAAAATCTGCAAGATTTATAGCAGATTATGCAGTCAATTTAAATGAATGCCAAAAAACTCCCAACTCGCCAGAAATAGTGGAAAACAAAAACTGTAGTACAGGTATAGGATCTGTTATCTGGAAACCCATTATCCAGAAAGTTCAGAATTACGGAAAGGCCATCTCCCATGAACTCCATTATAAGCAAATAATTCTAATTTTTGAAAATGATTTCCTTTTTCTCTGTAATAATAAAACATTACCTGTATGTGATCCCAACTAAGATATGATTAATCCTTATTGGGGGCAAAACAGTTCTATTGGGTTTAGTCAATATTTAAATAATTTTTTAGCAGAATCAAGATATGGAGATCCAAATTACAGGAAGATCCCTTATCCAGAAAAGCCCAGGTCTCAAGCATTCTGGATAATAGGTCCCATACCTGTACCCTGGTAGCCAGTGTCAAAAATAATTTAAAAAAAACAAAAATACAAGAGGATTGTAAAAATTATACCTATTTTGGCTAACAATAAAAATACATTGCAAGCTTTCGGAGCTCTAAGGCCCCTTTGTCGGGGAAAATACAAATGAAAGCTGGAATGGCACAACATATATACAGAAATAATGGAAAAACGAACTGCTATGCTTGCATAAATATTGCCATTTATCGCAGGACAAATCTGTCTCATCTCATTTTAGTATACATGGCAACGGTGTTAAGTTTGTCGCAAGAATATTTTCAGCAATATTAGGCAATAGTTTATAGACAATTTTTAGGAACTTTAGTAAGCAGACGCCTTTGTACCCCTGGCAGCTCTTTCACCGGAAACAGGTACAGTAGGTACAGCAGGCACACTGAATCCCTGTCCCACAGATCTCTCCTTTTTTTTTTATAGTTTTTTTGTTAGATCTGCACTATTGGATGTGCTCTTGCTCCCCTCCCCAAATATTTTGTCTTTCTAAGTGCTTATTACAAGCTTATTACTAGGGTAAGGAAGAAGTTACATACCACATTTTGAATACACAAGTAAATTGCCTCTTCTTAGTTATTTACAATTCTTAGTATAACCCAATATAGGAAATGTACTTATTCTTACTTTAGATACAGTGCTCATTCCCTCTGCACACTAGCTTTTTTTAATTGTCACAGGTCTGGCAAGCAGCAACTCCAAGTATAGTATGCAGGTTGGGTTTTCCCAAGTTCAGGGTCAACACATTTTCCAATAACTTGAGTGGTGGTAAAGGGTTTATTTGGAACAGACTGTTATAAACAAAATCTAAGATCTCACAGATATTATTTCAGGATGGTTACAGTACATTCATTTAAAATATTCACATAATACATTCACTTCCCTGATAATAAGGGCCAAGAAGGTTAGCAGTTACAACGCGCTGTAGTACTCACTCAACAGGCGTCCAATCCCCAGTGTACAAAGACCTGACAGTAGTGTTCAGCTTTGGATCTCTCTATCCATGAGTATATCCTCTTAAGCCCCTACACTAGTGGATGACAACTACTAAACCTTCCGCCACCCCATGCCGTAGCCTCTGGCTGCTGTGCTAACTACCTTAATCCTACTGAGATCCCCTGCCTCATGCTCTTCGGCACCATCAACCCCTTTCAGAAAGAAAGGCCTGCACGACAGGCTGCAGACAATGTACGCAAAGCAATAAACTTAATCTCATTAGCACCCACACTGAACACCACATCACTTCTCTTATCCTTAGACGCACAAAAAGCGTTCGATAGATTAGACTGGAGATACATGTTTGCAGTACTGGAGAAATTAAGACTACCCAAACCTTTCACAACCAGACTGAAACAACTCTACACAACACCCTCAGCCCAAGTATCTACATTGATCAAAAAAATAAAGGGAACACAAAAATAAGCGAGCTGTGGCAAGAAGGTTTGCCGTGTCTGTCAGCATAGTGTCCAGAGCATGGAGGCGCTACCAGGAGACAGGCCAGTACATGAGGAGACATAGAGGAGGCCTTCGGAAGGCAACAACCCAGCAGCAGAACTACTACCTCCACCTTTGTGCAAGGAGGAACAGTAGGAGAACTGCCAGAGCCCTGCAAAATGACCTCCAGCGGGCCACAAATGTGCATGTGTCTACTCAAACTGTGAGAAACTCCAGACTCCATGAGGGTGGTGTGAGGGCCTGACGTCCACAGGTTGGGGGCGTGCTTACAGCCCAACACTGTGCAGGACGTTTGGCATTTGGCAGAGAACACCAAGATTGGAAAATGCACCACTGGGGCCCTGTGCTCTTCACAGACGAAAGCAGGTTAACACTGAGCACGTGACAGACGTGACAGAGTCTGGAGATGCCGTGGAGAACGTTCTGCAACATCCTCCAGCATGACCGGTTTGGCAGTGGGTCAGTAACGGTGTGGGGTGGCATTTCTTTGGGGGGCCACACAGCCCTCCATGGGTTGATAAATTTGATTTCCATTGATAATTTTTGTGTGATTTTGTTGTCAGCACATTCAACTATGTAAAGAACGAAGTATTTAATAAGAATATTTCATTCATTCAGATCTAGGATGTCTTATTTTTGTGTTCCCTTTATTTTTTTGAGCAATGTATCATGGGAACTCATTCCAACCGGATAGAGATACGGGGGGGGGGGGGGAATAAGACAAGGCTGCCCCATGTCCCCACTAATATTCGCATTATCCCTAGAACCACTGGCCCACGCAATTAGACAAAACCCCAATATAAAAGGATTCCAAGTTGGGCCCACAGAACACAAGATCAGTCTATTTGCCGATGACATTCTTCCCATGCTAACCTCCCCCCAAACCACATTACCAAACCTACTAAGAACCCTAGAAAAATTCCAAAACATCTCAGGCTACAAAATAAATCCCACGCACTTCCCCTGCAAATGCCCAAATCAGAAATAAAACTACTTCAGATGAACTTCGACTATAAATGGGAAAAAGATTCAATAACCTACCTAGGAATTAATCTCACCCCTCCTTCCACACCCTATACAACGCCAACTACCAAAAACTAATAGACAGGCTCAAAAAAGACCTAAACACATGGCACACATACCATCTATCTTGGTTCGGTAGGATAGCAGCTCTAAAAATGACATTACACTCACGAATACTACAGTTGTATATCTATTCAGGACACTCCCAATACATTTCCCGGAACACATAGCCTCTGCCTCACAAAAGACCATAACAAACTTTGTCTGGGGGGGTTAAAAAGCCTAGAATCAAAACCACAATTATGACTAAACCAAAAAGATTAGGAGGACTCGGAGTCCCACATATATATCGCTACTACCTAGCAAGTAGATTAGAGGCCATGATCAACGCACACAGTCCTACAAGAGAACCATGGAAAATGATAGAAAACCACTTCACAACACCCCTTCAATTAGCTCACCTATTCTGGATTCCAAAACCATCAAGAATAACCCCAACAGAACCTCCAAACATGCACTAGACCTATGGGACGCAATAGCATGCAAATCAAAACTGAGCTTACCCATACACAACCATCCTTAACAATAAAGAATTCATACCAGGTTGCACCCCCTCAAAGTTTAACCCTTTCACTGCCAGCTGTTTTGGACAAAGCGGAACTTCTACTGCCAGACAGTTTTTGAACATTTTGCACTGTATCAATTTAGGGGCCTTTCCTCGGGGGGACTTTTAGTTTACCCAGGAAGACAATATTTTGTTTTTTTCAGGACAACCTAAGCTTTGAAAATATAGTAGAATTTTTGTGTAATTCCAATTCTGTAACAATATATATGCTTCTAAATGTCTAAAAAATGAAAAAAAAAATATTTTTCATAATATAAACACATACACCAGAAACAAAAATTAGTTCATGCATGAAAATACAACTGATTTGGAAAGTCCCATGTCTCCTGAACGTGCCGATACCAAATATATGGTTTTATGGTGATTTCTCACTTGTATAGGTCAAAAACTCCCAGCAGTACACTACCAAATTTCCAAAGCACTGCTCCAGAATGCTGCATACTTTAGATTTTGAGGCCAAAAATTCCGCTAACAGAAGGTTTATCCCAGAACATTTTTAGAAAGAACAGATTCTGGGGAATACATAATAGGTAGAACTGTCTGTCTACTCCAAACTACCAAGTCGCAATGCTTTCCTAAAGTTATAGTTTTTTATCAAAATTTGTGAATTTTTTCAAAATCACTTCAAAGTTTCCAGACTATAGTATAATATAGTCCTACAGGTCATAAAGTAACCAGATAAAACACCCTAAATATGAACACCAGGGGTCCACTGAACAGTTTGATGCTAAATATGAATAGGTTTACCTAAGTATGTGGCATGTAGGGGCCCCAATGTGAACATACCCCCATATGTACTGAATTCAAAATGGGTACCCATGTCTTTCTACTCCAAAGTACCAAGCTGTAAAGCTTTCCTAAATTTGGCAATTTTGATAACATTTGCAAAAATCCTCTTAAAGCTTTCAGTTTGCAGCATCTTATCTCCCACGTATCATTAGGTACCAAGATAAAACACCCTGAATTTGAACGCCAGGGGTCCTCTGAACAGTTTGATTTCCAATATGTATAGGTTTACCTAAGTATGTGGCATGTAGGGGCCCCAATATGAACCTACCCCCATATGATCTATCATTTCTGTCATTTCAGCTCCTGCAAAATCAACACATATACATGCTTTATGTGGGATAATGCTACAAAATAGTAAGCTCACCACAAGAAGCTATATATTTTTGGAACGTACACATTACCTGAATCTAAAATGAGTACCCGTTTCTTTTTACTCCAAAGTACCAAGCCACAAAGCTTTCCTAAGTTTGACGATTTTTATGACATTTCTAAAAATCACCTCAAAACTTCCACTATGCAGCATCTTATTTTCTACAGGTCATTAGTACCAAGATAAAACACCCTAAATATGAACCCCAGAGGTCTACTGAACAGTTTGGTCCACTGTACATAGGTTTATCAAAGCACATAGAGACCCCCCAAATATACCTTGTGCACACTAATTTCATGGCTTACCTTTACCTAATTCAACACACAGCAGTTTTATGAGGGGTAGAGGCTGCAGAAATGTAGGGTAACCCCTAAAAACCATATATTTTTGGAAAGTACACATTCTGAAAAATCCAACATGGGTAAAGAGTCCTTTCTACACCAAAGTACCAATCTACAAAGCTTTCCTAAAGTTAGTGGTTTTTATGACATTTCAGAAAATCGCATAAAAATGTTGCAATTTGCCGCATTTATCTCACACAATTTCTTGCATACAAAGGCAAATCACCCCAAATAGGAACACCTAAAGAGATACTGACACCAGAAATGAAATTATTTTATTCATCTGTCATAACATTGTCTTTGCATGCTATTTATAATTTTGCCATAAAAGTATTTGTCCAAGCTTAAAATAGCGCATATGGATTTCTCACCTGCCAACTCAGCTTTTGCACACAGAGCCCCCTGACAGTGTATTATGTGCCATAACACCCCCTAACTATACAGAGACCCCCAGAAAACCATATATTTTTGTAAAGTACACATTCTGATAAATTCAAAATAGGTAAAGTTATTTTTCTACACCAAAGTACCACATGGCAAAGCTATGCTAAAAAACAGATTAGGAATACTAATACAGGGATAAAAATGCAATAAAACCACAAAAATTGTATAAATTGATGAAACAACAAAATAAGTCATGCAAAAAAAAATAAAAAACAATTTGTGTATACATGCATGTACACATCTAAAATTTGTGTGACAGTGTGTAAGTGTGTATATAAGTATGCTAAAGTGTGCTTAAGAGTGCTAGAGTGTGCAAAATAGCAAAAAAAAACAAAAACCTGTGCTAAATTGTGTGTAAATGTGTGTAAGTGTGTGTATTAGGCAAATATACATCACTTACCATTATAAGGTCTCAGGGATCGCAGGCAGGGGTCCTCTCTGTGGTCCTTTCAATACAGGAAGTGCGTGGGCGGCGCTGGGGGGGGCAAGGAGCAGGGGAAGACACAGCACAAGCAGCAGACATGATGCGATCGCGTCTGCTGCTTTTAGGTCCATGCTGCGATGCGATCGCAAAAAGCTGCTGGTGCAGAGAGAATCGTAGGTACTACGTTGTTGGCAGATAACTGCTTTTTTTAAAACAACATAGTACCTACGTTGTTGGCAGGGAAAGGGTTAAGGCTTGGAAAGCAGCAAATATGACCACCATAAAGGCTTTTGCACCAGAACAAAAAACCATCTCATTTCAGGAATGCACAGTCAAATACGAAATACCGAATACACACCTCTTTCAATACCTACAAATAAAACACTTTGTTGAAGCAAAAATCAAAACACTAACAAACCAACCATTCACCTACTTCAAAAATATCTGCTATAAACAAACTCAGCCAGCGCACTTAATTTACCTACTATACTACTGCCTAGCAGCAGTTACTACAACCACATAACAAGCATATATGTCTAAATGGGAAAAAGACTTCGCGATCACAATCTCACAACTTCAATTTGTGCAGCCTCTAGTGAAAGAGCATATAAAATCATTTTTAGATGGTACTACACCCCATGTCGCATCAGCAGACTCAGCAAAAACCCAGACCTATCAACTTGCTTCAGAGGGTGTGGAGAACGAGGGTCATTCCTACACACATAGTGGACATGCAAAATAGCCCAAGAATTCTGGCAAACAGTAGCAACACTGCTCTCCGAGGTCCTACACTGCACAATAGATCCATCCCCACAATCATTCTTACTAGGAATGAAAATGAGAAACGTACAATCCAAACAATCACGCAAATTAGCCACACACATCCTAACAGCAGCAAGGTCACTACTACCAGCCAATTGGAAACAACCTCACATACCAGGTCTACCAACATTAATCACAAATATAAACTGGATCAGAGCCATGGAATCAATTAGAGACAAACTCCGGGACAGGAGCTATGAAGGGGAGCTGGAGTGGTATCTGTGGGCCCAATACTTGGAGAGCCAGCAGACCGGCAACACCGCACAAGAACCAACTAGGAATCGGTAACACCTAATTTTATGCTTTCTTTGCCTTTCCCCTTGCTACCCATCTATTCTATTTCTCCATCTTTACCCTACTTAACAAACCAAGGGCCTGATTCACTAAAGTGCGATAAAAATTATCGCACGCTTTTTTGCATTAAAAAAATCAAAATAATTTGCGGGCGATTCACCATAGTATTATCGCGTGCGACAAATCGCCATTTTCGCATGGGTTATTTCTCGCACAGGTTTTACCGCATGCGTTAATTTCCGCGCTGAAAAGAATACGATCGCATGATTCACTATAACTTTTGCGCGCTAAATATCGCATTCGGCTATGCGATAATTAACACCTACTACAGGCAGGCGAAAAATTATACAAAAGTACAGTAAAGAGTTTTTGCAATAAAATATGGACTTACAGTGTTATTTATTCAAGTATGTGTTTCCCCTAGAGTGACGCAGCCGCCAGTTTGCAGCGAAATGTTCATTTTTAATACAGTAATTTTCTGCAAGTATTGGCGTGTATGGCTAACATGGCGTGCGTTCATTTGCGCGACTATTTATATTCGGCTACAAGTGATGAAATGTTTCGGCAGGCATGGATTTGCAGCGAATTTTTGGACGTGCGTTGAATTTTTTTGCGGCGGATTTTTTCATGCGTTTCGCAAAAAACAATCCGCCAAAGGCAAAACTCATGAAAAAAATCGCCACGCAAAAATTCACCGCACATACAAAAATTTATACAAGCGTCAAAAAATAATAGTCACAGCAACAATTTTTTTTGCCCGCACAACATTTTTGCCGTTTCGTGGATCTTTCGAAAGATTTGCTAATTTTTCCTTAAAGATAACCAGAACACATTTGCTCATCACTAGTGGCTACTATTTATAAGCATCTACTATTTATATGATACCATTTATATGTGGCTAATATTTATATACACCATTTATATGCGGTGACAATTTTTATACACTATTTCTAAGCTACCATTCATATGCGGTGACTATTCGCGGGCGTAATTTAGCACATGTACCAGCAAATACCGCATTGAAATAGTCTTCGCGAGTTAAATAACGCATGCAATATCGCGCGTAAAAAAGCGCGAGTATGCTTATAGTGAATCGGACGAAAAATCGCCAAAATTAAGCCGCGGTAAAAATTTTAGCGCACAATAAAAATAGCGCACATTTTATCGCCCTTTAGTGAATCAGGCCCCAAATCTCACTTGGCAATCTGCCAAAGCCTGTTAGAAACGAGCAATAACCACAATAAAGAAATTGCAGACACACGAAGCCAATGACTCAACATGTGGCAAACTCATGCTATCTATATATATATATATATACAGTATGTGGCAATACTGCTATATTGTACAATATACCTTCTGTTTGTTAAGAAAAAAACATTTTCTTCTCTATAAAATCAATAAAATTCTAAATTAAAAAAAAAAAAGAAACTAGAGTCCAAAATGGCTGAAGTGCTATATTTTCCCACTTTTATGTATTAGGAAACTACCTGACATTCCTGGTCAATAACCAACTTTCAAATTCCCACAGGATATAGCTAACCTGGAAACAGATCCAGTTCATATCTGGAATTAACCCATATGGGTATTTTAGTAAGTAAGGAGTGAACAACCCCCCCCCCCAGGCGTATAATACTGACTTTGAAATAGATGGGGTATCCAGATGATGGGCTTGTGTCTATTATGTGTTCATTATGCCAAATTGTACAGTATTTAAATGTACTACTCCTTTAATGAGGGACCTAGCTCTTGTGCTACTGGCTATTGGGTAGCTCATCCTCAGGAATTCACTTCTATCCTACATCTGTGCTTGAGTTCCTAGGCTGGTGGATATCACAGGAGTGCTACATTAGTATCTGTCCTTGGTGGAGTGCAAAAAAGCTTAATTATCCTGTGCTACTAAGCAACAGCCTGTAGCCTTCATACTGCTTCTTTCTTATTCACTCAATGAATACTGTCATGAGAAAACATGTTTTTTCAAAACACATCAGTTAATAGAGCTTCTCCAGCAGAATCCTGCATTGAAATCCATTTTTAAAAAGCACAAACTGTTTATTTAATTTAGAAATTTCACATGGAGCCATATTCTTCATTTCCCAGGGTACCACAGCCATGTAACCTGTGCTCTGAAAAACTTCAGTCACACTTTACTGCTGCACTGCAAGTTGGAATGAAATCACCCCCTCCCAGCAGACAATCAGCAGAACAATGGGAAGGTAACAAGATAGTAGCTCCCAGTACATATCAGAATAGCACTCAATAGTAAGAAATCCAAGTCCGGCTTGGGACTCCTCCAGTTACATGGGAGTAGGAGAAACAATAGGTTACCTGAGAGCAGTTCTAATGTGTAGTGCTGGCTCTTTCTGAAAGCTCAGACTCAGATGCAATGGACTGAGATGGCTGCCTACATTTGTTGGTTCAAAAATAAAAATTTAAATTGTAGAGTGAATAATTTGCTGTGTAAACAGTATAATTTAAAAATAAAAAGTACATCATAAAATCAAAGCAACTAAGCTGCATAAATTTATATTGGTGGCAAAACAATCCTATTAGGTTTATTTAATGTATACATGTTTTTTCAGTAGATTTAAGGTGATCCAAAACCCTTATACAGAAAACTCCAGGTCCCAGCATTCCGGATATCAGATCCTATACCTGTATATAATGGAAAGTTGCTCAGAATTATATTTTCACTCATTATGCAAATATAAATAAATTATTGGGTGGAATTCCAGCAACATTTAATAACAAATAGAATTACTAGTGTACTTTATAATTAATATGTTATAGAAAAAAAACATATTGCTACTATCTGCTTTAATGTGTAGACCTTTGATTTTTCCAATCATGAAAATAATTGTTTTAACTTCTTACTATTTGCTCTTTCAGCACATTTAATAAACTCCAAATGGCATAAGCCGAACAGCATTTGGCAGATTCTCTATTAAACTGTATCATGGGAGCACTTAGGCTGATGGTCTTCCAGCAAATGATTTGACTAAGCACAGCTCTGGAAATGCTCAAAATCTTTAGACCTGGAAAAAGAAATGTTTTATCTAACGTTAAATTAAAAGGGATGTTGTCATCATCAAATATAGTATTTGTATTTATTCCTAAATAGATTGCAGTCTGGAGTGAGAAATCGTAATTAAAGGAAAACTACCACCTTTCTGGAAAAAAAAAATTCTTTACATTCATGGAGTCTAAAGGTGGCCATACACGAGCAGATCCGCTCGCTTGGCGATGTCGCCAAGCGAGCGGATCTTCCCCCGATATCCCCACCTACGGGTGGGCGATATCGGGGACCATTTAGGTAAAAAAAATAATAATCCGATCGTTTGGCCCTGGGGCCAGACGATCGGATTATGTGGGCGGCAATGGGGCAGTCGGATCGGGGACCGCATCAACGAGCCGATGCGGTCCCCGATCCGACCAGATTTTCTAACCTGGCCGATCGAGATCTGGCCAATTTCAGGCCAGATATCGGTCGGCCAGGCCGCTCTGCTCTCCCCATACACGGGCCGATTAGCTGCCGAATCGGTCCAAGGGACCGATATCGGCAGCTATAGTCGGCCCGTGTATGGCCAGCTTAAGGCATGTAACTTCTGCCATAATGACCTAAATCAGCCCAGGTTGAGCAGTATTACATGACCATTGTTTTTGCTCTTCCTGACTCAAAAGTGATGCTGCTGCTGTAAAGAAAATAGAAGGATGTTGAACCTGTTTGCTTTTTTTAACTTATTTTCTTGACACTCCTTTTTGTGCTCTGATTAGGTTTGAGTCAACTTTATTCTACTCCAAGCAGCATAGACTTGAGTACAGTCCCAATCACTGGCCTTGGAATAGGCAAACTCCTTCAAGGCAGTGGTCCCCAACCAGTAGGTTGCGAGCAATATGTTGCTCACCAACCCCTTGGATTCTGTTCCCAGTGGCATCAAAGCAGGCGGTTATTTTTGAATTCTGGGCTTGAAATCAAATTTTTGTTGCAGAAAAACAGGTGTATTGCTAAACAGACACTCCTGTAGGCTGCCAGTTCACATAAGGAATAGCCAAACATAGCCCTTATTTGGCACCTCCAAGTACATGTTTCATGCTTGTGTTGCTCCCCAACTCTTTTTATATTGGAATGTGGCTCACGGATAAAAAAAGTTGGGGATCCGTGCTTTAAGGTTTTGTGTATTTCTTTGCTGCTTTTTACATGTATAATAATATAGTGGCCCAAGATTAAATGTTGCAATGTGTTTGGCCACTAAAACATTTTTACACAGGTTGCACATATTACAGAATTCTACATTGTTTCTGTCATGTGATAGAACCATTCACTTTTTTCAGTGATAAGTTCACAATTTATTAGTTTGATTATAAGTTTAACTATAAGTTATATAAATATGGAAGGGCAAAAAGAACCTATCCTATAATTTATATCCAAGCAGTCATACATAGAATTCAATATATATTTCTGAACCTTTCCAATAAGGACAAAGCATTGCAGCTGTAAGTATTTTGTTGATGTCAGCAGTACTAATTCCTGCTATAAAGCTTAAATTGTTCATGACAGCACAATCCCATAATGAATATATCTTTTGATGTATTTCTCGCTGTATGTCTTTCTCTCAATGTTGAGAAAATAAAAACATTATACAATAAAAACCATGGAAAGAGAAAACTTTCATTTATTTAAAAAATGTTGTTTAATAGTTGTAAATGAAGAGAAAAATAATGCTATTGCATATTTCCTGTTTAGTTTGTGAAGCTTATCAGATTTGATCACATTCTATAACCAATATGAGTTAACGGGCTAGCAAATAAGCAATAAATACTAAGGATGAAATATAACCATTCTGTGTATAAATTATGATTTCCACTTAGCCATAATCTAATAAATCTACCGCAGTCGTAGATTTATCCTATGGGAATTATTGATCCAACAAAAGATTTATGTGGTTTGGCCCGAAACTAAGCAGATATGTGAGATGAATAATGGCAAACAGTTTCTCTAATGCAATTCTTAGATAAGATTTTACACAGATAACCAAATTACTTCAGCAATGTTACTTATGGAAATGGAAATGATATCACTGGAATCATTTTCTTTGATTGCTATTGCAAACCATTTCATTATTCCCAATTTGTTTTACACAAAGCTATACAGAAGAGCAAAAATAACCTATCCATAATGCTAGCCTAATGGTAAAATAATGTATATATCAAAGCATTCCTATTACTAAGCCATTTGCATAGTGCAATAGCTAACTGGCAGAAAGAGCTTTCCTTTGGAGTGCACTTTGTCAAGTCACAGTTAGCAAAGTATCTAACATACACACTGAACCAGATGTAAGTCTTTGCCAGCCTTAAAAAAAGCAGCCATCAAATTGTCCTTTAAATTACATTTTCTGATACATAATCATTTGAGGTGCATAGAACTGAGAACACAAAAATGTAATCAGTGAACAGCCTATTTGAAATCTTTCAATACCTGCCACTTTGGTTAATAGTAAGGCTGCAACATCTCCTTAATCACTTAGATTGCCTTCTCCTCCTGTAACCCACCCACTCTCAGGAATTTGCTTTGGCTGTTGGCTTGTGGGCATGCTCAGTTGTTCTAAGCTCAGATTACTAAACAGGCCCCCCCAGTCTAGCAGCCAGTAAAGAGATGGCATTGCTGGTTCCCATAGAAACTCAGCTCTAGCTGTCTGCTTCAATTTTTTTCTTCCAACCAAATCTCCTGAGCTCAGCTCAAACAAAGCAGAACTTTTATCAGAGACAGTTGTGCCGGTGTGAGCCTGTATTCTTGATGAAATGTATGCTGAATAAGGGTCTGTGTGTGTGTATATGCTGTTTGCAGATTTAAATGTATCTGATTATGTATCAGAGGAATAATGGCCACCAGGTGAAAGCTGCTATTTGCTTTTGGAAAATGTGATGGTGCTGGCAAGGGGAGGGGATATATGCAGTACAAATGATTCCATTTGGGTGGGGGAGACGTGCCCAACTGATATACATTGTAGGCTTTACATGTCCTTTAAATCTCTTCAGTTTAAGCACTCACTGCTGAGTTTCAAACTGTCTTTGGAAACAACATTAGCACATGAACTATCAATTGGTTTCTGTTGATTAGAAGCCATACTTAAGCCTATCAAGCCTATCTCCACCATGTGCAATGCCATATAGTGGTGTAAGTGGTGTAAAGTTCTATGTGACAGGAGAATAGATTCTCTAAAACGATAGATCATATATCACATCTAGCAGACATGTCTGGGTTTTGTGGATGACAGCAAACTGCCAAAATTTTGGTGGAGCTGAAACAGTGTAATATAACAAAAGCAGAGAGTTAGGCACTCAAAAAACCATAAGGGGCACCGAAAGATGCTGCTAAAGCACAAAACGTGGAAGGCAATAGAGATATTGTTAAAATATTTTGTTAAATTATTTTTCCTTTTATATTATATTTTGGTGACCTTCATGGGTTTTTTGAGTGCCTAACTCTCTGCTTATGTGGTTGATGAACACTGTTTTTTCACATGACATGCTGAGGGTCTAGGGCTGGTGCCCCTGGATAATATTTCATATTTGGTGAGTTATTGCTTGCAGCATTCTTTCTACTATAATACTGTGTTTTACATTTCAATATAGAAATAGTGGTCTGGGGCTGTTTATCGTGATTTGGGCTGGGGCAAAAAAAGAGTTAAAAAAATAGTTAAAAAAACTTTTTTACTGAGCTTCTAACTTATTGCCAATGACACCCCAACCAAAAGTGCAACACATATCTACTTCTGGGCCTGAACAGCCATTTGGTAACTTCCAGTATATTCAGTTTTGGAATAGAGAACCAAAGGATAGTTTGCTGAAGAATATACGGCTATGATAATCATTCTAGTCACAAACGTGAACACTTTGGAGCAGATTTATCAACGTTCGAATTTGTTTTTTTTTTTTTCAAGATTTGAGTTTTTTTGCACTAAAAACTCGAATTCTAATTATTCAAAAACTCAAATGTCTGGTATTTATTAAGTGCATAAAACTTAAATGTAAAAATTTGCCGTCAAACAGCTTTCGAGTTTCTATTGTCAGTGGTTGTCAGTGGGAGTTGACCTAGGCAAAGTCAAGCTTAAAACAACAGTAGGGATATTTATTTAGATTTATTTACCCAGTGAATATATATGTATTTGGGAACTTGCACACTGACTAATTTTGGGTGCTAGTTATTTTAAGTTGACCTAAACTGACTATAATCATCTCTAAACTGCTTGTTGTGCAAGGACTTGCCAGGGAATGTTGCTAGGAAACATGGACTGCCACTTTTCAAATGCCACTTTGCCCAACTATTGCTTGCATGAGAGCCTTCAGGAGATTGCTATAGCAGGAACTAAAGAGGGGTGATTTGGCTTTGCACCCCTGAAACAAAAAAAGTTCTTAAATTGACATTTCTATATGTTGTTATAATTAGGGTAGTCTTTTCTTCCATCAATATAATACTCTGCATTTTGGTAATGTAATCGAACTTTAGTTTTACACCCCCCCTCCATTTTAAGTTTGGCTCCACAATTTTAAGTGTTGCACCACCAATTGTAATGCGTCTCAGTGGGTGCTTTTCTGGATTTTGCACATTATTCTGAATTTTTCACCAAATTTGGTCCTGGATTTTTGGAAAATGTCTTTGACCTTGTCATTAACATAATAGAGTATTTTATACTAAGTGTCTAGGTGTCTTCACCCTAAAGGTGAGGAGAAGGGATTAGAGGGAGAAATTTGGAAACAGCAGAGTATGTAATGAGAGTAGGTTATGAAACTTTCATTGCCAGATGTTAATTCACTGAATCTCTCACCTACATATCTAAGAGGCTCATGTGCTCATATAGCAGATTTGTTTGTCTGCTCTGGGCTAACATAGGGCTTCCAACAGCTGTTGTTATGTGGATACTCTGCTGCACAGCATTTAACACCATTGTGAAAAGTTTTGCAAGATGAACGTGTTGCGCAGTTATAGGAAATGTGCAAGCTCAAACCTTGTTTAGAAGTTATTGAAATACAGTGCTTGCTTCTAAGTAATATAGGGGAAGTATCATTTCCCATAAATGATATATCATTTTGTGTTTGCATGGTCTTCATTGATACCACAATAGGATAGAATCCCTAACTCTTGAATCAAATAAGTTTCATGGCCACTTGTGCATTCATGGGTTGTATATACATGCTGCAAATGCAGAGCATGTTTAGCTTTGGATATTTTTACCTTACAAAGAAACTGAATACAAACAACCTGCAAAATTTTCCTATGCAACCTATATAGATCAGACCATCTATTTACTTTAAGTAAATAGATGCTTTCAAAATCTCACTTTCAGAGGCAGCAGTTATGAAGAGTGTAGGGAAGATGTATTACATAAATACGGCCTCTTATACTAAATAAAAACTTTATATATAACTATCCTGAAGTGGAAGCAGCCAATAAGTTTAGAGTTTTTGATATTTTCCTTGATCCAGTATGAGGTTTCTTTTTAATATCAATAAAACTCTGTATAAAAGATAAAGTATTGGCAGACGATGAGTTCATGGGCTTATCTGAGTTGGAATGGTTTGTAACTTGCCCCATCTAGTGTTGAATATGAAAACTGTCCATCCAATGAACATCCAGCAGAATTTAAGCTAGAGTTAAAACATGTTGAGCCATTGTTTTGTGCCAATAGAAGGGGCATGAACACCACATTGAAAAATTCTGCTCTCTACATACATTTTTTCTAACCTTTTTGCATGTATTTTACATTTTCTGTGCCATGTGCATAAGTCAGTGGGTTCTGCAGTACCAGTTGGCAAGGGGTTCATTTACCATGCATCTTCAGGCAAAAAAAATCATTGCTATATTCTATTTATGAAAAGCATTGTCACAACTATTAGTAAGCAGCCTTGAAATATCTGGATGATAATTAAAAACTGCAAGTAGTAATATGTTATCTGAAGGGACACCAGATGTTCCTGGGCAGATCTAAGCAACTACAGTACAGGTATACGACTGTTAGGAATAGTCTAAAGCATTCTCTGATCACTAGAATTCTCTAAAAAAATATTCAATACCACAATAAGCTAATGTGTTAATGAAGGGGGATACCCAAGATAAAAAGAGCTAGAGGAAGAGGGTATATGAGCAAAAAAAATGTATAAAACATGCAGATATCATTATAATGTGCTCCATGCCTTTCACATCAACCAGTCGGGATGGAGCCCTCCCCGGCCACCCCGGGGAAGATGTCAGTTTAAGAAGTTGTCAGGGTGCCATGTTTGGAAGAAACTGGCAAACTTGTTTTCTATGAAGAACAGTTGCCCTACATAGTGGAAATAAGCTTTTCTAAGAAGATGGGCAGAGCTTAAAAATGCTTGCAAGGCAGTGTAATTTGGCCTTCCTATTGACTCAAATACATCTGGTGAAATTTTGCAGTTTTGTGTTGCAGAGCTTAAAAATGCCTTAAGTGCATTTCATTTCACCTTAACAATGACTCAAATGCAATTGCAAATTTTTAGGCAAAATGGCTAGTTTGGTTCATCACTAGTTGTTATCATATCTGCCAGATGTTTATTGGGCAGGCAAGATCAGATCTGTCATTTGGGGTAAGGTTGCAGCAAAACCAGGGAAAGATCCACTAAGCTGGGGACCTTTTCACGTGTCCAGATCTTTACATGTGTCGAAAAGGTGACATGAGGTGTCAGACTGCATCACCACAGGGTTCTGGATCTCCAGGTGTGGGATAGATAATGCAAGGGTTTACTGATGGCAGAGAATTTATGGGGATCTGGCCCTACCGTGCCTTGAATGTAAATGTGGTTTAGAGTTAATCATGTTACTGGAAATTATAATGTAATTGCAGACGCTCTCTTTCAGTTATAAGGCAAAAATTACACTATTACTGGATCCCCTTGCTTGAGACCCGAAACAAAGTAGCAAGTCTGACTCCTTGTCTGCAGGATATTTGGAAACAATTGTAACAAACACACACAGCTCGGCTCCTGGGAGTAGCTGCTGGCTTACAAACAGAGTAACAAGTCTGTAACTCGTTGGCAGCACAAAAGCTGCTAGGCAAACGTTTTGAAACTATTGTGACTACTCACAGCTCAGCTCCCAAGTAATACTGAAAGTTTGCAAAGGTACTAGC
Source organism: Xenopus tropicalis (assembly GCF_000004195.4). Lineage (NCBI taxonomy): Eukaryota > Metazoa > Chordata > Amphibia > Anura > Pipidae > Xenopus > Xenopus tropicalis. The sequence continues at coordinate 107,575,308 of NC_030681.2, forward strand.
TGTGTGAGAGATTTGATTGAACTGGCAAAGGGGAGTGCACACAGGGGGTTTAAGAAACCTATGCCTGACTCTGATAGGCTGCGTGGCCAGTGCATGTTAACTCATTCCTCACCAGCCAGCCAACAACTCACCCTGCAATCCTAACACTTTCAGTGGAAAGGTTTCTGGGCTGTAGTACCAGAGGCAGAGAAAGAAGGCTGGAGCGGCACAGAACATCTCTTGAGGCTGTTATTCCCATTATAGGGCAGATGATTCAGGGAGTCCTCACCCTAACTACATGGACTGTACACAGGTCAATACAGAGGCAACGGAAGAACTTATGTCAGCATACAAACTTCTGTTGAGGGGAGGTTGAAGGGAATTCCTTGGCTACTATGCTAGTAGATTTCAGCAAGGTGGTCTGCCATGTTTTCTGTTTTAAGTTGAAATGGTATAAGGACATTATTACAGAATGCTTGTTAGCTTGGTTCTCCAAAGCTTGAGTTGAGCTGGTTAAACCAGGGGCAAGAGGTAGCTCTTGTCTTTTCCCCATCTTAGTATATTGCTGAACAGTTTCTCAGAGGTATGCATATCTTTTTATGATGTGTTTTAAGGGTTTTTTCTGTTGCATTTCTTGGGGCTTTCCAAGTAGGTTAAGCTGGTTAGTAGCAGTTCTTTCATGGGGAATGTTTTGGTTTTTGATGCCTTGGTGGTGGTCTGGTTGCGGTGATCTAAGAAAGACAAAGCAGGCTGAAATAAGAGGCGTGTGTTGACTGGTCAGGTGTGTCACTGAGAATACGGGTAAGAAGGGAAACAAGCTAGGCCCCTTTTTCTTACACAGTGATGGGATGGGGCTTCCCTACACAAGGGGCTTTTTCCTTAATGTGTTTAGATGAGGGCTGGCTATTATGTAGTTGGATCCTAGGCAGTGTTGTACTCATTTGTTCCACATATACTGCTAGGTTAGGTTTGGGGAAGCACGTGATAAAACATCTGGATAGGTGGGAGATGGCATGGTTACAGGGGTAAGTTAAAATTGAGGGCTTAAAGGACAAGGAAAGGTAAATATAAATTAAAAGTAAGTCTAAAAGCATTATTTTTAAGTATTTACTGCATATCTAAATTCCCAGATCCCTGCTTGCTTCTCTGAGATATGGTGCTGGCAGCCTACAGCAGTGTGACAGTTACATCACTGAAATCTCTCTCCCCCTCCTGTAGGCTGCCAGCGGCAGTAGCCTTCAGTAGCAATGCACATGCATAACTTGATCCTGTCTCCTGTTCTGAGCTACACATGCCCACCAGCCAATCAGAAGCAGATCTGGCAGAGGGGAGGGGGGGAGGGAATGAAACACATGTGCAGTATGAAGCAAGGAGGGAAAGGAAGGGAGAATACCTTTTTAGAGATGGCTACCTGTTCTAGAAAATGTGAAGTAAGTGTGACTGAGTATATTACTGTATTGTAACATGATAACATTTTGCTTTTGTTTAATAAAAGCTGTGGCTATTTTCATCTGATTTTGTGTGGGGTCGGAGAATTTAAAGGAGGCAGCTATGGAGTAGTGGTGAAGGGGATATAAATAATATCTGGCATAGGAAGTGGGTCACTTTTATGAGCAATGTCTGTGCAGAATTTCAGTGCATATACTGGAGACCACTGTTCCATTATATACTATAGGTCACTACATTATTTGGTAGGGGTAACTGTGCACTTACACTGACATTACCATGTATTACTATCCTTTGCCTGTGGATACATGTTTTATGCTCTGATCAATGTACATTTCACTTAGAAACGTTACAAAAACAGAAAGGCTTTCAAAAATAGTGTCCTTTTTATTCATTTTAAAGTCACTTTGAATATCTGTTCACTGTATAAATTACATGTATACCTATACACAAAATACTTCCATGGCATCTATCATTTACAGTGAGGCAGTAGAAAAATAAATTGAATTATTTTGGGGTATTTACTTCTGTGCATGAGAACATTTCCTCTTCAAGGCATATATACAAGAAATGAAATAAAAGGACTAGATAGTTAAATATTTATGTAACTATACTGACACTGCCATAAGTGAAAGGCCCGGTGTGATCTTTCACTAGGTGCAGTGAGCACCACTAAGTGGCACTCTTGCCTCAAAGCTAAACTAATTGATGTAATGCCTGGAATCTGAAATTCACCCAAGGAAAAGCCGCTGAGAATCTCTTAAAATGTAAAACTCCATTAATGTTGCAGAATGTTGTCTGAACTAACTTCATCTACTGAGGAATGTGGAAAGTGGGCTACTTTAGACTTACATATGTTCAAGGATGTAATCAGAATTCATTTGTGATAGAAGGAACACTATTTGAGGCTATTAATTTGTCAAATAAACGAAAACTTGTCTGGAATTCTAATTGATGTAGGATTTAAGGCTTAGATATTTCCTATCCCCCTCCATAAAAAAAAAAACATAACAGCTTACCTAAAGTATTAATCAGACATCAATTTACTAATTACTGTATATGGAAAAGTAGCAGCACAATTTATCTGTAAAACTGTGTGCAAAATGTATTTTGTTTTTAAATCCAATTTTAATACGGGATCTATTATGTGGAAATCCGTTATCCAGAGAGCTCCAGGGAGGGCCATCTCCCATAGAGTCCATCTTCATTTTTAAAATGATTTCCTTTTTCTCTGTAATAATAAAACCGTACCTTGTACTTGATGGTAACTAAGTTGTATTCATTTATATTGGTGGCAAAACAATCCTATTGGGTTTATTTCATGTTTAGATATTTTTTAGAATTAGAATTAAGAAATGGTGATCCAAATTACTGAAAAATCCCTTATCCATGAACCCAGGACCCCAGGTCCTGATCATTCTGGATCATGATAAAGATGTACAATATGGCATATTTGGTTGGTTCTCTTTTCATATACTGCCTTTAAGATTGAAAGCAGTTGATGTTGTATAAAATAGAATGTAGGAAAATTGTTTCATGAAAAGGCACTGTTGTTTTCCTTCTATACGCTTACTCCATATTGTTTAAAAATGCATATAAAGTGTAGAAGTAAAAAGGTGCATAGTATTTGTGAGAATTATCTGCAAAATTGAAATTGACATTTTTCTAGGAATTTTAACAGCTGCAGCAGCAGTGTACCTTGAAAGTGCCGGGCCCCCATGCAAAAAATATTTGGAGTCTTATCTCCCCCTTGTGCCATGCCAAGTGTTACACTGGGCCAGTAGGACACCGGGAAAAAAATAGTTTATGACAGCCCCCCCCCGCTGTATATTATGCCACTGAGATGGAGATCAACCATACAATATCTAGTATGTAATGGTGATACCAATTTGTATTTGACACTAATTTTCTGTTACACTGTGCTTTTAGATTATCAAGAATGTGTGCAATATTCCACATGATGGGGTGGTTACTTCAATGACCTTATTGCCAAAGTGCTAACTAAATTGTACCATTTGGTTAGTTTTACTAATTCTCACCTTTTCATCCTTCAGACATAGCTTACTCAATGTTTCACAGTCTATTAAAACAGGTGTGACCGTGTGTACCTAGCTTCTACTTGTTTTTTTTTTGTTTTGTTTTTGTTTTAAAATAGTGGTTATTAAATGCTCTTGCTTAAATATAAAGTCTCAGGTTCTACAGACCTTGGAAAAATATAAAAGGCCACTCAGAAGAGAGAAGTCTTGTCAAAAAGCATTTCTTCTGGACAAAGTAAATGCTGGTATGGTATATAATATCTGGAAACCTGTTATCCAGAAAGCTTTGAAATTTGGCAATGCCATTTCCTATAGTGTCTTCTTTATACAAACAGTTTCCATGTGTGACTTGATTTATCTTTGTAATAATATCTTTGTAATAAATACATTTAGTTTTGTTTGTATCATGAACTCTATTTTTTGGGCATAATTTATATGGACTCTATTTGGAGTAACTTTGGTAATAATCTATTTCTACAAATGGACATTAGAGGGCAGTATGTGTTCAGGTATAAATGGTTGGGGATCTCATAAATTAGTTTCACCTGAGGAAGGAACTGGGTAACACAACCCCCCCCACCCCGAAACATTGTGCAGGGTGTTTATGGCATCTGTCTAAATCACATGGAACAAACACAATACCAGTTATTTATTTGCAAGTGATCTCTCTTTTGATTTTTTGGCATATGTTACTGGTTGAAAGGTACCAGGAGTATCCACTTGCTCTTTTTTTACAAGGTACATTTAGCTTGCCTTTAACTAATCTGGGATATGGTAGAAATTAGCTAACTTGCGATTAATTGCCTCTAGCGGTGGTGGATCTCCTTTGAATGCCCATATTAGTGCTTAGGGTTTAGTTATCCTTTAACTCTGAGCTTCTCCAAAGATTGTTAACTGTCTGTCTGTTCATAATATCCCAAATTCAAAGTTATAGAGTAACCCTGTTTAAGTAGACATTGAGAATTGCTTTCTGGTTGTTAGAACATTGCAGTTTAAAAACCTGGACCAAGATCCCCTTGATTGGCTATTAAATATTAGATATTGAGCATCATTCTACCTGGAAATTGGGGATAGTTGGCAGGAAGGGAACAGGGAGAAAATAACAGGGTAAAACAGAGGATGATCATGATCCCATAAAATGAAAGGAGTAACTTCCTTGCAGAAATAAAGATATGGCACAGTGTTATCATAACAATGTTCGTGAGAAACACACACAAGTATATTTTTAAGGCCTCCTCAGAATGCTATAATGTCAGATCAACAGACACAACTCTGTTAATGCAAAACAGCAGCACTGATCAAAGTTGATGGTTCAAAGACACGTAAAAGTAAAACAATTTGAAATTTACAACTCTAATTAAAGTCCTGCCAAGGAAGTGCATATCACTATTTCGTAACCTCATGAAACTATTCTTTAAACATATTAAAAATAACTTTAAGAGCACCTTTTAGTTTTATACGAAGAGCAGATTTAATCTCATTTCTGTGTTTACTAAACTTTTTGTCTTGGCCTCTTCTGTAAATTTCTCTAGAGTTTTACTACACTCAGTGAAAGGAGAGTGTGCAGGGGTTTCATTAATGATGCTTTGTTCAGCAAATGTCACTAAAACAACACATTAGCACTGATTAAAATGTGTAAAAGGATTCCTGTAGTGCAAGGAACATAATCAGGTGAAACCTTAGACATTGCAATAATGTGAATTTGGCTGCAACTTCCTTAAATGCCTTGAAGACTATAGACCTTCACGACATATAGAAAACAAGTGATTGGTAGCTTGTGACTTTCCTTACATAACCCATTGATTGTAAATTCTGTTGTATCAGAATGTATTTTGTATAACATGTATGGGACCTGTTATCCAAAATGCTTGGGACCTGGGGTTTGACGGATAAAAAGTATTCTCAGAAATTGAACCTCCTGACTAAAAAATAATTTAAACATTAATTAAACCCAAGAGTATTGCTTTACCTCCAATAAGGATTCATTATATCTTCGTTCAGATCAAGTACAAGGTACTGTTTTATTATTGCACACAAAAAAAGACCAATAGTAAAGTGGTAGTAATAGAATTCAATATTCGTTATGTAGCACTTTAAAAATTATACATAGCCATAAAGTATATTACATACAACAAAGTCGTGCACAATGGGGAAAAAGATAAAGCAGGATAACGGATACACTTACCAAAATGAGAATAAACCCAACATTTCGGCAAAAAGCCTTTCTCAAGGGGAATCCTCAGGACAAACAATTTTTCTCTTTATATTGTAATTTGAGTGCCCTCCATACATTTATTTCTTATTACAGACTAAAAGGAAATACTTTTTACAATTTTGAATTATTTGATTAAATTGGAGTCTATGGGAGATGGCCTTCCTTGTTGGACACATGGCTTTAGAAGCTTGAGATGCAGCAAAGGATATGATACTATATATGCTGATTTTTTATGTTTTCATGCTTCCCAGCCCACAAGTTTGCAGATTATACCATTAAATGAGGTATCTTTTGTTAGCTATTTACAAATTATAAATCTATCTTTCTTTTATAATATCCTACAAAAAATCAGAAAGGTTTACAAGTGCAGTGTGCAAAGTGCAATTTCAGATGCAATTAACGTGTTCTACCCAGGTGTTTTACCTGACGCAATTGCATCTGATGCATTTTATTAAGTGCACTTGAAAGTATGGTTCATTGCGAATCAGACACTAGATGGTGTCACGTCTGGCTCTCACCATCAAAATAACAAGTGTGCATGATTCTTTAGGCACCAGTATGCTCTGTTTGTTGATGCAGACCACTGTGGGAGCCCTGGAGCTACTACTACGATTGTAAGTGGTGGTAGGTCTTGTGTAAAGGGAAGCAGTGCTGACTGCATATATATACAGACGTACAAGTAGCAGTTTTGGATGCAGAAAAGTTGCACAATCACAACTGCAATTATAAATAAGTCCTATCATCCAATATTCAGTAACCACTTCCTCCTTTAAAGTTGTCTAAATTCAAAAAGTTCTTTACACAGTGTCCAACTCTATCATTGTATCTATTACTACTGGTATCCATTACCCAGAGACCCATGAGCTTAGTGCCAGGTAGTTTATCAAGGTAATAGTGACACCTTAATGCTAAATGTGAAAAGTTTTACTATCCCTTAAAGACATGGCATTCCGAATTATAGAACAACACTTTCTCCCATATGTATTAAAATTCACGTTTGCCCAGAATGTAAGTAACCCATAGTAACCAACGATATGTTTGTTTTAAGCAGGTTGTTGATGCATTGCTATGGGTTACTGTTCCTGGCAAACTTAATACTTTTTATTACAAAACCCCATTTCTGTAAAAGCACAGGTCCCATAATCCCAAACTTGTATTATCTATTACTATCTTTTATTTTCAAAGATTTTCTAATATATTCTGTGACATTGCGTACATACATACTGTATCTAGCCTTATTGTGGGAGGCTATGAATGTATATAAATGCAACCAAGGCAACATTTATGAGTGTGGATACCTTGATGATTATGCTCTTGTGCCTGGCCTTTAGATGAAACTTGGTATTTACTGATCAGCAGTGGATTTTTATAACCCTGTACTAGACAGCATTGCTCTATTCATAATATCACATCTCACTTTCCTTAGAAGCCATCCTTCTCAATATCCCACTTTCTGCATGTCACCTCCTTTTTTAAAAAATTGGAAGCTCTAGTGAGCAGGAACCTCTATCATTTGTATTGATCTGTATCTCTATGGTTTTTACGTATGGGTGGCTCAGCAGACTGCTGGCTTTAAGCTCTTAGGTTTCAAATTTGATACCAACCAGGGCACTGGCTACAAGGAGTTTGTGTGTCCTCCTTGTTATCTGCCTGAGTTCCCACTCTCCATAAACATTCAAGCAAGTTCATTTGTTTATAAACTGACCTTACTGATTCTCAGTTGAACGAAGTTGATAGAGATCACAGACTGTAAGCTCCAACGCAGCAGGGACTGAAAGATAAATAATCCACATATTGTATTAAATATATCACACTAATAATATCTGTTACCAGAATACTGAGCAACGATAATTTGCTAGGAATAATAATAACTTCACATGCATAAGACCATTGGTGTTTTCTGGAAAAGTTAAATATATTCTTGGTTGAAAGGTGAATGACTGTGACCTCTTTGTAACTTCCAGACTAGGTTTCAGTTGACCCAGCATCTGCAAGGCCATGTCATGTTATTCCTCCTTCAGTCATCATGAAACTCATGTGTGGTGCCAGCTTGTCATGTAATACCTATGCTTTTGTAATGAGTGCACAAACCTGTGTGGAACCAGCAGCCAACCTGAATAACAGACGCTCTTATACTGCAAGAGGAAAAGTTACTTTCTTAACACCTTCCTCTCTATATAGGTTCTGATAAATATTTTCCATTGAGATTAAATCCTTACCTTATGGAATGAGAATTGATTCAGCACAATATTGTTTTATGAATTCCTTCAGAACAATACATTTTCTTATTTTAACTTTGTGGGTCTTTGTTCTTATTAACACAATCCATTTGATATTTTTTGGAAACAAATAAAGATAGATATTTTTAATATACTTTAGTAAACAGATGCTAAAACGAGTACTGCACTAAAAAGAAAATGGCCATGAACTGTGTGCATGCATTTATCAGTTACATTTGTAATACAGGTATGGGAACCCTTATCTGGACACCCATATCCAGATATTTTCCATAGACTCCAATTTAATCAAATAATTCAATTATTTACTTTTTCTCTGTAATAATAAAACTGTACCTTGTACTTGATCACAGCTAACATATATTATTTCTTACTGCATGTAAAACAATCCTATTGGGTATAATTAATGTATAAATATTTTTTTAGCAAATTTAAGGTATGGTGACCCAAATTATGGAAAGATCCCTAATCTGGGAAAACCCTACGTCCCAAGTTCTTCATTGGGTGGGACATCCCCTTCCCAGAGAAAGCACCATAGCGCTTAAATACAGGAGTTGAATAATGAAGATTTAGGCAGCCTTTGCCTCCAAACTCTTATAAATACATCTATTATTATAATTTCTCCAGTGGAAACGCTTCCATTAGGAGCTTCCCCAAACTTTGCACCTTTTCTTACAAAGCCCCCCAGATGGAATGGTAGTAAACACACTCTAGCATCCGGCATTCTTATGTCTCTTTCATCTTGACCACAAGATGTGGGGATTGGATACCACATATGCAGACCACATATTTACATGTTTTGTTCTACAGTTGTTTTTTTTAACCAAAAGCAATATCATAGTTAAGTTGAGGAAAAAAGACCCTTCCAAATGAACCCCAGTACACATATATGCACACACTTGTATTGACCTATCTATACACTCGCATATATATATATATATACCTATACTAATTGTAGATTAGATCAATATTCAATGCTTTGAAATTACAATCTCTAAGAGAAGAAACTTTCAGTGCAGAAATTGACCCAAAGAATTGGTCAATGCTTAAATGCTTTTGTAACATAAAAGTTGATGGGGCAATGCTGTGATGTCACACGAGGGGAGGAATGGTAAGTTGACGTTGTCAAAGAAGAGGCATGGGATCATGTCTGGCCTAAAAACAACAGAGGAGGCCTTGCATGAATTCTGACATGCCACCCATCTGAACCCACCTCAAGCTGGCTGTCCTATTGGAAAACCTTAGGGTCCCATAGGTTTTAGCCCAGCTCACGATCACAAATTTAACATATTGAGTTTCAGTTGTCCCTTATATATATATATATATATACTAAAATATATACTATACATATATAGTCATTATGGTTGAACGTGATGGACGTATGTCTTTTTTCAACCCAACTTACTATGTTACTATGTTACTTTGTGTACTGTATGTGTGTAAATGCAGAGAGTGCTTGTTATTAATAACAAAACAAGTAAGGTGCAATATAAAAATGTAAGATCCCAGAACAGGGGATGTCAACATTTTTAGCTACTTTGATCAGTTCAAATACATTAAACACATAGACAGACACAGACAAACAAATACACACACATATATACAAGATTGCATAATGTGCTATTTTATTTGTGACACAAAAATTGAACTCACTTCATTACAACTGTTTTCAGTTCCTGTGAAATTACCTTTTGCACCTCATTAAATTCATGGCTACTGCTTTTTTTAAAGGGCTAACTGAAAACAGCTTTTAAGTCTTAACAATTTTCAAAGTGCATAAAAAAAAATGCTACAATAATTTACTATGAAAAGTACAATATTGGAAAAATTAGGTTCAACAGACCCTCTAATTGATACACTCTGTAGTACTGGATATTTTATAAGCTGAAAGTAAGCTATCCTCAAGGGGATATTAGTTTTCTGTATATAATAACAGGAAAACTGTATCCTGACATTAAGGTCTGAATGAGTATCGGGGAACAAAAAGGCCATAAATTAACATCAATTATGCATTAAAGTTCCAATTAACCTGGCTGACACTGATATACTTTAACAAGGTACAATTAGATAAAAGAAGCAACTCTCTAATTACTTGGGACAGGACCTTTTGACCTGTTCTGTACTTTTATCCCAGCGCCAACCTAACGAGGAAGGAAGTGAGAAGAAAAAGACGGCGCGCACGGCGAGAGCTCAGAACCGCAAGCTGTCCCTCTGTTGCCTTCGTCACATTGTCAGTCCATTAATTTTTTATGGTTGTCACCTTTTAATTGCTAGAAGTGAAATGTATTTTTATTTTATTTCTTTACATGGAAAGGACTTACAGTTTATTATTTCAAAACCATGTGATTTCTGCCCCCTCCCTTTTCCTTAATGATTCTAAATAACTGGAGTGCCAGCAAAATGAGGGGCCTGGATGAGTTCTTGAACAAGCATAGTATCCAAGGCTATTATGATACTAAAATCTACAGTTAGTATTGATGTTGGTATATAGGGTTTATGTATGTGAGTGTATAGATAGGTCAGTATAGGTTTGTGGGTGCTGGGTTTACTTGGAAGGGTTGAACTTGATGGGTATAATAAGAGATTGCAATTTAATTTTTAGGCACCAGAGCAATATAAATAAAAAAGCTTTATTGCAAGGTCTGAGTATTAGATGGATATTAAATTATAATTTATTTAGTTGAAAGGTGCTTTTCTTTTTTATATGGTAACCAGAATGTATTCAGATTTGAAAAAAATGTCACCTTGATTTTAGCCCCCCCCCATCTGGAAACCTGCAGTAAAAATGCTGTTAGTAATTTGCATCTGAATTTTTTACCTGCCCCATTAAATTGCGTAGAATTGTCAGCAAAGTCCTCTGATGAAGCAGCGGAGCAGAATTCACAGAAAGAGCATAGGGCCATGACACAACAGGGCCAAAGACAGGGCAAGTAAAGCCAAAGTGAAAGCAGATCACTTTAGATTTGGTAAGGTGGTGATGGGATGGGGGATACCAATGTATCTCCCCCTCTCAGCCATCATGAATAAAGCACTGATGATATCAGGCACTGCTGTATTCATGGGGGCAACTGTAGATCTCAGTGATCCAAAACAGTGCCAATTTAAGTAGCAAGGAAGGCAGTGTGCAAAGTGCAAACAAAAATGGCATATTACCATACCTCCCAACTGTCCTGATATTCGTGAGATAGTCCCTATTTTAACAGCTCAACCTGCAGTATTTGATCTCCTGCACTGAACCCAAAAAAGATACAAAATTTCTCAAACTTAACTAAATAAGCAGGCTTTTGGCAGAGAGCCCAGAAAACTTAACAGGCAACACCTGCACTTAGCTACAATTGTGACTCATAAGATAAACAGGTCTTCACCTTTTTTAGCAAAACTGTAATAACACATAAAACAAGACCCCAAAACCCCCAGAAATGTGTTCAAACTTTTTTTTCTTATTGTCCCTATTCACAAATTTCAAATGTTGGGAGGTATGTATTACACCCATTTTTTGCACTTTGCAAGCTGCCTTTCCAGGAGTTAATGACCCCTAAAGTATTCAGTACCCAGCATTCCAAAGTGATTCCAAACTGTTTGCTGCTTGATGAATACAGTGCTATTTGTGTCAGTGTTGGAAAAGCAGCACAGATAGGGAACCAAGGAATTACTTCCTGCTCCAGGCAGGTGTAAATAAAAGGCTTTCTTCTGTGTTTTTCTCCAATATTTGCATTTAGTCGTCCACCTTGCATGTACAGAAAAAGGAAAAAGGGTTAAGCTTTTTTTAAAGAGTAAATTAGGAGGAAAATTACAAGAAATTTGCTTGCCAACAAATAGTGATGAGCGATTTTTTTTGGCAGGCATGGATTCACAGCGAATTTCCACATTGGAGAATTGTTTCGCAAAACTTCTGTGAAAATTGGGCACAGAAAAATTTGCCGCGGTCACGTCAAAAAAGGGTGGGCGACAAAAAAAAAAATTAAAAAAATGGAAGAGACTGTGCTTTGTTTTCATTTGTGTACAAAATGGTTCTAGCTTTATCATAGGAGAGACAACATCTGGAGGACTTAGTTTTGATTTCTATTTTTTTATTGGCTATAACTAGAATGGTAAAGCTACCCAACAGGTGCCACATCATTCTGCCTGGCTTTTTGGTCCTGTGGCCCCAAGGCTAGAACGATTGTGCCAAAAGATTATTTAAGAACTGTAAAGAACCTAACTGAGTGTGTATTAACCCTAGATGTTCCAGTATAATTGCTACAGATAATGGATAATCTCCATCCTAACCACAGACATGCCAGTATAAATAATAAAATAGATAATGCTCATTTTAACCCCAGTTGTGCCAGTATATTTACTATGGAAATGAATAATCTGCATACTGACCCCAGATGTGCCAGTATAATTACTACAAGAAATAGATAATCAGCGCTCCTTTAACCCCAGATAAGCCAGTAAGATCACTGAAAAATGGCCAATTAGACCAGCACCAAAGTTCTTCTTTCATGCTGCTCCCACACTGCTTGTCTCTGACTCTCTCCCTCTCTGCCTTCCTCTGCCTGGCTCCTGTATGAAAAATCCAAGATGGCACTGTGTTTCACAGTGGAACACACAACCATCTTGGATTTCTCTTCTCAAATGAAGAACCAAGGACAAGAAGGGCAATGCAGGACATGTAAACAGCAATTTGGGACTGCAGGCTGGGAGCTTTGAAGTATTCAAAATTCCAGTAGCTCCCTAGCAGCTGTGTCTGTTATGGAGAACCAAGAGATGAACTGCAAAGAAAGGGTTATTGATATAATTATGTTTGTAATGAACAGACAAGGCATTAGAGATTGCAAAAAGTATGGGTACTAGCACTTCACAGCAGCATATTGAAAGAAGGGTTTTGTGAATCTTTGAAGCCAGACACATGTAGGGACCCATAGGGTTAAGCTCCCTATGGTGTTATCCCCTCTCTTTCCCTTATCTGTGCTGTAATAGGGCAGAGCCCTCTACACTCAGATTACAGTTCTTAGGCTACCCCCTATAGGTTTAGCCCAGGTTGACCCCTCCCCTTGTGCAGACTATATAGTGTCTTGCACAAGGAAGTGTCTTCCTCTTTGGCTGCTGGTGTCTAAAGGCTCCTGTCACTGAGCCTGAGGCATTGGCCCCAGTAAGGAGAACTGCTTAATTGTAAGTCGGGGACAGGGCCCCGTGAATGAGAACTAGCCAGCGCAGACAGTTTTACTTATAGCACCCTCTAGGAGAGGTGATTTGTAGTCATCTTATCTAGCAAGGGCAGTTAATAGCCCCAACCAGGAGTTGTAAAAGGGTTTAGTCCACCCCGGCTCTGTAGTCGTTCTTTAGGGACCGGTTTTATTAGACGCCAGGTACCAGTGTTAGGAGCTCTCCCCTGGACCACAGTCGGCCAGAACACTCCCTTCTGAAAGATCTATATCTCAGGTGTCAACTAATCCTCTGTGCATCCTCCAAGTGGGTTATTCTGTGCCTAAGTGTCACCTTTGTATCTTCCACGGTGATCACATGTTCCATACTGCTGTGTCTGTATATAGTATAACCCTGCTGCACTATTAAGTTGTGCCTTGTCCAATAAACTTGTACTATAGTTCATGAGCAAGAACCTTTCTGGCGTCCATTATTCCATCTACACCTCACAAGCTTATATAGTTGTAGTTCAACTACACCCTCAGCTCCATTAATACCTCCCATATAGCGGAGGCCCACTCCTGTGTATTAAGGTGGCATGTAACACATGCTCTATACCTATCACTAGCTTGGGTTTTGCCATATCATAGCCAAACAAGTGTTACACACACTTATGAGGCAAGCTTTTTGGTAAAGCCAAATTGCACTTCTTGTTTCCCAAACATTGATGTTCCAGCCGCTAGACTTGTCAGTCTTCCTTCTGACTGATTCAGGATTACAAGGAGCTAAAGGTGCTAAACTGCACCAATGGAAATACCAATCCCAACCAGCAACTAGTTTTAATTAATACAAATTTGAAAATGAAATCAAACAGTTAATTGGTTACTATGAGTAACTGCACTAGTGAATTAACCTCTCTGTGTACAAAATATTTATTCTTTTAGAGAATGATGTTTTATTGTTTTGGTTTTAACATTTTCTTCAGTCATTGTAACAATTTATCAACAGTAAAAGTAACATTTGCAGGTACCCAGATTGTAATCTCAGTAGTTATGTTTCATGTGGGTGAGGCCTACTAAGCTTGTACCCTGGCAATGGCAACCGTGTCAATGCTGAACATGAAGAGTCTGTAAAACAAACTATTAAAGAAATCACATTCTGTGTTCCAATCTTTAATGTGTATCCTTTATTTACTTTGTCACTTTTAGAGCCTATAAAGCTTGCACAAGGCCAAAATTTTAATAGAAACTTTTGTAAGTCATGCAACTTCAATCATTTGCTGTATTGAAACATTATTATGCCTGCCAGTTTTGGATTTGGAAAACCATAAACATTTGTAGAGTTTTCCTGCTGAGCAAACAATGCCACCTCCTTGTCATTACCAGTAAAATCTGGCTAACAGAGGTGGCAATTTCATTAAAGATAGTGGATAAGATTACCATAGAAGAGCAATCAAGCAACAGCAAAAAAAGAATTAGGCTGTTTTGAGCATTATAAACCTGTAAAGTGGATTGAAAACCCATTAGATATAGGGCATATTTCCCTTTAATATATCTCCACAGGGTTGCTGCACAAAGTAGAAGAGTAAAACACAGGTGCAAATATATGTTATAACAACTGCTCAGTTCTGGTACTGGTATAATGTCAGAAGGGAGGTTTTGTATAACACCCTCCACCCCTTGGTACATTTATTAATATTATTTATGTAGCTCCAACACAATTACTATACACCACTCTTTGCCCCGGTGGAGCTTACTCTCTAAGGTCTCCATCACATTTACTAGGGGCAGTTTTATTAGGAGCCAGTTTACCTGCCTGTAACAGAACATACCAAGTACTATCTGGTCTAGAATCAAACTCGCAATGCAGCAGTATCAGTTCTTGTAATTTGCTGTAGTCTAGCAATTGCATGTAACATGGCACTTCTTGATTTGCAATGCTCTGCTCCCAATACAAAAAAACCCCCCATATCAGTATCCATATATAATGTTCATTATTGTTGGAGAGTAATCATTAATGAATGAGGGATGCAGAGCCTGCTAATCAAGTATTTTGGTTTCACTTTACATGGCAGCCGCAGAACAACTTGGTAAATTGTTAAATTGGTAAATCACTAAATCTTGTACTACTTTCTAGTAAATATCATATTACTGTCACTTATGGGTGAAGTAAAGGAGCATCTTTATTAAAAGTAACCTGTTATCTTTCTGTTTTAATTGGGAGTCCATACATAATGTTATAGCAGCTTCAGTTCCCTTGAATGTAAAAGTCATCAAGAATCATTTTCTGTATGCAAATATTTCTGTCATCATTTTATCATTTTCAGTTTATTCTTTAGAGAGCATGTTGTTAAGTCCCTGAGGGGCTTTATTAAGACTATTAATAAACACATTAATGATTCTTAATCTAGTTGGGTCCCCATTCTGTTCAGGGTGTTTTTCCATGAACCCTTTTATAAATAATCTTCTGTTTTAACAGATAACAGTAAATAAATAAATAAATAAATAAGAAACCCTGACATTCATTCATTTTCAGTTTAGATCAACAGATCAGAATACAAGTTTTTTCTACAAGGTAATGGTATAGGAGCAACTGCTACATCAGTGCCTCCAAAGCTCAGGTAATACGACTACATTTTAAAGGACAATGAAAGGTTAATATAAATTAAAAGTAAGTCTAAAGGCATTCTTTTTAAGTACTTACTGCATATCTAAATTCCCAGATCCCTGCTTGCTTCTCTGAGATATGGTGCTGGCAGCCTACAGCAGTATGAAGACTACAGTTACATCACTGAAATCTCTCTCCCCTTCCTGTAGGTGCCAGCGGCAGCCTTCCTATTCTCTGAGCATGTGTGTAACTTGATCCTGTCTCCTGTTCTGAGCTATACATGCCCACCAGCCAATCAGAAGCGGATCTGGCAGAGGGGAGGGGGGGGGGAGGGAATGAAACACACATGCAGTATGAAGCAAGGAGGGAAAGGAAGGGAGAATACCTTTTTAGAGATGGCTGCCTGTTCTAGAAAATGTGAAGTAAGTGTGACTGAGTAAATATTTGATTAGGTGAGCCAAAAGTGTGGTGTTTTTACTAAACAATAGGAGGACTATTGGGCAGTATGCTTTTTAAATTTTGACTTGCATTCTCCTTTAAGCAAATAATCCTATTTTTTAAAAATGATTTCCTTTTTCTCTGTAATTATAAAACAGTTGGTTTCTACTTGTTCCCAACTAAGATATAATTGGATTTATTTAATGTTTACATGATTTTTAAGTAGACTTTAAATATGAAGATCCAAATTCCAGAAAGACCTCTTATCTGGAAAACCTCAAGTACCAGTACCAGTCTGGGCCCTTTGTGCACTTTCGTGTAGATTTCTTGGCCCTCAGCAGTGACGGGTCTACTTCACCTCTTGTTAAAATGGACCTATCACCCAGGCATAAAAAGCTGTATATAAGTATTTTAACATCCCAGCTGTCAATCACATATTGCCTGCCCTGCTTCTATGCCTTAGGCCTTAGGCACAGAGGTGGGACAGACAATTACTTTCACTTTCAATTCAGAACTTCTTTTTGTGCACTCCTCATTTTCCCCGTCCCTCCTCACCATCTAATCAGTGCATGGACATGGGTATCAGCCCCCCCCCCATACTGGTCCCCATACACGAGGCGATTTCACTCGTTGTGCGACGAACGATTATAACGACAAACGATCGTATGGCAATCGGGTTTCCATACGATATGCCATCGAACGGGCAACGATAATTTGCAAAAGATTTCATCGTATCATTATCGTAAAATACGTACGATCGTACATCTACGTACGATCCAATGTCGTGGCGGAAGCGGTATTTATTTATGCTTGTTGACTTCCGCTGCTGGCAATCATGACATGCGCATAGAACAATCGTTCGAAGACAAATGTCTGACACTCACACCAACTGGCAGATTTTATCATTAAACGACTAAAATTTTTAAACCTGGCCGATCGATTTTGGGGACGATAATGTTGGGTCGATTAGTGGGCCGACGATCGTTTGCACACCATCAACTATACGATAACTTAACGATAGTATCAGATCGTTCGGGAATCGGTCGTTTGACAGTAAAAAATCGGCCCGTGTATGGGGGCCTTAAGCCTTAAACCCGTGGCATCACTAAATTTTTAAATAATTCTGCATGTTATGATGCATTTAATGATCCCAGCATGACCAACCAAATGCTAATTAAAGGAAAACTATACCCCCAGAATGAATACTTAACCAACAGATTATATCATATCAGGGTTATATCATATTAAATGGCCTATTAAAGAGATTTACCAAACTGGAATATTTATTAGTACATATTGCCTTTTCACATCTATTTATATTAAGCCACCATTTTGTGATGGTCTCTGTGTTCCCTCAAAGATCACCTGACAGGAAATTATGCAGCTCTAACTGTAACGGAAGAAAATGGTTTATTGAGATGGAGCAGGGTTTTGCATATGAGATATGTTATAATTTGGGTTGTGTATAGTTTTCCTTAAATCTTCCAGTGCTTTCCTGAATAAATCCTGCTCCTGTAATCTAAAATCGGCATGTTTTGAATGAAGCATCTAATACAGACCTCTAGAGCGCTCATATGTTCAACAGCTCAAGCAGAGCAGACAGTGTAACTATGTTTGCTTTCACACTCTCACTTTGCTTCTAGTTAATACAGTAGAATACCCATTTTACATTTGTCAGGGGCCCAGAAAAAACGATGCAAATCTTTGAAAATGTAAAATCAGGGAAATGCATTATGAATTATATATTAGTGGGCTATAAAGAAAAGGTGCACAATGCAGGAAAACGTAAAATCAGGGTATGTAAAATTTAGGTTTCATTGTGGTAAAAAGCCATTAAAAGTTCTAAAAGTTCTGTTTGAAAGTATGTTCCTGAGACAATATCACTGAAAATTTGACCACAAATGAAAATCTGTAGCACTTATTATCATCCTATTTGAATCTGTAAGTTATCCTCCCACTTAGATTGTAAGCTTTATAGGGAAGAGATTTCTTTTTCCTTATCTCTTCAACACTTAGCACTTAACCTTGAATGGAACTGTAGTTTGTATTTTTTTTTTTATTTCATTGACCCCTGACTGTTCTATGAATGGTATTGTTCTACTGTACAGATCTACATGCACACGTATTGCTATATAAATACACATTTACATTATATATATATATATACATACATATGTGCTGTAGACACTTTCCTATGCAAGCACAAAGCTTACTATACCTTTTAAAAATAAAAGAACAGTATTATTTAAGCACAAAGGCAGTAACACTTTACAGCCAATGAACATTTAGCTTTGATCAGTCTTGCACAGATTGAATTGATGAAGGCAAATGTCTCACTGGTGGCTATGGTTTATTGCACTTTTTTGCAACCTTTTTAGTAAATGAGTCCCACATTGCCTTGTTTCTTTATTGGTGCGCAACCCTGACTCTAGTCTGTCAAGCCATATGAATAAATACAATTTGTTATTTCATATTTGCAATAGTGTTGAATTAATTAAGAAATCTATACCAGTGATCTGGTTAATATTATATTGTTTAAAGGTAAAAAAATAATAATAATTCCACACTATGACATTATGACTGTTGAGAAGAACTGCAGTTATTTCTTTCTTTTTTAGCCTTGGTTTTTGTGATGAACTGATTGCAATGCTCATTTTACTTATATGTGGTTTGACAGCATCTGGCATTTAAAGGAAACTATAGGTAATAAAAACTATTATGAAGTTGCCAGAGATTTAGCATTACTAAGACGTGATAACATTTGTTCAAGGCTGCCTCCTACTCGTTGAGAAACCCTTGTTCAGACTGCATAGAACAGGTCATAGTTAGATTCTTATACACACGGAATGCATCTGACCTTGTAATATAGTGCCAGTGAAGAAGAAAATAATTCAAGGATTGTTTGTTTCTTCACAGTCTTTAGCAAGAGGCAAGAAGTATAGCGATGGCTTGTTTCATTGGATATGTGCAGGCTCTAATCCATTTCTATTGTGTGCTCAAACACAAAGCCTCGTCTGCAGCTCCAAGCAGGACTGTCTTTGAGAACAATAGTTCCACTTATATGTTCAGCAGTGAGAAGTATATGAAGGAGTTAAAAACTTCTCAGTTCTGCAGGGAATGTACCTTGGCCAATGATGTTATTGTTTAGGTCCAAATATAGTGTTAGCAACCCTGACTCCATAAAGTCTTTTATTCACCTGCATATAGGCAAAAATTATTGGTAGTTATTTAGTTTATTTTTTTAATTATTCCTGGAATGTTTTTAGCATGAGGCTTTTTTGTCAATAATTGTAGATAATTGACATTAGGTATTACAAGTTATTACCCAGTTATCCAGAAAGCTCAGAATTATGGGAAGGTCATCTCCTTTAGACTCCATTTTAGGCAAATAATTCTAATTTAAAAAAAATGTTCTTAATAATAATAAAACATTACCTTGTACATAATGGTAACTAAGCTGCATGAATCCATATCAGAGGCAAAACAGTCCTATTGGGTTTATTTAATGTTTAAATGTGTTTTAGCAGAAGGGAAATTAAAATAACTGGGGATGTGCCAAATGTTAGGCGCCCCCCAGTAATGAAGATCACTTACCTGATACCCCAGGCTGGTGCTCCTTTTAGCAGAAAATGGCAGCAGCTCAGGGTACATGCAAGCAAATGATCCTCTTCCCTTCTTCTCCTTTTGCTGCCATCACAGAGCCCACACATGCGCAAGTCAAAAAGCCAACTTTATTGTTAAAGGTCGGCATTTCACTCTATTGCACATGCGCAGCCAGTGCAAAGAAAGAAGATGGAAGAGGATGTTCACCTACATGTACCCTGATCCATTTTTTTGCTAACAGGAGCATCAGCCCAGGGTATCAGGTGAGCAAATACAATTACTGGGGGGTACCTAACATTTTGGCACCCCCTAGTGATTTGGCCTTTCATTCTCCTTTAAAGAGGAACACTGGCTTCTGAACCAAAATTCTTTAAAGAGCTCCGCAACACAGAAAGTTTTAATATACTTATTACTATAATCTGTTCCTTCAAAAAGCATGAATAAATACCATTTTTATATGCTGAAATTCAGCAGCAAAACAGTTCTTCTCTTTCTGCTTCATTTGAAATCCTGGCAGAGAAAGAAAACATTGTTATTACAAAATGTAACAACTTCTCCACAGTTTACAGACAGCATGCAAGAACTACATAACCCACATCGTTATTATCAACACGTGTGCAGGGAATTGTGGGATATGAAGGATGCAGGCTGAGGACAGGCTGAGGACAGTCGACTACTGTAACATGTTATTTGAGTCTCAAAGTAGTCAGGCAGATTAGCAGTAGAAGAGAGGGCTACAGTTATGTAACTGTCCAAAACCATATTATAACAATAAGAATCATGAAAAGGCTGCATATTTTTTTATACCTGTATTGAACTAGATATGCCAGATTAGATGGGGTTAACTTTCTTCTAATTAATGTAACAAGTAATTCTTATGCAGCTTCACTGTATACAAATCTCTGTTTGACTTTGACTGATCAGGGTTATAAAGAACATTTCTCAGATATCTGACTGTGGTGCGCATTTGCATTCATAAAACAGTAAAGGAAATTCCTAAGGCAAGCACTAGTCACACTAGTACTGCACATGAAGAATGAGTGAGTGTTTCCAACTGAAGCCCACTACACAGAATTGTCTCCTGTGGGCAGTGTGCTTCCTTTTCAAGTGACTGGAAAAAGGCAGAAAGGGTAGAAAGCCATTTAGATAATGCTGAAAGCACTGTGTGCTATTACGCTGAAGCTGACCGTACATGCACCAATATTATCGTACCAAACCTCGTTTTATGCGATATTTGGTGTGTGTGTGGCGGCTCAATGAGACGACCAATATCGCAAAGGCTGTGGATATCAGTCATCTTGTTGATCAAGTGGGTTAAAAGATTTTGATTGGGCGCCATTGAAGGCTCCCAAGCAAAATCTACGTTTGGGGCTGCATCGGCAGGTGGAGGTAGAATTCCTTTTGTTCCTACCTCCATATCCGATGATTCAACGCTGAACATCAGTGGGGGTACCGAACGATCTTTCCTGCAACCAATGGTTGCTATCAGGTTTCCTGCACTAGAGCTTTCTTTAAGTACTAGATATTTGCAGGCTTACCAGTTACACATTAGAACCACTGCAGTATCATTACTCTAGTTATGTAAGTGACTCACGTAGAATGGTATCATACACAAGCTACTTCTATCAGGTCATTTTTACTTGCTGTCTTCCAACCACAGAGGTACTGGATGTCAGTTATTTGACCACAGCCACCTTACCCACAGCTCAGATCTATATTGGTTGCTTGCTGATTGCTTGCATCCAGGGGTCCTTATTACATTTATAACTATATATAAAATGTTATTCTTGAACCAACAAATGTATTTTTTTTTTAGTTGTAATATTGGTGTGTAGGCAGCTACACATTAGAACTGCTTTCAAGTGACCTATTATTTCTCCTATTCCCATGTAACTGGAGGAGTCCCAAGCCAGACTTGTATTTCTTACTACTGAGTGCTATTCTGATATCTGCTGGGAGTTGCTATCTTGCTACCTTCCCATTGTTCTGCTGATCGGCTACTGGTGAATGGGGAGGGGGATGATATCGTTCCAATTTGCAGCTCAGCAGTAAAGTGTGACTGAAGTTTATCAGAGTACAGGTCACATGTCTGTGGCACACTGGGAAATGAAGAATATGGCTAGCCCCAAGCTCTAGTAACTGATGTACTTTGAAAAAAAAACATGTTTTCCCACGACAATATTGCTTTTACTTTATCCCATGCAAATTTAGAAGTTTCCTTGCAGTCATTCTATGACTGAGTCAGGTGCTCCAACTTTTTTTCGCTCAGTGTTTTAGAAGGTGAGACATCCGTTGAGAGTTTTATTTGTGCATTACTTCCTCTTCAATATGTTGCAAGGAAATACAACATTCTAACTGATCTGTTGCCTATTCTTTCCAATGTAATGTTCGAATACTCCTAAAAGCATTGAATTACCCTGCATTCTCCTTGGGTTTAGGGTGTTATCAGCATTTTTTTTTTAATTGATTTGTTCCCTAATTTTTTTTAATGCTATTGTATCTCCCTGTTATCCCTCAATGGAACATGTCCGTAAAGTTCCATTTCTGTCTGTTGCTAGCTATTGGGATAATATAAGAATTGTCAGATAGTGAGGCTAACTGCATAATTTAGTTTAAAAGTAATTATACAAATTAACTATGTGATCTATATTTGTAGCTACTTTCTGTAGTATTCAAGAACTGTATGAATTATCCAGCAAAATACAAGATGATTAAAGAAGAATTTCTGCCCAACTATTACTGTATTTTTACACTTTTCTTGCCAAATTAAACCACGTCCAGTCTTTACTCATTTTTCGGGAGCTGATAGATGCCGGATTGTGTGCCTCTCTGACAGAACTCTATGTCAGATGTGTTTCAGTCTGAATCTTAAGATATGAGGCCAGCACCATGGAAACAAGACAGTGTATTTTACTTGGCTAAAAATATCCAGTTCTTTCAGTCATCCCCGTCTCTTTCATTTCTTATAAAACTGCTTTTTAACTATCTCTGTTTAAGGAGCCTTTTTTTGGTGGGTTGGATCACCTTGTGCCAGTTCTTTAGCTTTTATCGCCATGATCAGCACTTCAAGGGACACATACTCATGTGAATGCTGAGGAAGCATTCTCCTTGTCATAGTGCAGTATGTGCATAATTTACTGATTGAGAGACTTGAGAAGCACACAATACATTGCTGCTGAACATCCCTGACTGTGATGGGAACCCATGGTTCTGGTCTCATTGCCAGGCAATACAGAACTTAATTTGCTGTTACAATAAGTAAGCTAATGATTTCCTAAATCCAGTTTGACTGACTTGTCTCTAGACCGCAGGATTTTTTTAATCCGTAAGTAAGAGCCATTCCTTATTTATAAAGAAAAGGGACATACCTCGGTGTTTTACAAAGGAAGTATGATCATTCACATGCGTTCCTTACAACACACAGAGCTTAAAGGAGAAAGAAAGGTACAATCACTGGGGGGTGCCAAATGTTAGACACCCCCCAGTGATTGCAACCATTTTGCTGATACTCTGGGTCGGTGCTCCTGTTAGTAAAACACCAGCCCAGGGTACATGAGATCCTCTTCCTCACGTCTTCTTTCTTCAAAATCCTAGGGCTTATGCATGCCCAGTAGAGTAAAAAAGCTGGCTTTTTTTTGTTAAAGTTCAGCACTTAATGTGAAAAAAGGAAGAAGAAAATCGCTCAGTTGCAGGTATAAGGTTAGTTAGTCTAAATCACCAGGGGGTGCTAAATATTAGACCCCCCCACCCCCACTGATAATCACTTAAATCATACCTCAGGCTGGCGCTCCTGTTAGCAGAAAACTGCCCCTGCCCAGGGTACTTTTCAGTGAGCACCAAGGAGCAATACCTCTCTGACAATGCATGTGCAGTAAAGTGAAAAGGAAGGTTTTTTTTTCAAAGTTCATATTTTCACTCTACTGTGCAAATTTCTAACAGGAGCATGGCCTAAGGTATCAGATAAATGATAGTAATCATTTGGGGGTGAATAACATTTGGCACTCCTCAGTTATTATATCTTTCCTTCTCCTTTAAAATCTATGTTCCTTATTGCAGGCACTGTAGTGCCAATGTCAATCTAATCCAAAGCCATTTACCTACCAGTATTCTGGGATACATTTTTTGTCACTTGGTTTTAAGCAAGCTGCCCTTGCTTTAGCCTACATGTATTACTAGTTATACAGGGTATAGCAAATGTGCACACTAATAAATTATTGTACATGGTCAGGCTACCTAAAATCTCGATCACACATAATGGTCAGTTTTATCATAACTTATATCGCTAGGAAGAGCATGTCAAGCTGTATTAAGGTGGCCATACATGGGCCAATTTCAGCTGCCGATATTGTTCCTTTAGACTGATTCAGCAGCGTATCTGCACATGTATGGGCACCAATGATGGGCTGCCCCAACCTACATCTGGCCTGATATCCAGAATCCAAAGCCAGATCTCGATTGGGCAAGTTTGATTTTTCCGTTGGATCAGGGACTGCATTGGTTTGGTGATGCCGTCCCCAAACCAACGGTGCCTATGCCTACCATTTTAATTCGACCTAGGGCCAAACGATCAAATTAGTATGATTTCGCCAACCCATAGGTGATCATATTTGGAGAAGATCTGCTCATTTTGTGAGGTGATGACCACCTTTAGATAGAGCCTGCCAACCCCACTGTGCTATTCTGTATTTTCTAGACAAGTAAGGCAAATGGGGCAGTATTGGGTGGCCACAGTGGTGCCATTTAGGAGTGGGCTGAGAGGTTTCTTCAGAGGCAATAACTGGTATATATGCCTTTTGTTTCCTTTTAAATTTATTATACCAAATCTCGAAACACTGAGTTACACCCAACATTGCTGAAACCCTCTACTCAAAGTAAACACAGTTGCACTAGGTGCTAAATAACATGCTGGTAACTTCAGGGCCATATATAAAGTTTGAATAAACCAAACCAAATTCCCAATTCATGACACAGTAAACATTTTCCAATCCTACACACCTCATGTTTAAAGATGAACATTTTGAGTGTATTTTTGTGAGTAGGAGTAACTGCAGTTCAAATGAGTAGAAAACTACATTTAGATCTTCCTATATTGGTAGCAAGGGTGCAGCATGATAAGTATAAGTCATTGTGTTTTGCTTGTGGTTTTTGTCTAAAGGTGAAATCTAAGAGCACTCAGTGATGTCTAGCTGTTTTACAAGACTTGTATCAATGGTCAATCACGCTCCTGGTCTAAGTTCTTGGTGAGTTTGTCTGAAAGCATTTGTTGAGCCCTTGGTGACATTTAATATTATAAGCAATGTCTAAAGTTTCACCAGAACCTAATCTCCCAAACAGCAGCATCTATCATTTCAGGTGACCCGGACCAAGGAGCAGCACGCACGTCTATGTACTCTGACACTCAGTGGGGGGGTATCAGCTGGTAATTAGTACTTTTCACCCCCCTTTACATAGTTACATAGTTACATAGTTACATAGGGTTGAAAAAAGACCTGTGTCCATCAAGTTCAACCCATCCAAGTAAACCCAGCACACCTAACCCACACCTACCAATCTATACACTCACATACATAAACTATAAATACAACCACTAGTACTAACTGTAGATATTAGTATCACAATAGCCTTGGATATTCTGATTGATCAAGAACTCATCCAGGCCCCTCTTAAAGGCATTAACAGAATCTGCCATTACCACATCACTAGGAAGGGCATTCCATAACCTCACTGCCCTCACCGTGAAAAACCACCTACGCTGCTTCAAATGGAAGCTCCGTTCCTCTAATCTAAAGGGGTGACCTCTGGTGCGTTGATTGTTTTTATGGGAAAAAAGAACATCCCCCAACTGCCTATAATCCCCTCCTTTCATACAGCCTATCAGTGGAGAGAGCGACCAGAACTCCAAACATTCTGTTGAACAGAGAAGACATGCTAAATGACAAGAGTTCCATAAAAAGCCTCACTTGGCCCGGAATCAAGTTCAAGCATGAAAATAATGCCAGCAAAAGAGCACATGGCAATGCTTAAGAAAACACTGCTGGAATGAGCTTAATGCTATAGGTGTCAAGTTGTTGTTTTTTTTCCTGTCATATACGCAAATTGTTTGTGGATGGGGCGAGGAGAACTGGTGACAGGAGAGTGATGGGGATCATCAGCAAGGGGAAAATACAGAGATTCTTGAGAACCACCCAGTAATGCAAAGAGTGAGAAGGAATGCCATATAAATAAATACAACACAAGGTACAAATTATCAAATGAAATCCCCCTTCAATAATGGTGTATATGAATAAAGTATATACAGTAAACATACAAGAAAACATACAAAAAACACAATGGACAAAGATAAAGAGGGCTATTGTCCAGAGCTTAAAATATAAAAATGTGTTCATCTTAAAGTCTGAAAACTTCTGTTTTACCGCAATAGGACATTTCTATAGAGTTTATTAATTATACACTTCAGATGTTGCCTTGCTACCATTCACTGAATTCTGTTGAAGTTGGACTTGACAATGCCTAAAGGGTCTAAAGCTGGTCATACATGCTCGGTGATTGTATGGCGATGAGACGACCGATATTGCAAAAGCTTCGGATATCAGTCGTCTCGTTGATCGGGGTGGGCAAACGATTTTCCTGCAACCAGGAAAGATCGTAACTGGTATGTGTATTACCACCTTAAGAGTTTCCATTTAATCATAAACATATCAGAGCAAAAACAATGGAAGATGTTTTATAAATTGATAAAGTTAAAAAAAATACATTTAAACAGGTAAAGTGGTGTGAGCCTCTTTAGAAAAAGAAAATTATGGACAAATGAGGTCAGAATATGTGCTTCTAAACACATCTCAAATATAATTCAAATAAAGCAGAACCAAGTTATTTTTGACTATTGTATCTCTTTAAAAGTGTGTGTCTGTTATGTAGAAGTCGCCAATATGGACATGCTGTGGAAAGCTTATCTCCAGAGCTCTACTTTATATTGAATAAATTCATAGGTCTGATGTTAGAGAACAGTGGCTCCCAAGGCCCAATCTGAGGTTTGGATAATTTCAGCCATGATTCCAAGTTTTAAGCCTTACAAAACCCCGGCATGGTTTATAGGGTATTAAAGTGAAAAGATAGATGTAACGGATTAGCAGTTCAGGTTGTGCCTTGCTCATAGCAGTTCAAGTGTGGTTCAAATCTTAACTACCACAGTGACACTAGATGAATTATACTTTTAAGTCAGTGAGGTTCACATATTACCTATCTCACTGGCCAACTTGTAGCTATAGGTATTAGCAGCCTTAGAAGGTTGCAAATAGAAAATAGTTTACCTGCATCCCAAGTCATATCTAACATGTGAATAGTTCATTGAGAGCCCTAGTTGGATCTGACTTGTGGCTAGTGCATTACCTAATGGGACCTGGTCATCAAAACCCAAGTGGGGTCCAAATGATTTCTAGTCAATCAATAAATACATGTTTTGGGGCATGCACAGTGCACAGTGACTTCATTAATGTGAGTTTGTAGACTTCCTACATCCGGATATAATAATCACTAAGGTGGAAATGTTTTTTCAGAGTTGCTACTCACCTTCACTGCATTCTTTAGCTGCTCTCTAGGCATTCAGTACCTGTATGTGTTTAAGCAGCTATTTTGTGTTTTCTTTCTGCTTAAGTGAAAAAGAAGAATGTCGGATGTTGTCAGGGCACACCTGTGAGCTGCATAGCTAAAGTGCTGCTGGAAGACTGGGTTTCTAGCAGTGTGGAATCTGAAGGATAAACAGAAATTGAGACCAAACAAAGAAGGTAAAAAGCTACAAGTGCAGTCTGCCAGCCTAAAATAGACCTAATGAAAAGCTCTTTAAGCTTAGCTCTATTGTAATTATGGCACTACTGAATTTCCTGCAAAAAACTTCCCACTAACAGTGGATACCATAACGTGACCAACTTATTGCAGCACAACATTTGCTACTGTTAAAGAAATCAAGATTTTTAGAGGTAAATAGTGCATAGACCCTAGGCATCTCCAGCATTGTATATTTTCTTGCCATACTGAGAGAAACACAGGTGGCTCTTTTACAATTCCACTTACTGACCCACCTGTGCTCATGTGAGTATAAACACAATTTTATAGCTCATTTATAACTGCAACCGCAGTTGCCGCAGTGCCAAAATCAGTACATTGATGCAATTCATTAAAGGACCTTTTATCCAAAGATGCACCTTCCCTGTAGTCACCGTCAGAACCAGTGCATCCATCCTTGGAGCTACCACCGCCTTTAAGCTTTTGGTAATTTCAGGGTTCCCACAGCTGGCTGTGTGTATAGGTGCGCCAGACTTGCTATTAAAGGATCATGCACACATCATTTTGAAGCAAAGACAGGAATTTCCCAACCCTGACACTGAAAATTTTCAGTGGGGCAAAATAGGGTCTTGTTGATTACTTTAATGCCAGCTATCAGAAAGCCTATGGATGGCATGAGAAATCTTAATGGGGAACTTCATCCAAACACAACTTAAAACTGCAATATACATCAGTTCAAAAATATGCAGACTTGATTTTTAATGTAATAAAATGCTGTGGAACAGTTCCCTAAGCCTGCATCCTCCATATCCCACAGCAGGATTTTAGCATATAAAAATGGTTTTATATCAGTATATTAGGCATTTTTGTGTTGTGTGGGGGGTTCTTTTAAATGTAAATTTAGGATCAGAAGCCGGAGTTCCCCTTTAATAAAGTTTAAACCTGTAAGAATGATTTAACAGCAATCCAGGTAGACGGAGGCTCAATTTTGCAGCAAACATCTTTTTAAATATGATTTTTGTATATAAATTCATGGCACAGCAGGAGGAGTATTATTATTTCCATTTCCTATGGATTCTTTTTAGCTCCAGTTTCTACTGTATCAAACCAGAAATCTCTACTCCTCACACTATTTATATCTAGGGGCTTTTGCTATCTAGCTGTTGCAGTACAACTCAGCTGCCAGCCCTCAAAGTCTGTTTATCAGACCACAGGTCCCGTATGTAGCTTATATCCATGCAGTGTTAATATTAGTGAACAGTTTAGTGACACCTTTCAATCTGGGATAAAGCTGAAAAGCGTGAAGACACATGGAGCTACTTAGTAGCAACTACTTGTTACAGCTACAAAATGCTAGAAAAAGTATTGCTTATGGCAATAAACAATACTGAGAATCGCCTCTGCTAAAACACATGTGGAGACAATTATTAGCATTGTCTATCTTTGGAGCTGTTGCAAGTAGCTCCATGTGTTTCCACCCTAAGGCAGTCTATTGAGACTCTAGTCAGAAACCCCATTGTATTATTGGCCTCTCACACTTTTATCATTCCTCTTCTCTAGAAAGATAGAGTTCACACTTTGCATTGAGGCTCTTGACTACATTGATCTCCCTAAATTGTTCCAGGGGATTATTTTCCAGTGGGATCGGTGTATGATCATTACAGTGGGCCACCGACATTAGGGGCCTCACTTAATGCAATACGTATATTCAAGGCCAGAAAGAAATCATGTCTGAGTGGTCCTACACTGGACAGCAAGTGCAGTACTCCTGTGGCTAAACACAGTGCATCAGTGGCATTGTGTAGATCTTCTTTAAAATAGTTCTCAGTTCGTCATGCACAGTCTAAAAAGCACAGAAGCAGATACTGTATATCTAAGTCTTATGGATACAAAAAAAAGAATTGGATTAATGTTGGCACTGCGTCTTCTTGATAAAGGGGTGGTTCACCTTTAAGTTTACTTTTAGCATGTTGTAAAATTGTAACTCTCTAATTGGTCTTCGTTTCTTAATTTCTGAATTAATTTGCCTTCTTTTTCTGGCTCTTCTGTGGCTTTCAAATGGGGATCCCTGACCCCTGGAGGCAAAAAACTATTGCTCTGTCAAGCTACAGTACAATTTTATTGTTATTGTTGCTTTTTATTATGTATCTTTCTAGTCAGTCCCTCTTCTATTAATATTTCTGTCTTTCATTCAGACCATTACTTGATTTCTAGGGTCATGCTGCACAGTTACATTTTATTTAACACATTTTAAACCATAGGAGATAGTAGTTTTAGCATGTGCAAGAGTTTCGACACTCTTCGACTAGTCCAGTGATAAACTTTTTGACACCCCCCTGCCTGCCTCTGTTGAATCAAGGGCTGCCTAGGCTCATGGTGCAGTCTGCAGGTCTCTGTACTCCAGTGCACAGGCCTAAAGCTAGATGCACAATGCCCTATGCAGTGGGCAAAGTGAAAAAAAAACTGTGCCATAACATTTGCAGATATGTTTGTTTTTTGCCTCTTGCTTTTCACTTACAAAATTAACTAAATATGCCATTGGTAAGGGGTGCCCAATCTTTTTCATTCAACTGTATTGCTGTATCTATCTATGAACTTTAGAAGGAACATGTTTATACTTACCTACTAGTGACCATAAAAGGGTATACTGGATGCTTAGGTCACTTCTGCTGGAGGCCCTTAAAGTTTAAGATTATTAGAGTTGACAATTACCCACAAAAAGCGACAATTACCACAAATGTGTTTATCCCTGGGCACAGTCTGTTTGCATTGCCTGCACGCCAAAGGGTTTTGGTACTTGCTTTAGGGGTCTTTTATATTTTAGTGCAAGGTGACATAATGCAAGGTACTTACCGTTTAAAGGAGACATATTGGATAAATGGGAAAACCCTAATTTTGTAGGTAATTATGAATAATATATGGTGCTGGTTTCACTTTGGGCTAAATTTAATCCTTTCTCTAAAAATGGCCCCTTTATTGGAGCTCCCTATAGATCCTATCAGTTCTCTGTCCGTGTTTCAAATGAAGGGTGGGTGTGTCCTAACGGTCCCTGCCAGAAGCACAGCAGGACGGAGAGAGCCAATCACAGCCTTGTATTCACACAAGCAAAAACAGGCTTCAGTTCCCTATCAGGTCAGCCTAGCTGCTGATTGGTTCTTATCCTACAGTGCAGTGTACTGAGAGCCGCCGGCTCCCCTGCTCATCCAGAGAATTCAGTCAGCAGGAAGTGGAACGAATGGGCGGGACTAGTGGGGTTTTGGTGGAATTTCTCAATAAATCAGTCGGAAACTCTTTTTAAGCACAACCCTTCTATATTTAGAGGAGTATAATTCACTGGTACATTCTTAATTTTTATATGATATGTCTCCTTTAAAGCATCGGGCCATCATTTGCAAATCAATTGCTGGGGATGCACCGAACCCACTATTTTTGGATTTGGCTGAACGAGAAATCCTTTGTGAAAGATTCAGCCAAATACCAAATCTGAATCCTAATTTGCATATGCAAATAAGGAAAAGGAAGGTCTAAAGAGAAACGCGCACTGCAAATGGCAAAGAATTTTCAACTTCTGGGTTCATTGTACAAATAGTCATGTGATTTTTGTGATTCAAATTTGGTTTGGACAGGAGCGTAGATTTGGTGAAATCCGAATTCGGCCGAATCCTTGTCAATTGCCCTACATTTAGAACTGCAAAGCATTCTATACAAATATCAAAGGACTGAAAACAATTACAGCCCATTTGAGACTTATTTCCGCATCCTGTACAAAATGAGACTAGGTTAAAGAGATTATTTTATGCATTAATTGTTCTAATAGGGTTGCACCCCAAAGTGCCAATGCTAAAGTAATTGTATGATGGAAAGGCAATATTGGTGCTAACTGCAATGCTAAAAAAACTATTGCCGAATTTTAAGCTTGTGGAAAAGGCCAGCTCCAGTATTGCACTTAACATATCTGTTTGCTGTCTGTCTTCATGACAAGTGCCCCCGCCCTTTGGGCTCAGCAGCAAGACCCTAGAACAGATCTTATCACCACTGATTGCCCATGCTCATATGTCAGTAAGTTATGTTCTCTTTTTACACTTTAACATGATTAGTTGGAAAGACTTTTGTGATTGGAAATGGTTGGCTGCTGAGCACAATGTCACTGACTTTAAGTGATCAGCGAATTTGACTCTTCCTTGCTCATTACATATGAAGAATGTTATGGAGGATGCAAATGATAAAGCAGAACATTCTTTGGCTTTGTACGTCATACAAGGATTCCCATCTCCATCATGTGGAAATGCTTCTAGGGAATGTGCTGAGGAAATTTAATGAAGCTGCTTAACACACAGCAAAATCCCTGCTTATAATAACTCACGTATGCTCTAGCAAATTACTGCCATTATGATAGGTAAATTGTAGCGAAAAATAAGAAATGAAAGCTTATTACAAGCAATTACCGAAAATTAAAAATTAAGCATGCTACAAGTGGTCAGACACTTACATATCTCATGGAAGGCCAGAAGCCACAACCCATTACATGAAATACAATAAGTTATGGGTTCGAAGACTAACTACAAGCCCTATTCTGCATGTTCAAATTAAAGCAAAATACTTAAGCTATGGATCAAACAAGCTGGCAGTTATTGGCTATTAATTTAACTAGATATACCATGCTCAGATGAAAAAAGATGTAAACATGAGGGCAAAATGTAGGGCTTTTGCAGTCTGAAGCCATTGGATTGGCGTGAATGCCAAGAGCTGCATTGCAAAGGGTTTTCCCATTGAGTGTTGTACCATTTACAAATAATATAGTCTTATTTTGAGATTTCTGTTGTTTATCTGCCCCTTGAACTCTACCTTTGTAAAAGAGCACGGCGCCATTTACATATAATATGAGCTTATCCTTCTGCCACTTGAACTCTACTTTGTGAAATGAACTGTCCCTTTCAGCTCTGATACAGTTAAGTGTTTTCTCCCCACTGTTAATGAATAAAGCTTAAAAATAACATGAATGGGGCCAGCAGGTTACTCCTAGTTTTCATGTAATGCTGTTTGATGTCGCTCTCGAGATGGAGCAATGGGCAGCACGCAGTACCACACATCATAGGCGCTTTCTGGCTGATCTGCTGCTTTGGCAGTGGAGGCGGCTCTGCTGGAAAGAAAAGGAAGTAGCATTGTTTTTCCCCGAGATTAATGTTAGTATTAGTGTAATTGGAACAAGCGTGAACACGATGTGTATCCTCAACAGCGCTTTTCGAGATGCCTCCGTCATTACACCTGGTTCGACCAGGATTTTGCAACCTGTGTGGCCTCCACAGCAACGTCTATGATTCATCTGCCATCCCGTCTGAAAAAAAAAAATCTAAAGTGAGTTGTTCATGCCTGCTCGGTTTGATGGCAATCAGACTGTTCTCCCACATGTGGGCCATGCGCCTAACCTCTACTGAAGCGTTGCAGGAATAAAGAATATGCTTTCATTTCACACATACAGTTTAATGCTACCTTTAGAATGTTTCCTCTGATATCACATGCTCGCCATCCCCTATTGAACATAGTAGAGCCGACTTACATCTAAGCAGGATGGAATGTGCCTTTTAATTCTCTGAGATAACAGGCTGAGAAAGGAGGCGATGCTTTTTATTTTGTAAGAGCCAATGCGCTTCTGTAACACTTCAAGCTGGGATACACTTCTCATTTTCCATTTATTTTTCCACAATTCACAGAAAGGGATTTTATTACATGATTTTTTGTTGTAAGGAGAATGGCTGCTGCTTCCACAGTGCCGTTTGATTGGACTTGCTACCCACAGAGAGACAGAGTGTAAATAGCCGATTGCCTATTTGGCCAGATGTAGATGACAGGGTTGTCACACGCAGGAAGATTGTCATGTACGGTGCTAATTGGTCTGCAAGTACTTGATGCTCCGCTCCTTACTGGCACGATGGCTGCATGTTAAAAGAAAACAAGGTTTATCCATTAAAATGACATTATCCATATGTGCTCATTCCATCTTATTAAAGCCGACGGACGCATACAATTTTATTCGTAAAATGTTGTAGCTGTTAAGTATAGTACTTGTGCAACTGGTCCTGTTCTGTTCTGCAGTTATTACAAATAAAAATGAAACAATTACTATTTAAAGAAATAAAAAGGCCTTTAAATTCTACAGTGATGATAAAATAATACACAGAAGAACATAATTAGAAAATTTAAATAAACCACTATCATGTCAGATTCCCTGGTAGCCTGGCTGGAGAGAGGCAGAATACAATGGAAAAAAAGTTAAGAAAAAAGAAAGGTATATATGGAAACCCATTACTCAGATAGCGCAGAATTACAGCATAGCCATGTCCCATAGACTCCATTTTAAGCAAGTGCTTCTAATTTTTAAAAGTGATTTCCCTTTTCCCTTAAAGTAGAAGGAAAGTCAAAATCTATTAAGCACACTATTAAATAGTACTACTATTGCTGTGTAAAAACGCTATATTCCTGGCTTGCCTAATGAGAGATTTACAGAGGTACACATACTAGAACTTACATACTTGTTTCAGTGAACAGCGCCGCCATCTTGTCCAGCATGTCTGTATGGGCTGAAAAAAAAAACCCCCGCTCCTGCCACAAACCCCCCCAAGCTCCACAAACCCCCCCAAGCTCCACAAACCCCCCCGCTCCTGCCACAAACCCCCCCAAGCTCCACAAACCCCCCCGCTCCTGCCACAAACCCCCCCAAGCTCCACAAACCCCCCCGCTCCTGCCACAAACCCCCCCAAGCTCCACAAACCCCCCCGCTCCTGCCACAAACCCCCCCAAGCTCCACAAACTCCCCCCGCTCCTGCCACAAACCCTCTGCCGCTCGCAGCACCTGCCCCCCGCTTCCCCCACCTGCTTGTCACAGAGCTCGGCGATGCTGTGTCGCCATGGCAACCGGACGCTCCTGCCGTGTGCTCATGCACCGCCTGCAGTAACAAGTCGCCAAGTCTTGAAGGAGCGTTGCATTATGGGAATCTTCTCTACCCAGCTCAGCGTTTTTTTTCCTGTTTGGCTTCTGATCTTCTGAACGGGTGAAGTATGGGGAGACTTAAGGGCACTATTGAGAGAACTGAAGGTATGCCTGCAGCTTGGGATTAACTCTTTATTAGCCTTTCCTTCTCCTTTAATAAAACAGTAATTTGTATTTGATGGTAATGAAGCTGTATGAATCCATATTGGTGGCAAAACAATCCTACTGGGTTTATTTAATGTTTAAATTATTTTTTCAATAGTGATCCAAACTAAGGAAAGACCCCTTATCCGGAAACCCCCTGGTCCCAAGCATTCTGGATAACAGGTTCCATACCTGGACATTTAAAATATTGAATGTCTTACCATTGAACTTCAAGTCAGTTTACTGGCCAGGTACAGTTGTCTGTTCCAAACTGAGTGGCATTTAAATTTCCAAACAGGCATAAGTTGTTTGTAGCTATACTATAAGGGTAAGGATAACACCCTCACCACATGCGTATAATCTGTCAGGCTACTGTGGACTTTCTGAAAGCTATGCAGGCGTGTTAAACCTTTTCATGGTGAATTAGAGCCATATAGACAGAAAAACAAACCAAAGAAATTATTGTCAGATCACATTTCCCAGCAAAGACTTTAAAAAGTGTGCTCACTACAGGTGCTTGCATTGACTTGAAACTACTATAGAATTTATTGCAAGATGTTACAGATGTTGCACCAACATATTTCTTATGCATCAAAACAGGTTCTTTATACGTGCATTTGTTCACCATATAAAAATCTGCGCAAGTTCTATCCTTATTGTAATATAAGTAGTAAGATACCTAGCATCACTCTGGGGTGAGATACCAGCACCACATTTGTGTGTGTGTCAGGGAGCGGGGGGTCTCACCTTGCCTCTAGCATGTCATCCTTACAAAAAACTGATTTTCTTTCCAAAAAGGACATGTGCAGGTACCAGATTTTTTTTACCCAAATCCTCAATGCTCTGAATTCAAATAAAAAACATTTTTACAGTTAGATGAAAGTGTAAATATATGCTTTCATTTATTTTCTACTAAACACTTAAAGGATTCTGTCATAATTTTTATGGCATACTTTGGGCCTGATTCACTAACTAACATTTCGTGGATCTTTCGAAAGATTTGCTATTTTTTCACTAAAGATAACCAGAACACATTTGCTCATCACTAGTGGCTACTATTTATAAGCATCTTCTATTTATATGCTACCATTTATATGTGGCTAATATTTATATACATTATTTATATGCGGCGACAATTTTTATACACTATTTCTAAGCTACTATTCATATGCGGCGACTATTCGCATGCGCTATTTAGCGCATGTACCGGCAAATACCGCATTGAAATAGTCTTCGCGAGTTAAATAACGCATGCAATATCGCGCGTAAAATAGCGCAAGTATGCTTATAGTGAATCGTGCGAAAAGTCGCGAAAATTAAGACGCGATAACATTTTTACCGCGCGCTATAAATAGCGCACGTTTTATCGCACTTTAGTGAATCAGGCCCTTTGTGTCTCTAAATTACACTGTTTACATAGCAAATAATTCACTCTACCATTTAGTTTAGTTGTAATATTGGTGTGTAGGCAGCCAATTGTGCCTGATTCTGAGCTTTTAGAAAGAGCCGGTGCTACATATTAGAACTGCTTTCAGATAACCTATTGTTTCTCCTACTCCCATGTAACTGGAGGAGTCCCAAGCCAGACTTTCTTACTATCGAGTGCTATTCTGATATCTATTGGGAGCTGCTATCTTGCTACCTTCCCATTGTTCTGCTGATCGGCTGCTGGGAGGGGGGGGGGTGATACCACTCAGCAGTAAAGTGTGACTGAAGTTGTGATTGTGGCATCCTGGGAAATGAAGAATATGGCTAGCCCCATGTAAAAAATTTAAAAAAAAATCTGTTTGTGCTCTTGAAAAATGAATTTCAATGCAGGATTCTGCTGGAGAAGCTCTATTACCTGATGTGTTTTGAAAAAAACATGTTTCCCCATTATTGCTGTAATATAAAGTAGTCTCAAAGGGTGCATACCATAGGCAGCAACAAAATGCACAGGAACAAGGACAGCACATTCAATAGTAATGTCGCTCATCCTACAATTCAAGGGACAAGTTTGGGTGCATGAGACCTGGTTAAACTATATACCAGGACACTGACCAAATGTGTTTTCAGCTGAATGCAGGTATTTTCCCTCAATGCCTGTAGGATTGTTGATTCACCTTTTCCTTGCATGCATTTGTGACATTTTGTATTCTATGAGTGCTGAGACAGTTTAGATGTAAAAATATATGTATATTCCCACTAAACCATAATAAAAGCTTACGGGAATGCTGGAAGGTGACTGGGTTTGCTGCTTGTACACAAGCTAGTTTGCATTATTTGCAAAGTTATTCTTCATTGCTCAGTGTATTTAT
This sequence comes from Xenopus tropicalis, assembly GCF_000004195.4. Classification (NCBI taxonomy): domain Eukaryota; kingdom Metazoa; phylum Chordata; class Amphibia; order Anura; family Pipidae; genus Xenopus; species Xenopus tropicalis. Next base: position 107,612,210 of record NC_030681.2, read on the forward strand.
CTTTTATTGAATTTTCACTTTAAATTGTCAAGCGATTACTCAGCTGTGCATTCATATGGGGCAGTTTTAGATCATTCATGAAGCAAATGACACCCTTATGTTTTCTTAATGCTAAACCTCTCCACTAGGTGTCTCTCTTTACTTGCAAATTCCACACTAGGGGGACAAGGTTTTCCACACATAATTGATAAGAAACACATATTTTGCCAAGCAAATAAGTAGGTTGAAAAAAGAGAGTGGAGTAGGCTGTCAATGACAGACCTTTGCAGACACAATTATAGCAGATTGTCAGTTATAGTTATAAGCACAGCCAATCCTGTTTGAAATTCAGGGACGTTTTGTTTATTACACTGAGCTGTGATACAAAATATTAAAAATCAAATAAATGCTATTCTAAGCCAGTGAAATAAGTTTGTCTGATTTTAGGAGCAAATGAACTACTTCTCCTATTGAAATGTAGATAAATCACTCTAATTTGCCTGATACAAAGTGATATATTGTGTAATCAGAGCATCACGTGGTTGGTAGTATGGTGGCCAGTGGTCATTGGTGTTTTGCTGATGTAAGTTTGGCTAAATATGATTATGATGTGTGTTTTCTGAGATTAACCATTTCCTGCTGGGAAACTTGGTTTAAACTGCTGAACCAAAAGGTACAGTCACAACACAAAGGCATTTGGATCTAAACCAGGATTCCACATGAGGAGACTGCGGTCAGAATTAAATTAACCCTTAGTAGGATGCAGACAGCAGAATTATAAGCCTTAATTTCTTTGTTTTATGTTTTTTTTGTTCTGCAGCTCCCAAGCTTGGAATTTAAACTGTTACCTGGTTGTTAGGGGTTAATTACTCTAGGAACAAGTGGAAAGTTCGAAAAGGAAGGTGAATATCAATATCAATAATAAAATTTAATTTAATCAGATAGCATTTTCTTCTACAGGCTGGAAAAAGAGCAAGAATAGGAATGCTAATAAAAAAGCCTAAAAAATAAATAATGAAGACCAACTAAATAGTTGCTAATAATAAAATGCTAAAAGTAAGTGAAGTCCTTTAATACAAAATTATGGTTATTCATACATTAAAAGCAGAAAGCTTAATCTTTAGTAGGCCACCAGGCAAAAAGATCATTTCCTAGAACTGTAGCAAAAAGTCTATTCTGGGACTTTAATTTGACAAGTCCAAATTGATGATCAGACATTTGTATTTCTAGCGAGCTTAACAGGTAAATCTCTTCATTATTCCTAGCAGTATTATTATGGAGGACTTTGTGCTCCTAGAGTGGTGTGTAAAGAGTTGTAGAAGGCCTCGCCAGAAAACCCTGCCATAAATAATTGGCAAGTTCAGGGCTACCTTGCCCTCAAAATCAATGTCCTCTTCATCTTAGGGGTAGAATACCTAAGAGACTTATGTCTGGGCCAATAACTAAAGCCTTTAATACTGTATGCATTCAAATATGAAATAAAAAAAACAAACATAATTTTTTAGCTTGTTTATCGATAGCTATACATACCATGCAGACCTTAAGGTATCCCTGTTTGGGTTCAAACCCCAGGAACAGAGCCCTGTGTGTACCTAGTTGTTACAAACTTCAAATACCACAATATGTATGTAGCTGTTAAGGGTATATGTGTAGGAATATTTTTGGGAAAAATACCATAAAATCAGTTAATAGTTTCATATTTAGGATGAAAAGAGCCTCTAAATGTACATAGGTGCTACTAAGTCTGCACCTGCTGCACCAAGCTTTGCCCCTGTATAAGCCATCTATGTAGTTTGCAACAGCTGGAGGGCTGTAAGTCTCATATCACAGAAGTAGAATTTACGCTGAGGTTGGTTTGAAACTCAAGCTGTGGCCTGTGGCTTCCCAGATGTTACATATAAGAGATCCTAACCTCTCAGAAAACATTATTTACAGCTAAGCTCAGGGTTAAGGCTTTCTAAAGACATGATTTACACTAAATGAGAGTTAAAGTGAAATATATATGTACATTTTACAGAGGGTCCTATTTACTATTGTGCATTAATCCAAAAAGTACAGTAAATGCCTATTTCTTATTAGTCTTCTTTCTATGTCTTTGCAGTCTCTGTTTTATCATCTATCCTGCTATTTACTATTTTTTGAGAATATATCTTTTAACATGGTAACTCTAGTGAAAAGATCAGCACAACAGTAATTATGCCCCAGAGTCTTGACATCCTTACTTACACCCCCCGCTGATATGAAATGGCCTTTAGGTGGCGCTGCTGTCTACATATGGTAAAAATTACAAAGCACGGCTGGAAAAACCACAACTTTTTTTTGTCAAAATCTGATGCTGTAGCTTCTAGACTTTGCTAAAATTTGGCTTCTCAGGCCTTTTGTCTGGTTTGTACAGAACTGTGCTGGCTGAAGGGAAATGTGGCCGGCTTCAGAACACTTGTATGTCATCATGAAAAATGAGAGGCTTATTTGCCATTACATGTTCTGTAATTAATAATAACAATCACAAACCTACCGCAGCAAGACATGCAAAGGGTTCGCAAACTGTATTTTTCTGTTTTGCAAACACAAAATTTGTCACAAAGTTTTGTCCTATTGTGATTTTTTTTTCCATTAGTGACATATACTGTATTACATACCCCCATTAGCGCCTAACCTGTACATTGTATTTATTTATATTTACTATTGTACTGACCCCTGTTTGTTCTATGAATGTATTCATATATGATCTGCTGAACATACATACATATAGGCAGTACATTATAGGCAGTAAGCTTTAGGCCAAATCTAAATTCTACATTTATAGCTATTTACAATTAATTCCAGTGGTGTTTAGTTCCTACCACAAAGTGGCTCCCAAGTAGCAAGCACTTGCACAAGACCTGCCCTCGTACTGGCGGCACACAATATCTTCTTAGTGGTGGTCTACTAACAGGTCCATTCTTAGGGGTCTCGGCTGGCTTTGCACACATCTTGCAACTTGGCACTTAGCATGTTGGTCTCTCTTTCTGTGCTGTTGTCAACAGGGGCAGCACCATACCAGCTTTCTTGATCAGCCTACATTGGTGGGAGCTGCAGGGAGTCCCTTATAGCCTCTGGCCTCTGGTAGCCCTCCATCCAGTTTTGGCACCAAGACCAGACTTCTCCAAGGCCCCCTCCCTAACTGTCTTTTGGGGCTATCAGCTTCCTCTAGGTAACTGTTCTGCCAATCAGCATTAGAATCAAAGTGACAATCTGATCTGCTACATTTCCTTCATAAAAATAGACAGACAGATAGAACTTTAGTGAAAAATATAAAAAAAATCCCTGAAAAATACTCACTTAGAAATCAATCATTATAAATAAAATGGCCCTTTGACGATTATTAGAAACATTTTTCACTGTTAATCAAAATAATTTTATAGCACACTGTAAGGACACAAAAGAAAATTTCCTTGCTCTTTCAGTCTGTGGTACAAGGGCATGTAATTACATTTAAGGAAAATATTGCTTTATGAATACAAAACATGGGGGATTGTGCCAGTATTTTGCACTTTGCACAAGTTTTTCAACATGTTATTAAAATTAAACCTGAAGTCATAAAAAACTATAAATATTAATGTTTCCTGAGGGCCTACTAAAAATGTTGAAATATATGTGTAGTTTTGCCCAAATGGTCATGCGTCAGAATATTGCTAAAAATGTTGCTTTTATATTAAGTGCAAGTTGAAGCAAAAAAAAGAAGATTTTTGTAGTTTAGAATGCACTTTAACGCAATACAAACATGGTAACAACTTTAGGGTAACTGACCATATTATACAGAATAAAATGATTGCATTGCCTGTGTTCAAACAAAACAAAGGTTGCTTTTGGCAGTACAGGTATAGGACCCATTATCCAGAATGCTCGGGACCAAGGGTATTCCGGATAAGGGGTCTTTCCGTAATTTGGATCTCCATACCTTAAGTCTACTAAAAAATCAATAAAACATTAATTAACCCCAATAGGATTGTTTTGCATCCAATAAGGATTATTTATATCTTAGTTGGGATCAATTACAAGGTACTGTTTTATTACTACAGAGAAAAAGGAAATCAGTTTTAAAATTCTGAATTTTTAGATTAAAATGGAGTCTATGGGAGATGGGCTTTCCGTAATTCGGTGCTTTCTGGATAACGGGTTTCCGGATAAGGAGTCCGATACCTGTATTCATATTCACATATTTATTGTCTCAGAAATGTATCAGTTATGAGGGAAATTTATCTCATTATTTTCTATCAGGCCGAGGCTGTCTCTATTTATTTCGCTGGTGAGGGTCACTCTGTACTTGAAATAGCAGGGCCTATTTTGAATCATAGTTCTGGCCTGTTTAGTATATTGAATGAGACAAAATGAGGTGCATAGGGTGCAAAGTAATCTCCAGGTCTAGTAACCCAAAACAACCAATCAACAAGTAGGATTTCCTTGCCCAGTGCTTAAAAACAAATGCTGGATTTGCTGTGTGCTAGTAGACCTGGAGCAAAAGTTCCACCTGCTATCACAGTATCACCATTACTTACTATTCCTACTTGTGAAATAATACTTTTGTGGTAAGAAAAGTGATTCATTCTGCTGCCCCTGAAATTTGAGGAGAATCTCTATTGTGAACCAGACGGATGAGTGAGTGCCAACTGTGAATCACTAGTGAATTAAAGTGGGGCAACTTCTCCGTGATTTTTGCTTGTTTTTGGGAAGATCCAGAGACTATAAACTAGCCTGAAACTATCACTGTGTCAGACAAGGCACAAGCTATGTCCATGTAATTGATCACAAGGGACATGCATTATATGTGAGGTTAGCAGTTTGTGTTCCAGGGGCCATCTGTTGGTCTACCCCCTACCCACTTACTGGCTCCTGCATGGACAACTAGCTTGCTTCTTGCGGATGTGCTCTGTGGGATCCCAGAACAGTAAACAGGTGTTAAATGGCCATGGAACAGCAAGCCAATTTGCATTCAAAAGCTTAAGAGTTTATTTTTGGCAAAATCAGTGAAAAAATATCTCCATTTACCTACCAAAACAATATATGGCTCTTTAAATTATATAAAAGTACAATGATATTATTTTACTAATGTTTTACAATTTCAAGATATGAACGTCTTTTAAATCTACTGTATAATTTATTATCTAGAAACCCTAGAATCTAGAAAACCATATTTTGAAGGAGTTGCTGATTTGAATAATAATAAAACAATATTACACATGGAAATCAATTCACCAATGAGAATTCCACTAACCAAAACCGAATTATATGCAAGAGCATTCACTCCAGCTTCCAACTCCAGTTGCAGGAAGAAAGAATATGGTGCCGGATTTACACAGATCAGGATGGATTCTCATTGGAGAATTGTTTTGCATTTTCATGCAGCCACTGGATCGAAGCACCTATCACGCTGACACACCAGGGTCAGTTCAATCAGGAGCTAGTTAACCAGCCTTTTTGTTTTTGCAGGAGTATGCATAAGAAACCCACACATGCCACCCAATAACACATCACCTTTGCATACAAACATATCTTACTGGTTCAATTGATGAATCTGTTATTAGTTGGAGATACCTTGTTTAATAGTGTAGCGACCTTGTTGGTGTGACCCCACTGATGTTCTGATGATCATTGACCTAGCAAGGCTCTGTGACATCAGTGCTGTCACCACAAGGACCAACACAGGCCCACTTAACTCAAGAGATTCCAGATGTGACATTTGGAACCATTCTGAGTGGTGTAAAATTCACAGTTAAAGGCCCAGTGATGCCAAATAAACTTTGAGCAACTCATTTGGTCGCCCTGATCTAGCACCCACAAACTTATAAGGGTTTTTTTTACCTACCACTCCCCAATAATGGTAAATGTATCCCAGTGGCTTAGGATCTAGAGGTGCTGAAAATCTGCTGTACAAAATATGCTGCACACAGGTACATTTTGGGTGCAATGTCATGAAAGTTTTCCATAAGACAAACAAACTTTCCATTGGAATAGCTTTATGTTTCTTCGCTAGACGTCAGGTCGTGTATTTTTCAGACTTTAAAGCAATGAAGATGCAATATCCAAGGCTACTAATTGTTGTATTAAAAGGAGAAGTGAAGGCTGATTTTCTTGTCTCATCCACATACTATTCAGCTCGATGTCTGGAAGCCCAGCTCAAGTGAAAAAGTTCAGCATTTCTAAAGTAAGACTTTTCTTTTCTTGTTGCACATTATGAGATGTATCACACCAGGACTTATCTGACACAATACTAATTCTGTGCTCCCATCTCATACTGTGGCTTTATTATTACCATTAAATGTAATGAAAGATATCACAAAAAACATTACCTTGCTTTGACTAAAGTGTACAGCAGAGTGATAGAATAGAATAACAAGAGCAATGAATTTATATAGACACAGAAGGGCTAATAGAAAGCAAATAGCTTGGCAGTATATTCTTTTTCTGAACCTCTATGGGCAGGGGGTAATCGGCAAGAATGACCTTTCACTATCCATTGTCCTTGCTCATATTGAAATAAGTTATTACTTAGTCATTGTTTGAAATGTATTTTTATGTTACATTTCAAACATGAGTTTTGTAATTTTCCACCAATCACCCAGATATTCCAATCAAATTTAACTAGATAAATTTGGTGGCAATGAATGTTCAGACATTATAGAACTGTTGTGAGGCTGTGCACATGTACATTGTTATGTTCCAGTACAGGTATGGGATCTCGTATCCACTTTAAGCAAATTATTACATTTTTACTTTCTTTTTCTTTGTAATAATACATTTTTTTTAATGTTTAAATGATTTTAGCAGCTTTAGGCTAATGCAATACTATGGGGCACATTTACTAATCCACGAATGTCCGAAAAGCGTCCGAATGCGTTTTTTTCGTAATGATCGGTATTTTGCGATATTTTCGGAAATTGTCGCAACTTTTTCGTAGCCGTCGCGTCGAGTACGAAAATTTCGGATTCATTCAAGCTTCAGTATCGTGACTTTCCTTGGGCCAGGTTGGAGCTGCAGAGTGCCATTGAGCCCTATGGGAGACTTTCCTTGGGCCAGGTTGGAGCTGCAGAGTGCCATTGAGCCCTATGGGAGACTTTCCTTGGGCCGGGTTGGAGCTGCAGAGTGCCATTGAGTCCTATGGGAGGCTTCCAAAATCATGCAAAGTCTGAAAGTTTTGCACGCCGTTTACGAGCACTCAATACGAAAAAGTCTCGATAATATACGAGCAAATCGTAACGGCTACGAAAAAGTCGCGACAATGCGCGCAAGTCGTAACGGCTACGAAAAAGTCGCAACAATTTACGAAAAAGCCATAACGTCGACGAAAAAATCTAAAAAAATACGAAAAAGTCGCAAAATGTTCGTTTCCAATCCGAATTTTTCCCATTCGGATTCGGATTTGTGGATTAGTAAATCAGCCCCTATGTGTTTGGCGTTGCATTCTCTCACGTTTTTATTTCATCTTCTGTGTATAATCACTTAACAATATACAGGTTGACATATGTGCAGCACTCTCTCTTTCTCCCTTTTTACTCCTATCTCTTGTTTTAGGGTAATGTCCGACAGAGTGATTTAGTCACATGTGATAGCTCTCTGTGTAACGTGGCCGACTAACCACCCCGAAATGCCTTTCCACCGGCAATAATAGGAGTCGTCAATGGAAAGGCCTAAACATTGTACAAAGTTTCCTTCTGCAGGTGAAGTGATGCGTCGGCCTTTCCACCAACAATGTATATTGCTGCCGGTGGAAAGGCATTTCAGAGCGCTCACGGTAGCAGAGATCTATCAAGGGTGAATAACTTGTTCCATGGGACATTAGCCAAACTCTGTGGCCTGTAATTGTCCTCCCACTCACTCACCTATTACGTAAAAAGTGTGGCAGGGAAAGGAAGGAAGGGGAGAGTGCAAAAGAGAGATCTTTTGCACTCTCGCTTCCTTCCTTTCCCTGCCACTCTTTTTATTTCCCATGCTCATCCCTTCACCAAAAAATCCCCTTTTCTTCTCTTTTAGTAATTTTTTTTAGTCCTTTTACCTTTCTTACTCTTAATAAGAGTAGTGAGACAAGCTAGTATCCCTATCATTTAGAGACTTACTACTGCCACATTAAACCTGGCACAGTCACATTTTTATGCAGCTCACTATATACAATATATGTGGGACATTCATTACACACAATCATCATCACAATAATTTACAAATGTATAGAAACTACTGTAACTATGGTCAAAGAAAGATTAAAACTCTGAGGTGATGATACAAGGCCTAAAACTGTTTAGGTTCAAGAGCAAATGAGTCCAGTTTTGTAACCTATACCAGGTCGTTATTGTGAGTACATCTCCTGTTTCTTTTACCAATTCGACTGCATCCTTTCTGTCCTTTGGTGAGCCTCTCTGAAAACTCCTTTCTGCTGGTGGTATTAACTTTTCCGACAAGTGATTCTGTATAAATGCAAAATATTTAAGAATAAACTTCACAAACTGACTTTAAAAAGCCTATTTAGAAATTCCTGCCCAGAATAATTTAATGCAAATGGAGAGATGTAATTGTGCTCATAAAATATCTTAAACATATTTTTACAATTATTATTTTATCATATGCCAAAAAAATGCCCCAAGCATTATGTGAGCAAAACAACAGACTACTAACCTGTACAGGTGATATGTATTTATAAGTAAATAGGCTTAATGTGTCAGCAGGTTCACCTTTAAATCCTTTGTTTGCTCTACAGAAGGTGTGGGGAACCACAGGGAAATGTTGACACAATCAAAGTTTAATAACCGCAAGTTAACAGTGTAGATTGCCCCACGGTTTCTGTTTCTGGTAATCCATAGGGTGTTGGTGATGTTAAACAGAAGAAGGATACTTCTTGGAAAATGCAACACTACAACAGATTCACCAAAATCTCTTTTACTTGGACTATAGGGGTTGTTTATGAATGCAGCCGCAAGTGAGATTGCTCTAAAATGGACGCAAACGTGTTTGCAAACATGATTCTTTCACTTCCATATAGTTGCACCATTGAATCCACGGTGCGTCATGCTGAGTCATGTACAGCACCCTGAACATTGCAGGAATTCCAGGATTCCCACATTAAGATGCATCAATAGGTGCAGCAGACTTGTGCCAAAACAATCACATGCTAACTTCATTCTAGCTCCAAGCATCGAAAATGAGCCCATGTTTAGTGCAGCAGCAAAGATATAAGAATATTGTTTTACAAACTCATTATTTATCAGTGTTCTGTGTTGTTCTGTTAAACTGGGTTCCTGTCCCACTTAATGGAGGTCAGTGAGCAAGGCTGAATGACTCTTTGGTAACATTGGTTTGCAGTGCAGGGCCATGCAGCCAATTGCTAATAACTGAATCTGCATTTGAAGGAGAGAAGTAAAATGCAACCCTATTCCATAGCATGCATTGTCACTATATGTCCCTTATTATAGGGGATGTCTGGTTCCACTAATACAATCAATGAAAAAAAGCTTTTAAAATGGTACATAATAAACTGGGAACTCGAATTAGTTTCACCCTCCTAATTTAATGGATATACCTGTGTATATATTATATCATCTTTCACAAAGCCACAGAACAAATGTATCATAGGACAAATGTTTTCTTCTATGCAAATAAAAAAAAAATACCATTTCTCCCATGTTTGGTCCCTATGTTTGAAAAATTAAATTGGATGAGTGTACATTATTGTATTATTTTGCTACTAACACGTATTTTTAAGAAAATTAGGGACTGATTTATCAAAATTTGAGTATAGATTACAGTAAATAAATAAAAACTCACTAAGGTTCTCTTCATTCCTATGGGATTTTTAGAAGCATGTTTATCAGTGGGTAAATGTTAGAGCACTAAATTTACATTCTAATAAATCATAGTGTTTTGAGGTATTTACAAAAAGTTGTTTTTCTTTAAGATTTATTTGGCAGCTCTGAGGTGAAAATCACTATAACCCATGGCTGTGAGGGGATGGCCCAGAAATCTATTTGTTCATCATGATGAACCCTTTTCGAAAAGATATTCATGCCACACAAATATTCTTTTATTATGGGAACCCTTTGGAAAATTATTTTTTGCATGCTTTCATGAGAGAATACATTGTCTTCAATAATAGTAAATATTGGAACCTGAAAATCATCTCAGAAAAGTGAAAAGTTTGATTTTTCCCTGGTGACTAAAGATGGCCATACACGAGCAGATTTTAGCTGCTAGTTTGACTTCTTCAGTTCGAGTTGGCAGCTTATCTGCCTGTGTATTGGGCACTATAATGGGCCTACCCCTACCTTACTAATATCTTGTCAAAAATCTGCCAGATATCGATTTGACAGGATTAAAAATTATGTTGGGGGTGATGACCGCATTGGCTGGTTGATGTAGTCCTCACTGGGATGGCCTGTATCCCCATTGTTGTGATCCATTCATTTGGCTCAATGGCCAAATGATTGAATCAGCCGATATGGATGCACTCATTTGGCTAGCAGCTTGTATGGCCAGCTTTAATGGAAAACTATACCCCCAAAATGAATAAGTAACCAACAGATAGTTTATATTATGTTAAGTGACCTATTAAAGAATCTCGCCAAACTGGAATATATATATATCAGTAAATATTGTCCTTTCACATTTCCCTTGAGCCACCATTTAGTGATGGGCTGTGTGCTCCCTCAGAGATCACATGATTAGAAATAATGCAGCTCTGACTGTAACAGGAAGTAGTGTGGGAGTAAAAGGCAGAACTCTGTCCATTAATTGGCTGATCGGGCCTAGCATGTATGTGTGCTTTGGCTTGTTTGTGTGCACTGTGAATCCTATGATCCCAGGGGCTGCCCTTCAATTCTTAAAATGGCAATTTTCTATTTAGGAGAACCCAATAGCACATATTACTAAAAAAGTATATTTTTATGAAAATTGTTTATTTAGATGAAGCAGCGTTTTACATATGGGCTTATTTATGCATTATATTTTTATAGAAACATTGTTTGGGGCTATAGTTTTCCTTTAAAGGGAACTATTTGAATATAATCTTCTTGAGCCGTTGATAAATCGGCTCTTATGTAATTAATGCACAGCGCAAAACAGAGCTGATTTTATATACCTACACAGGATCCCTTGTTGATGCATTATGCTCCCTCAGTCCTCATTATCCTTCCATCAATAAGTAGATTTAGCGCATTTAATGAAGTGCTTTTTTACATTTAGCCTATGACTGTCATAAAAAACCTGTCCCATTTCACCTTAAAGCTATGGGACATGTAAGTTCACCTAATATTCTGTATTGATTATGCAATATTCTTTTTTTTTTTTTTTTAGTTTAATTATTGGATGGGAGGGCTTGACACTGGTTATTAAATGAATTTATATAAAGAGGTTTTAGCATGAAAGAGGTAATAAATGAAAAACCCGTGCTATATCTTTATATAGGGGTAATGGAGCAAGTCAAGGCCCAAACGTCAAATTAAAGCGCACAGCTCTGTAATCAGTCAGACTGACATGGCATAAAAGGATAATTAGTAGTTCATTACATGGAACCTTGTTTGTTCAGCTAAATTGATTTCTCAGCTGCCCATGTCTTGTATTTACTTAACAAGTGAACTGCTGCACATTTATATTTCAGAGGTAGGAAATCCCTTTTTTGATCAGCAGTGTTTTTTTAAATATAGGTAGAGGTGGGTGAAGCTGAGAAATTGCATACAGGTGTACAGTAACAATCAGCAGTGCGGATTGATCTGTGATCCAAACAAGCTGTGGTTAGAAAGCTGCGTGACTGCATAGAGAGGGCCCAGCTCACCCATCTGCTTTGTAGGTGGAAATTCTTTTGTTATTTGTTTGCTTTTCAACTTACAGTGAACTTCCCTCTCAGAAAAGGCCATAATCCCTCACCACTCAAAACGGAAATTCTGCTAGTTTAAACAGAACGTGCAACAAAGTCTGCCTAAAACCTCAGTTTTGCACATTAATGCAGGTATAAAAGAGAAGGTTCTTGTTTTAAATATGCTTTTTCAGTTGGATTGAGAGAAGCTATAAACACCTGACTTCAAAGCTGAGAGAACTTGCTACCTCGTAAAAATGTAAATAATGGTTTCTCAGACGCACAAAGTCCTTAGGGGCAGTTTAAGTAATGCATCAAGGGGCTAATAATGTTTGAATCTTGGTGTTCTCTTACCTCCCAAACAGTGATTTAGAGACAGTATTACAAATTTGTATCAACAACTTTTACTTTGGTTGGCATCTAGGGTATACCTGGGGGGAGAAGTAGGAGTTTTATTGAATGACACTCGTGTTCGACTTGTCATTCTAGGGCTCACAAGCTATATGTAATACAGGTGTGGGATCCATTATCCAGAAAGTTCCAAATTACTGAAAGACCATCATCTCCAGTAGTCTCCATTAAAAGCAAATAATTATAATTTTTAAGGAAGATTTCCTTTTTCTCTGTAATAATAAAACAGTACCTTGTACTTGATCCCAACTAAGATATAATTAATCCTTATTGGAGGCAAAACAATCCGATTGGGTCTATTTAATATTTAAATGATTTTTTTGTAGACTTGAGGTATAGAGATCCAAATTCCAGAAAGATCCCTTATCCAGAAAACCCCAGGCCCCGAGCATTCTGGATAACAGGTCCTATAACTTATTTATACAGAAGTCTTAATCTTACAGTCCATTAATTATTCTGGAACTTCAATATATACATAAAAAAACTCATAATTAGAGATCAATGGAAACAATGACTATTGGGTTTGGTCAAATAAAATGCCATCCGCATTAGATTTTTCTTAAATAATGAACCAAAGTGAACCCTAATGTGCATATTTGCAAGGTTCCCCATGATCTCTTAAAGATGTGTCGACCTGTTTGAAGTCACAGTAAAGTTTGTAAAAATTGTCACCCACTATCGGTGCAAATATTCTTGTGACAAAATTAATTAATCTGCTTTAAAGGGGTTGTTCATCTTTAAATTAACTTTTAGAATGCTGTAGACAGCGATATTTAATTTTCCATGGTTTTTCAGTTATTTAACTTTTTGTTCAGTAGCTCTCCAGTTTGGAATTTCAGCAGCTATCTAGTTGCTAGGATTTTGTTTACCTTAGCAACCAGGCAGTGGTTTAAATGAGAGACTGGAATATGAATAGGAGAGGGGCTGAAAAGAGAAATAAAGAATAAAAAGTAACAATAATAATACCATTGGAAGCTCACAGAGCTATAGTTTTTTGCCGCCGGGGTCAGTGACCTTATTTTAAAAGCTAGAAAGATGTAGAAGTAAAAGCCAAATAATTTTAAAACTATAAATTAAATAATGAAGACCAATTGCAAAGTTGCAAGGAATAGGACATACTAAAAGTTAACATAAAGGTGAACCACCCCTTTAAAGAATAAGCAAACCTTTTTTTAAAAAAAATCTCTTATGTTACTCTGTACAGCCTTCAGAATAACATACCTTTTTTCCTACATGTAGATTTATTTCTCTATTAAAGCCACTTGAACTACAGCTCTTTTACAGACTTCCTTGTGTAGTGTGAAGTTCCGCCCCCTTTTGCTTTCTGAACATTCCTTCTTTCGCTCACTATGATGACCTCAGACGTTTATACGTTTTTAAGTATTATTCTTCCCCAGTGTAATCACTAATTTTTGCTGCTAATAGTAGAAAACCATGCCACTCTCTGAGTGACACTTTTGTTTATATTTGGTGACAATTCCGGGGATAATCTTTAGTAAACCTTGTGAGACAAGTTACTTAGCATGAATGCGAGAATAGGCGATATTATATATGTGTGCAATGTGTCTCAGAAAATTCACAATGATAAAAATGCTCACAGTTTAGTTCACCTGCTCTTGTTTTTTTCTGGTGCAGATCATTATTGCTGTCTATTGGACCTTACTAAACAGATGCCTTAAGGTCCCCATACACTATAAGATCCGCTCGCTTGGCGATTTTGCCAAGTGAGCGGATCTTTACCCGATACGGGTGGGCGATATCGGGTAGCAAGTTGCTTTAAAAAAAAAAAATAATCCGATCGTTTGGCCCTGGGGCCAAACGATCGGATTACAGTTGCGGCCATGGGGCAGTCGGTTCGGGGACCGCATCAACGAGCCGATGCGGCCCCCGATCCGACTGGATTTTCTAACCTGGCCGATCGATATCTGGACAATTTCAGGCATTTTGCATTAATGCAAAAAGAATACCAAATCCCTTTCATAGTTGTGGCACCTTTTGACACTTTACATGCAATTTAGGGAAATCAAGGCACAAAAACATGATCTTGACTGTATATTCAGAATATTCAATTTATATTGTATAAAAGAAAACTCTAAACATGATGGAATATTCTACCACCTAAAACCTGCCAAGTTACTATAGATGTCAGTGGAAAGTGTATCTTCAGCATTCAAGCAAGCTGATTTTTTCCCTGATATATTACACTAGTTACCATTGTCAGCCCCAGTGTAAATGAAAAAATGTGATTTTGGTTCGCAATCAAGTAACTTTACACGGCCATGGCTAACCACTTCAAATTAGTTCGTAAATATGCTACAGATTTGCAAAAAAAATGCACTTCACTTTTCTTGAATGCTAAATCTTTAGCATTCAAGAAAAGTGAAGTGCATTTTTTTTGCAAATCTGTAGCATATTCTGTGGCTTTTAGGCAAGTTTTAGATGTCTTGCAGTCTTGAGAATGTTTAAATCTGCCCTATCATATTGACTATAAAATAGTTTTTTAGCAAGGAACTGTAAAGTTATGAGGATAGAAAGCACACAAGCTGAAATCAGATGGATAGTACATGAGTATTAAATATTTGTATACCCTCAGTCATTTTAATTGACACTGAGACTGGCACACTGAAATCAAAAGTGTCTGCCCGGTCTGTTTGCCATGTTATTCAGTGTTAATCTGAATAAATTGGTGTTTTTCCCCCTACCTAACAAAGTTCAAAAGGGTTATCCAAGCTGGCAATTTGCCTAGTAAACTAAATATCAAAAGCCTTCTCAGATACAAAATTAACAATGGACTGAATAAATATCACTTTTTTTTTCAAGCAAGAAGGCTTGGACATAGCCCAAGGATTAACTCTTCGCGTTGCTCCCGATTTCACAGTGTGTCACCTCCGAGACTTTTCATCATTAATCACTGACATGATTCCAGGCCTCAGACAAGCCTCAAGGCTTTCCCAGGAATCCCTGCTGTTAGGCAGGTGATAGATTCAGGGCCAAGGGCTTGTGTAATAGAGCTCAGGTAAAAGATAGCTGTGGGTCGTTTTCATGGAGAGGAGCAGAGGAAAAAAAAGAAGCTCCAGAAGTTTGAATTTCCTGTTGCAGCCTGAGGCTTTTGCAACCCATTGCTGTGCATATGCAACTGAGGTATATGGAAGGCAAAGCTTGAGGGCACATTGTGTATGTTTTCCTGCTGTGTGTACAAACATATTATGGAACACATATTTACCTGTAAATAATATGGGATCATTGCAGAGAAGACTTGGTCTTGAATATGGGTGAGGCCTGCCCAGTTTCTGAGTTTTCTGCTATGTTTTATAACCACTTGGTAAAATAAAAAGAAAGGTTGAAAAAAGACGACAAGCGAGTCTTCTGTGGGGTATTGTCAAGTGTTTTGTGCGCGTTTTTAAACCTCACAGCAGGAACGTGAAGTTTTCCAAGCCATCTCCTAGCAACACACACTCTGCACAACATTAGGGAAGCCCCTGAACTGCGGCCATTGCCTGAATGCAAGGGTGTGCAGGCGGCTCAATTTCCTCTCAGCGGACACCACGGCTTTAACCATTCATTGGAGGTACTACAGTATGAGTTTATCCAGTTGGGTCCAGCAAGGGAAACTACACCTCTCTGTGTTAGACCTTTAATTTCTTCTCTGGTGTTCTGGGCAATAATTAGATATAAATAAGTTTAAACAAAAGTTAAATTCTTTCTGTCCAAGGCCTGGGCCACCATGCTATATAGTGTGCTGGTAACAAGTAATACATATAGAGAGTCATTTTATGATTAGCAGTTTGAAAAGATGGTACATCTGCTGTTGTTAAAATACTGTATATAGTGGCCCTTATCTATAATGTTCCTGCCATAACTCCACCCCTATTTACTATTGCAAATGTCTGCATGCAAAAGTGAATGCATTCCCATTGAAACTACTGCGTTTGCCACATATTTTTGCCAATGCATTGATGGTCTTTAATTGAGATAGCAGGGGCAGGTTTATGACCACAGGAGCTAAACTGCATGTGTAGTTACCAGTTAATCAGCAATACTTATGCAGTTTGCTACTTGTGTATATAAATCAGCCCTTCCGTGTCGATATAAAATATTTTTCACATTATAAACACCTACACTTTTATAAGATATAAGCAAGATAAATTGAGTTTATTCAGTACTGTACTGTGATATTCACCCCGACCTTTATACACGGCTGCCAGCAGAAACTCTTCTGCCTCCCAGAGCTTCTAAGATTTGTGTTGCCTTTGACTTAATGGTAAGATAGAATATCAAGGGGCTGTCAGGTTGCTAGACCCCCCTCAAGTGATTCTGATTATTTACTTCCTACCTGGGCCAGCTATCCTCTTCATCAAAAAATGCACCAGCCTGGGGTACTTTCCCTCTCAACAGTGCACAGCCATATTGTTCCTGTTTCGCAGCATTCCCTGCAATGCCCTGGGCGAGTGTGTGCGCAGTACTGGAATTCTTCATTGATTTCTTTACTGTGTATGCTAGCTCAGAGGATGCCTGGGACACAGGAAAAATAGGTGACAGAGCTTGTACAGGAGGAGACTGGTATCTTGACCACTTCGCTTTCATGCCTCCTGATAGCAGTGGTTAAAATGCATGGGTCACTTTAGTTTTAAAAATCCAGTAGTTCTGTAAAAATGACAGAAGCCTTGCCAATCTACATGTTGCTGCCAAACCAAAACATTAATGATGCCAACTATGTAGTTTTGTTACCTTGTCTGAAAATTAAATACTGGCCTTCCAATTTCTGTAAGCTTTCCTCCCTATAATTAACTCTGGCACCAGGCATTCTTTTTACTACCAAGATGGTGAAATACCAGGCAGGTGACAACCGTACTATTATGTTATTTATATAATTACTGAAATAACCATGCTAGGGCCAGATAGGTGACATTCATGCAGTGTTTACTTTCCACATGATAGGTGCCATAAAAACAAGTCAACTATTGTCTTATGGGGTTGTAAGAGAATCAAATGTCACCTGAGATATTCCCTTCAGGTGTTCGATCTGTTATCTGGAAACCAGTTATCCAGAAAGCTCTGAATTATAATTATCTCCATTATAATGACATAATAATTTTTTTTCTTTTCTCTGTAATAATAAAACAGTACCTTGTATTCGATCCCAACTAAGATATAATGAATCCCATTGGGTTTAATTGATGTGTAAATTTTTTAAGGCATTCTTTGACTGATAGTAAGCTATGGTAAAGATGTTAGAAAAATAGCAGGTTCTGTCTTAGTGCAGTGTTTAGCCCCATAGACTACAGCAGGAGGCTTTTAGCAGTAGACTTTGAGATGGGGACTGAATGAAGAATCTCAAAGACCAGTTAGTAGGTTAGAAAAGGAAATGGAAGCAAGGGAGCTTGCTGATGTTGAAAGATTTTAGTTTTGTTCCAGGCATGACAATATATTAAGCTGTTTGGCGAGGTCAGCAAACAAGTGCATCTTTCCCTGATTTGGCCACCTTGAGCTGGGCCACATTGGGCTGATCTGATTTTTTGGTGCTTTGGTAAACAATCAAATCATAACCAATGTAAATGCAGGAAAGAGTCGCATCAATGAGATAAGTGTTCCTTACTCTAGCGGGTATATCAGACCTGCCCGATTGATAGCTGGCCAGTTGGGCAGGTCCGTTGGTGGCCCCCATACACAGGCCTTCTGGACAGCAAGCAGTTTTTATTGGCCCTTGTATGGGCACCTTTAGTCTAGTTATTTTAATGTATGCAATATTTTTAACAATTATTATTCATAATCATCATCTTTTATATAAATGACAATAACACATTATCCAGCCTGTTACAATGATATTATAAGTAACAGAGGGCTTACAGTAAATTAAAGAGCTAGGTTTCCCAAACGACTAGGAGGACTACAGTGCACTATTTGTAAGAACTTTAAGTGTAAAGATAATGGAGCTGATTTGCAGCTTAAATTGCCAAATTAAGCTGTTCATCGCCATATTTTGTGTGACGCTAAAACAAAGAAGTCTAATGGCACAAAACAAACAGTCATTATTTATAAGTGCAACAATAAAAATAGATAAAACTATGTAGAAGGCTACAAAAGAAAAGCTTAAGCTCCAAAAATAGATGATTTTCTATTGCTTCCAGGCTCCAATGTAACCTCTTTGCCTCTGAAAAGGAGCAGAAAAAGAATATTACTCTAAATCCCCAAAACAAAGACAGCAGTGTTGTATGTCTGAAAATACAGCATTATAGAAAAATTAGATCCAAAGTAATCTATGATATTACAGCCAACCAGAGCTGAAGTCAAGATCTAGATGAAGTTCCAGTGTGGCGTAAAAACTCTGTTACCCAGAAAGCTCCAAATTATGGGAAGGCCACATTCCATTAAGCAAATAATTCAAATTTTAAAAATGATTTCCCTTTTCTCTGTAATAATAAAACAGTACCGTGTACTTGATCCCAACCAAGATATACTGAACCCTTATTGGAGGTAAAGATAAGGTGTGGTGGTGATACTATCACATTATATAAATGTTGCTGCGCCCCCAGTAGTTGCTCTACATTTCCCAGGACCCCCTGAGAACCAACGTAACTATTTCTGCTACTGAACAATTCAGATGGGCATTCATTGTTTGCCTGAACTTATTCAGCTGCAGCAAATTGCATTGCCCTATGTGCTTCACAATTATTTTCCCACTGCAGGGCAGACGTCTTACATTTAATCTGCAGGGTCTGGAACGCTTTCCAAATCACTGGCTGTAAAAGATTGTCTAAGGGAACTGTGATTTGATGCTATCTTGGAGATCAGGTTTCAGTATGAGCACTGGGTTTCTAAAAGTGCTTTTTATTGGGAGTTTCAAATATGTTAATTACTATTATTAACAACTGTTTATACAGCACCAACATATTCCACAGAACTATACATCACAAAGGGGCTCTGCTCATTGGCACTTACAGTCTCAATTGAATAGAAATCATGTTTGTCCAAAAGGATCCATATGACCAATGGAATGATTTTAAAATAGGAGTTATATATAGGAGTTGTATTGAGCCCTCTCCTGTACTCACTCTACACCTACGACTGCACAGCCACTAGCAGCTCCACCATCATTGTAAATTTTACGGACGACACAACAGTGCTGGGTCTTATCACCAATGGTGATGAGACAGCATATATGGAGGTGGTTGGTGCCAGGAGAACCATCTCACCCTCAATGTCACAATAACCAAAAAGATGATAGAGGACTTCCGGAGGTGTGGAGGAGTACATACCCACATCACTATCAATCGAGCTGCTGTGGAGAGAGTGAGTAGTTTCCGTTTCCTGGGTGTGCATTTAGCGGACTATCTCACATGGTCAGTTCACACGGACAAAACAGAGAAGAAGGCGCAGCAGCACCTCTTCTTTCTCAGGAGGCTGAAGAGATTCGGCATGAGTCCCTGCATCCTCAGGACCTTCTACCGCTGTGCCATTGAGAGCGTCCTCACTGGATGCACCACTACCTGGTACAGCAACAGCACTGCCTACAACTGCAAAGCTCTGCAGAGAGTGGCACGGTGTTCCGAAAGGATAATTGGAGGTGAGCTTCCCTCCCTCCAGGACATCTATAGGAAGCAGTGCCTGAGAAAAGCGGAGAGGATCATCAAAGACTCCAGTCACCCTAGCCACAGACTGTTCAAACTACTTCCGTCAGGCAGTACTTCTGGTCCAGCAGGCTGAGGGACAGCTTTTTCCATCAGGCCATCAGACTGCTGAACACTGACCACTAACAGTTCAAAGACACTTGAGCAACACTACGACACTATTCATGTGCACTCATTCTTATATTTTGTACATACATTATACATGCCTACTGCTGCTTGTGAAGCTTGCACACAAGAATTTCACTCACATGTACTGTACCAGTGTACCAGTAATATGATGTGACAATTAAAGTGATTTGATTTATTTCTGGTGCAGCCTTGAGTGATGTTTGCTGGATGCTTCAGTTTTAAACTTTATTTCATGTGTGGTGGATTTTTTAAGCAGGGCATAAAGTTGCATTTCTCAGCTTATCCCTGGGCCGGGTGGTACATTCTCTCTTTATAGGTGACTATGTTGAGCCCACTTGTTTCTTGCTTCTTAGACTTGCCACTGTTGTTCCTCCAAGTCTAATGCATTGGACCAAATTATAAGTAGACACATATGGAAGCCAGTATCAAACATGACATGAGGAAGGGAAAGTAATACTTTAGTTCTTCTGTAATGCTAACAATTTACTGAATGATACCTTTTGCCAAGATTCATTATTTCAATATTCATGTATCAATAAAAATGTACTCTGTACTGTGTTTTAATAGAATGTTTCTTTGTAGAGCCTTCAAAGTTTTAAGCAGAAAGCATGACACAGACTATTCCTGTACCTATTTGATCATTTGGCCTTAAATGTGAGCAAAACTAATGTGTCTATTTTGTCCATGGGCTGAACAAATGATTAATTTAGTTGTGCGTTAAATGGTAGCACCTTAAAAATAACCTAGAGTATGATGCAGACAGTGATATTCTGAGATTTGGCCTTCATTGCTTCTTTTTTGGGTTTATGAAATATTTTTTGTTCAATAGTGCTCCAGTTTGAAATTCAGCAGTTACCTGGCTGCTAGGAACCAATTTACCCTTGCAATAGTATTTTCTGCTGCCGGGGTCAGTGACCCCTATTTCAAAGATGGAAAGGGGCAGAAAAGGAAGTCAATTTGTTGAAAACTATAAGAAATAAAATATGAAGACCTGCTGAACATTTGTTAAGGGGAATTCTATAAATGTATAATAATGTAATTAAATTAAACTACCCCTTTAAAGTGACAATCTCCCCTTACATTTCTGTTTGTAAAGTATATTTATTAGAATTTTCTGGTTTTACAGGGACTGGCAAAGGAGTAGGAGGCAGGGGTTTAGGAACAGTTGGTGGGGTATGTATTCTGGTTTCTTTCGCTGGATGGAAAGGCTATGACAGAAATGACATCATTAAACACAGTGTTGTCAAGGAAGCAGTTGTGCATTGAAATGATCACTTTCTATTCAGTAGTACATAATTGTGCTAACTGTATATATCTGATATATTGTAATTTATCCAAAGGTATGATGGCTTTTTATGAAGAGACATTTATCAGTATCAGTCAGAATATGTGTAATTGAAGCAACTTGTTCTATAGATATAGCATTGCTTTCACGTGCTAAAGTTGGTACTTAATGCAGATACTGAAGTGAATCCTTCATTTGCATAATCACCAACAGGTTATCCTCAGGCAGGATAGAGTTAACATGTACATTAAAATGCATGCACTATAACTCAGCAAGGGGACTTGGATAATACTGTCCTCTAATCAGGCTTTGCAACTTAGTTAAAAAAAGCTATTAGTGTCTGGAAGTCTAAATTCAATTTTCCTCTCCCTGGGGCAAGCCAAGTAATCTTTATCACTGGAGAGAGTGATCTACACCTGGAATAGTCACACTATGCAAAGCTTCTTTCAGCAATCGTCTAACTGCTTCCCCATTGCTATTGTGAGTTGCTAAAGTCCAACTGTGACAGAGGTGCATGGGTTTTAACTTTAGATTAATGAATAACAAGTGCATTGCTATCCTACCTGCACTGCTTTTATAGTGTTAAGAGGAAGCTGAGTTTGATAAATGATCTAACGAACATACTTCAAGTTGATAAAGTGCATATTGGTGGATATTTACAGCCATTTATTTTAATAATACATAGTTATAGTCATTTAGGTTGAAACTACACATGCCCATTGAGTTCAACCTTTTGGTTAAAATCAGGGCTGTCCAACTGGAGGCCCAGGCACCAGATTTGGCTCTCCAAAGGATTTTTATGGCCCCCACCGGGTTTTTATCTGTGCCCCTGCGGCCCAGTCCAACCCTGTATTCAGCTCACTATATGTAATAAATTGGACAGCATTGGTCTATATCCAAACATGCCTAACTGTTAGTTGATCCAGAAGAAGGCAAAAACCCATCTGAAGCCTCTCCAATTAGCCTCAGAGGGGAAAAAATTCCTTCCTGACTCCAACATGGCAATTGGGCCAGTCCATGAATCACCTTGTGATCTATTTTCAGTAGCCCTGTATTTCCTCACTTGCTAAAAAGTCATTCAACCACTTCTTGAAGCTATCTAATGTCTCAGCCAGTACGACTGGTTCAGGGAGAGAATTCCACAACTTCACAGCTCTCAGAGTAAAAAAAAACCTTATTAAATATTATGATAAAAGCTGCTGTTCAGTGCTGGCTTCTAAAGACCAGAGAGCATATTGATCGGCTGATTCATATCAAATGCATTTGGCTAGGCTTCCCTGAAGAGAACTTACTTGATATTTTTTCACCAGGCATGGATTCACAGTGAAATCTGCATTTCACCATCTGCAAATTTTTTTGCAAAACTGTTTCAAAAATTTCCCATGAAAAAAAAATTCACTGAGACAAAAACGTTGCCAAGACAAAAAAGACGAAAATGTTGGTGCAAAAAAATGCCCATTGACTTTAATGCAGTTGGAGAATAAACTTGTGCATAAAAATTGTTGCTATTTTTTAAATGTATCAGTTATATATTTATTAGATAGATTTTATCCATTGTTTGTATACAAATCACTTATTAAATTCATGTTTAACTCTGTTTAGGTTTATTTTTTAATATTAAAATTCCAAGCACTAATGGAAATACAAGGAGATGTATATGCATATCAGGTGTTGGTTTAAGTAACCTATATTTTTTTGTACACAAGCTCATATACTGTTTAAGAATTTTGGAAAGTTTCCTTTTGTTCTCAACAAATTGCTTCTTTGGTACTCAGAAGACCAACAAAAGAAACTGTTAAGTAAGTGTGAAGGGAGATGGGCCAGCTAAGGTTAATCACATGGCTGGCCACTAATGACCTTTTGGGCTCTAAATCTCAACACTCCAGTCCTTGTAAAGACCGATCAGGTGGATAATTTCCTGTGTGAGATAGCCTCACTGCTCAGAATAAAAGCCAAGCTTACTGCGAGGAGAAAGCTCACAGTAAGGGAGGTGGGGATTATATTTAAGCTGGTCTAAACACCTGGGTTTCCCAGTGGGCCATTCTCAACTACATCTATTATTTTAAATACCCTAATAATCTTTATTGCGGCACTAAATTAGCCTAATGTTACTTAAAACATAATCCATATTGATGCTACATTATGATAAGAAACTATCAGCCTTCAGAGGGATGATACAGCTGCACAGCAGTTATTTACAACAAAGTGGACAATTTTGGGATAATAGCAAAGTATTGTAATACATATGTTATGAAATATAGAAATACATGATGAAATCATTTTTTAATAGCATTTTGGTTCTATAAATGTGAAAAAAACTATCTGATTACTGAGATATTGACTGTTCAATAGGAGTTTACTTTTGGTATACAAAAAAGTTGTTTTTCATCAGTTGTGAATGGTTGAATGTGGATATTTTGACCCAGTTACCACAGTGAATGGACTACAGGTGGCCTTACACCAAGAGATATGACAATATTACATAAGAGGTTATAGGATTAGAGACAAAACTATTTTGTCATAAGATTTGGTTTAAGTAGTGATATAATGAATCCACATATATATTATAATGAATGAGGTACCTGCACCTTTAAAACTTACAATTTAAGATTGCTACCATTCACTAGGATCAAATCCACCCATTTAACCTGCATGTATGTGTTTGTAATGTGAGATGAAACCAAAGTACCCAGAGGAAAGCCACACAGACATGGAGATAATCTACAAAGGCCTTGCAGATAGTGCCCTGGTCAGAAATGAACACAGGACCTCAAAAGCCAAACACAGACATGCTAACCACTGCACCATGATGCAACTACAGGGGCAACCAATGGCAGTATTAAATCATTCTAAAAGAAAGATTATGCTGACCAATTATACTTTTTTGGAAATGCTTCACAATTTTGTTCTTTTTGTGTAGATCTAGTGAAACCCTATGTCTGAGAAAGACCAAGGTGTTTATGTATTAAAAATGTATGATATCGGTCTAGTCACCTATAGGAACCAATCAGAGGGTAGAACTCACTGATTAAAGTTCAATGGGGGGGGGGGCAAAAGTTATTGTTTTAAAGGTCAGGTTTAAATTAAACCCATGGCTGCTTTAAACCTGCTAACATGACTTTACACAAATATGCAGATGAATAATACTCATAGAGCAGTATAATCTATGACAATATATTTTTAATGAAAAATTATAGATAATAAATGAACTGGAAATCCTAACTAACAGCATAACGGCTTAATTAATTAGCTTTTGTGGCTGCATTTGAAATAACCCTTATATAATTCATGGAAAATATTGAAGATGCTGTTAAGGTTATATAACATACTCTATTCAATAGATGTTATGCACTTGAATCGACATCTTATGCAAATGACATCAAATAAATGTCTGGCATTTTACAGCTTTGCTAAACAATTTGTATAATATGTTTCATTAACAGCATAATTCTCACATTTATGGTTCAGTATTGCCATTTATTTTTCCATTACAATTCATTAAGATGCTGGACAAAAGAGTAGTAAATAACTAACACAGACAGTTCTTAAGTGGAATGGGCCAAATAAAAGAGAAAGCCTGATCAAGCAATAGTTTGAGGAAACTGTGATAGTGACTATTTATCTATTATTTTGTTCACCAGCTCTGCAGTTTGGAAGTTCAGCAGTTGCTAGGAGCCAATTTACCCTATAACCAGGCTGTGTGGTTTTGAGAATATATGGGGACAACTTGAGTCTTTCAAACAAAACAAAAAAAAGACAGTGGATTAGATATTCCCAGCAGAGATGCTAAAATTCATGCAAAGCAGGAGCCACTTCTTAAATTTAGCTCTGTTTACTGGATACTTTCAGTACAACCAGATACTCTCAGACAAAAGGAATAATGCCTTAATTATTTCAATACATAAGTGTGAAGATCACATGGATCCATCAAACTACAGAGGTGTCTATGACAGTAGCACCATGACTAAACTGCTAAATAACACCCTACACAGTTGGTTTCAGTGTTGGACTGGCCCACCAGGATACCAGGAAAACTCCCGGTGGGCCCAGGGGTTGGTGGACCCTCCTGCTCCTAACCAATTGGCCTTCATGGTCAGTCCCTATTTCTGAATAGGAACAAAAAGGGGAAATAGATGGAAGGATAGATGCTAGCATGTAAATAAAAGAGACTTGGAAAATAAATTGGTTGAGTGAGGAAAGGAGGAAAATAGTTTAGAAAGTGGGTCCATGGTCTAAGGTTTTCTGGTGGGCCCCTGGGGTCCCAGTCCGACACTGGTTGGTTTATATGATTTCTAGAAAAAATAATTCTTTGATTTGATTAAAATCAAATTGGTTTCAAGCCTAAACCCCACACTACATACCATCTTTTTACTTTCAACAGGCTAATAGGTCACTAAGTATACAGTATATTCAGAAAATGTATACAAGCTTTCTGGACTTTTGATTCCATATGGCACCCACACCTATTGCTCAGAATATTACAGAGTAGGGGAGGTGGCACAGTGTAAGACCTGCAAAGCCTGTACTATAAAAACAAGTGTTGTGCAACAGAAGTACCTATAATAGTAATAGTAATAGTATAATAGTACATATAATAAGTCCACTAGGAGTCTGCAAACCTATAACCCATTGGACTCATAGGGGATGATAACAGAAAGTCCTGGCAAAATAAAAACTCCCTTCCTATTTAACATTGCCATAAATATGGCAGTTTGATGGGCTTCCATTTTAGGGTCTTATATTGCAAAACCCCACATTTCAATAACTTTAGTGAGCACCAAAAACAAACATCCCCCGGAGTGAAACTTAAGTTGGAAATATATTTGACTGTGTAAACATTTGCTGTAGATGGAGGGGAAATAATCAACCCTGCCCAAATCCCTACCCACATTGTAAATTATTAATTCATGAACTATAAAAAGCATGCTCAAGTTGGACAGTGGAATAAGTGACAATATATTTTAAAGAATTACTCAGGTATTGCTTATTTTAAAATTATAGTATGTGATATAATTGTAGAATTACAAAGTAAACAAGCAATGTGTTCTGTGAACAGACAAATCAGTACTTCACTTGCAAGTATTAACATAGTAGCTAAGGATAACAAAAGAAACAAGTGCATTAAGTTTCTTCTTAGTTTAGAGTTCCAATAGCTTCATATCTGGTCACAAAACGCAATGGCAATGACAGTAAGAATTACAATGTTTTTCGGTTTAAATCAATATACTTGTATCATAAATACATGGAAAGATACATGGAGATTGATTTTCTATTTAAGTAGATGACTTCATGTTTGAGAAAGCCCATCTTAGCTTAGCAGAAGTGGTTGTGATTTAGAAATACTAGGGTAATATAACAAAAGGTGTATAGTTTGCTTCCAGTACAGTAACTCATGACAAATAATTAGTTAAAGTTAAAGTTACTTGATCAGTGACATTCTGAGACAATTTGCACTTGGTTGAAAATTTGTTTTAATTTTCTATGGTTTTCTGTTCTCCAGTCTGAAATTTCAGCAGCTTTCTGGTTGCTAGGGTCTTGTTTACCTTAGCAACCGGGCAGTGAGTGAGTTTAAATGAGAGGAATAGGAATAGGAGAGTGACTGAATAAGAAGACAAGTAATAAAAAAAGTAACAATAACAAAACAATAGTAAGATCACAGGACAATCATTTTTGGCTGCTGGGGTGGAAGGCAAAACAAATAATTTAAAAAATATAAAAAATAAATAAGGAAGACCAAATACAGAGTTGCTACGAATCAGACATTCTATAACATGCCAAAAGTTTACGTTAATTTGAACCACCACTTTAAGATTGCCTGCTGATTGGTCGCTATGAGCTGCTAGACAAGTAGCAGAGTTTCATTATATATCATAGTTATGCTCTGTTTCTCCATTACCACGCTACATTTATTGTATATTTTTATTACTTTGGTCTCTCTTGGTTGTCCCCGTCTTATTCTTATTAAGATAAAAGAGTGTTTGTGAGAAGTTAGGTGAACTATGTTGTATACTGAGAATAAAAGGCAATTCTGTAAGAGGCAATGAGGCAAAAACAAAGCATTGCTCAACAAGGCATTGTGGGAATGGAATTTGGAGCTCTCTCTATAACAGGCTTTTGATTAACAGACACCAAAACCTTCTGGTGCTATTCTCATTGCAATCTATGGCACTACACGTTTGAGATAACAGAACTGCACAGCTGAATCAGCATCACGGCACAGTAAACTGAGATATGTGAGGGAATATTATGATAAGGTTAGAAGATATAGTCCTGTGTGACATACCACATCACGTGCTTGTATCAGGGCCTTATCACATTACTTTGTCAATAATACACATGGTTTTCTATCAGGAGGAGTGACGTATAATTTTATCTAAAAGAACTAGAAGAAACTCTTTTGCTTCTAATATTTTTTTTCAAATACGTTTTTAATCACCGATACACAGAATTCAGGGCAAGAGTTATAGATGGGAAGGGCTGAAAGATGCATTTAAAGAAGACTGTAGCCCAATCTAAAGGTGCACAATATCGCTTACCCAAGGTGGCCTATTGGGGAAAGATTTGTTTGTTTGGCAAACTAAACAAACAAGTGAATCTTACCATATATGGCCCCCTTTAGGGCTGTGGCAGACGGGAGACTAGTCACCCGCAACAAATCTCCCTAGTCTCCCTGAAATACTATCCCACCGGCGAGTATGTAAATCGCCGGTGGGATGGCATACGCATATTTTGGGGAAATCGCGGTGCTGCCTATGACATCCCACCATGATTATATTTTTGCCAGTGGGATGGCATTTCGTCGATATTAGTCGCCCGCGACAAGGCAGATTTGTCGCGGGCGACTAATCTCCCCGTATGCCACAGCCCTTAGGGTAAAAATTTACTCAGCAATGTCAAACTGTAACCCTCCAGCTTTTGTTTTACATGTATGGGATCTATTATCTGGAATGCTAGATAAGTGGTTTTCTGGATAAGGAGTTTTCTGTTATTTTGATCATCATACCTTAAGCCTGTTAAAAACATCTGAAGATGAAATAAACCTAACAGTAGTGATGAGTGAATCTGTCCCATGTTGCTTTGCTGAAAAATTAGCAAAACTGCAATAGTTCACAAAACATTGAAGTCACTGGGTGTTCTTTCGTGGCAACTTTTTCCAATACAGAGTGACTTATTTTTCAGTGCACAATAAATGGAGACTGTGGGCAAATTTTTGCAGCAAAACCTGGGAAAACTTTTGCTCATCACTATCTAACAGGATTGCTTTGCCACCAGTACGTATTTCTGCGGACCAAGTTTCCATCAAGTGCAAGGCACTGTTATACAGTATTATTACAGAGGACTTGGAATTTTTTTTAGAAAATGAGAATTATTTCCTTAAAATGGATGGTGGATGATGGTATTCTTATAATTTTGAGCATGGTATATATTGAGTTTACAGATAAATGATCTTGTCTCCCAGCACGTCCTAAAAGCCTTTCGGCAGAAGGTGAAGTTTAACAATAGCTGTAGGGCTGAAATCTGGACACTGCTGATACTGAAGGTACAGAACAACTGGACTAATGGTAGGACAGCATCAATAGTGCAAAATATTGGTGCATGTTTTTGCACATTGCTCCATTTGCGTTGTGTTTATAAGGGGCAGTACAAGGGCACGGCACATGGGCATACCTTTAGGGGTCTTTAGCTTACATGTCATTCAGTTGCGCATGCTAAGCAGCGCTAATGGCACAAGGTGCTAAAGAGCCCTGTACTTGCCCACTGCTTATGGCAGGTGTTACATACAGGGCTGTCTTGTTTAAATGAGCATTGTGATCTGCGCCATTCCCTAGATTTATAATCCCCATTGAATTAGTAAATGAGCCTTCATAAATCATTTTCCCTAACAGGCTTCTTTGATACTCAGGAAACATGCTTTCTGCCCTGCCCTATAATACAGTAAAATGTACGGCAACAGAAAAATGTTATTTAATAATAATTTCTCGTTACTCTTTATTATGTTCAAGCAAGTATATAGAAGGACAGAAATACAGTGCAAGTCTAATGACCAGTTGTTCATCCAGAACAAAATCATTCATTTCTATTAATAATTATGTTGCAGCAAAACTCCAACATACTCTATACACAACACGGATTTATATTGAGGTCCCTGCCTTAGGCATATATTTTAAGATCTCTCTAAGAATAAATGAACATGTTTAAGGGCCCAGCCCTGAGCTCTCTTCCTCTGGGACTTTGCACTAAAGCTGTCTGTGAATCCACTCTTCCTTTGCCTAATACTTTCTCACAACAAGTGCCTGGAAATCCAGTATTTCTTTCTGCAGGAGCTGATCTTCTCTGGCTAAGCATTCTTCCTATAATCCTGAGCTCGATATGGATTAGTCTCTCAGTATGAACAAGGGATTACCAAAACAGATTAACTGCTAACTAAGAAGAATACTGGCCACTCTAGCACCATTAATGCTGCATTAGTTATTCCACCACAGTTAACTAATTTGGGAGTGAGATTACCTCAGGGGGTAGAATTACTTAGGTGAAAAGTTATTAAATATGATTGTTGTCACAGTAATAGAATCCATCAGAAAAAAATGTAGAATATAATGTAGAATATAGTGTTCAAGAGTCAGAACAACAACTCCTCCAACACACAGGTTCAGCAGGGCATGTATTTCCTTGGATATACAGTATATGAAGGCCTGAATATGTTAAAAGATGCATTGCATAAAAGTCATTAATAGTCTCTAGTTTTCTTTTGTATACAGAGACAGGGCTGAATCTCCAGAATCTTAGTGACGCAATAAAGTTTGTAGAAATCAAAAGTCCTTTATTGAAATGTGGTTTAAAAAAGACATGATCAGCCGAAAAAACAAACATTTGATTCGCTGCTAGGGGTTACTAGATCTGGGCCTTCTATTATGTAAGAGTTTTTTTCTGGGGTAAAGTACATTGTAATTGAAACAAGCAGTAGTGGAAGTCAAGAGATCCTTTGCATTCAGCCATATTAAGGATATGAAGACATTTTGTGCATAAATCTAATAAAATTGCTATCCAAACAAAACAGGGATTGTTTGTCCATAAATTGCAATATATTCAAGCTGGCCAACTATGTCAAAATCATCCCTGGTCTGGCCTGTCCTACACTCACTTTCATCTGATTCATTAACAGTTTAAACTTAATTAACTTTAAATTCATTATACATTTTTCACACATACTAAGTTTTAGCTAGAAAAAAGAAAATCCTCAGAGACTCAGTCCTTCCAAATGATTAATAATTAAAGTTGTTTAATGGTAAACACAACTTTGCCTTTTTCTGTAGTGTAAAAAGAAGCAGTGGCCAGCTTCATGTTGTAGCTCCCATCATTCCAACTACAGTAAGATCCCTGCTGTATTCAATATAAAAGGCAATCAATTGAGCGTTTTAACCACAGAGAGCAAGTTTCAGATAAAGCTTAGTACCTGTGAAAAATGTATAATGAATTAGACGAATTCTTAATGAATCATATGAAAGTAAAGGTGGCCATACACGAGCAGATCCGCTCGCTTGGCGATGTCGCCAAGCGAGCGGATCTTCCCCCGATATCCCCACCTACGGGTGGGCGATATCGGGGATCGGGGACCATTTAGGTAAAAAAAATAATAATCCGATCGTTTGGCCCTGGGGCCAGACGATCGGATTATGTGGGCGGCAATGGGGCAGTCGGATCGGGGACCGCATCAACGAGCCGATGCGGTCCCCGATCCGACCAGATTTTCTAACCTGGCCGATCGAGATCTGGCCAATTTCAGGCCAGATATCGGTCGGCCAGGCCGCTCTGCTCTCCCCATACACGGGCCGATTAGCTGCCGAATCGGTCCAAGGGACCGATATCGGCAGCTATAGTCGGCCCGTGTATGGCCACCTTAAGTGTAGTACTGGCCAGACCTGGGAATAAATTGCAATATGTAGAAAAACAATCCCTGTTTTGTTTAAAGGGGAAGGAATTTTTATTAGCTTAATTCACAAAGGTGCATACGTTGATATAAGTGACTGCAGAGGATTTCTTGTCTTTGTCTGTATGCATTTTGAGGCTATACCCCCTGCTTAATAATTAAAAAAATGTTTGGTGGTGACTTTCCCTTTTTGCTGGAGTGAAAAAGGACAAACTACCCACTGACATATATATATATATACATATTTAGTATATATATATATATATATATATATCAGGTATGTCAAGTCTGTTTATCTGTTGCTGAAGTGAAACCTTATCTGTTGCTGAAGTGAAACTGCAATTATCTTGCTCAAGCTGAGCAAGTAATATCTTCTTAATATTTGGGCAGGGTTGGTGTAAATCAGAAGAAAAATAAATTCATGCTAGTTTATTATTAGTTTTATTTATTATAAAGCATCAACATATTCTGTAGAACTTTATAATAGGGTAGAGAGGGTACTTCTTAGAGCTTTAATCGGAAAAGAGAAAGGGTTATGAGACACATGATCAGGTTTAGATTTTTAGCCCTAGGCCAGGCCGCCATTTAACTCTTCCTCATACTTTCTTATAGTGCAACTCTCATTAGAAAGAAGGCAGCTGCAGAGGTGACATGGTAGGCATGCTGTCCCTAATATCTTATAGCCTAAGCTCAGGCCTTTGTGGCCTTTTCTGCAAATCCAGGCCTGCACAAGGAGCATGGGACTTCTCAGTATTTCTCTAGGATAATTACATAGACAAAATAAAAAAGTTATGTATGTTATTATGAAATATGTAATTGTATCTGTCTCATGGTAACAGTAGCACCAGAATTGTAGCCTCACAGAGCAATAGTTAGTTGGCTTCTGGGGTAATTTGAAAGCTGGAGAGACAAAGAAGAAGAAGGCAAACAATCCAGAATCTAAAAAAATAAGTATAGTCCACTTGATGACATACTAAAAGTTCATTTTTAATGAGCAGTAGATTCCTGGGTGTAGCAGTTCCAGTGTTGGAAGAGCTAGCTGCAAATAAATCACAGACACATTCTTACAAGAACTTAGTGGAAAGGCCCAGGGAATAAAAATGATTTTCCTAAAAAGGAAGATTGCAAATCAAACGACTAATCAAAACAAACAAAAATGCAGTGTGCATTCAGATATCTTGCATTGCACAACGCCTCTTATTAGCAAATGGTACAAGGTTCTGTAATTGGTGTTCATGCTTTATGGGTACTGATGCACTGTGAACCTGAATCAAACAATTTGGATGTGTAGATTATATTGTGTGCCTCATTGCTATTCTCACAGTGTAGAGTTCAGCTTATGCTGATCGACATAAATTAAAAAGAGCCTTTCTTTCTCTCATCTCCCATCCACTCCACCCCTACAGATTTACATTGAAGCTCTGCCAACATCCCATCACCCAAAGTCTTTTGCAACATTAAAATGAAGCTCCCTTCTTCCCCTTGCTAGTTCCCCCCACCCACCTTGTTTTCTGCCTCATCACTAAGTAGGCATTTCAATAACTATGTTTGTCTCTTGTTTCCTCGCATGAACTTCTTCAGGGTAGAATTGTGGTTTGCTATGTTTCTGGAAGAGGATAGAAATGCAATGTCCTATTTTCCTCTAAAGGTGAAAACAGCCTGGTAGCCAGCAGGTGCAGAACCCCTAACCAGCTGCTTACTGCACTTGAGTTGAAGCGTCTTGGTTCCTCCCTCCATGCCAAGAGTACTTCACATAATCCTCTCATGCAATTCACACTGTAATTGCACAGATCCAGACTGCTAGGGCTCATTTTATTATTATTTTTACTAACAAGATCTTCTGCAAACAGGGACTAGTCATATTAATTAGTTTTATGGAGCCAGACTGCTTTGACCTTATCAAGACTTTTTGTTTTGCATGTCTTCCACCTTCAACCCCTAAATCCGCACCCCTCCTTTAGTGCTATTCAAGGCCACTCAGGGAGCAGCACATGTGGAACTTTCAAGCTTCTATAGGCCCCTTTTATTTCCTTGCCTCATCCTCTTCTTGAGATGAAGCCTGGTGCATAGACAGTTGTGTTGAAGATTATTCTGTTGAGGACCAGCTTGTCTCCTCAGGGTTCTGTTTGCTCTGTGGATGATTACAAAGCTACTGAATTCTCTCTGGACTTTTATCCACTGCACTGGAACTGTTCCCACAATTTAAATTATACTTGTACCCTTGATTAACCCCTAAATAGATTTTATTATATATTAGTATTATTATAGTGGGACCCCAAAGGGATCTTTTTACACACATAAGTTGTTAAAGTTTTTAGAGGATACAAATTTAAAAAAATACAATATTGTCCTTTAGAGTTAGCATATACACTGGAGAATGAATCAGAAACACTTACATTATAATTGAACTATTAAAAGCAAAGTCATAAAATATAGATAGTTTATTTTTATGTTATGCTGAAACTGATACAGACAGGCATGTTTTTCTTTTAATGATGACAAATAATTAACAGTACTGATATATATATGCCAGGAGAGCAAACCTGAAAACCACTGCTAGAAAGAAAAAGACACTACAAGGCAATAGAATGTCTCATACAACAAGCGGATATCAACACATCCAGTGCCCTTTGAATGCTTTTTAGGCTATTGACAATGTATGTATATCTTTATTTATAAAGCGCTACTTATGTACGCAGCGCTGTACAGTAGAATACATTAATACAAACAGGGGGTTAAAGATAATGGATAAATACAAAGTACAACAATAAATACAAATAAATACAAGGTACAGTTGCAATAAGAGTCAGAAACAAGATGAAGGAGGTCCCTGCCCCGTAGAGCTTACAATCTATATGGGAGGGACAAGTGCACTTATTTGATTAGGGAGCTGTTTCATAGACCATTTTACTATTTTTTAATTTTATGATCACTACAGGATCCTTACAAATCTTAACTATACCGTAAAACCTGTTTATTTGCCCCTAGATACACAGGAAAAGCATTTTGGATAAAGGGATCCTTGGCTTATTTTTATGCAAATCAGAAGTACCTCTGGGGAGGAAACCCAGTATGGCTCTTGAAATTTCCGTTTTCATGGATTACCCTATAAGCAAAGCTCACCTACTAGGCTTTAATTCCTTCTGTTTTGCATGCAAAAGAGGACAGGATCACCTAACCTGTAATGCTTTCCTTGAAGATCCACTTCTCCGATTCAACATATGCTGATCAGAACATTACCCTGATGAGGTCCCATAAAAGGGAATCTGGTCTTTTATATGGGTCTGATCAGCAACCGGTATTAAAACCCAGTGGGAGAGTGTTATAAGGTATTCCAGCAATACTGGGTTTCCTTTCCAGAATTCCTTCTGCTTTGCCCATAGATAATATTAAAATGTTTTTATGACAATCAAATACAGAGGCTTTGTGGTTTAAATATATATATACAGGATACATATATACAGGATATTCAGTCATTGATTTCATTGAAAGGATGGCAAAAATGCTATTGTTGCTTTTACATTTCACATACGTACACTAATACAAGAATGGGATCCATTATCCAGAAACCTGTTATCCTATTATCTCTGAATTACAGAGATTACAGGATATTGTCCATTTAATATAATCATTTTAATTGTTACAAATTCTCTGTAATAATAAAACAGTACCTTGTACTCAATCTTAACTAAGATATAATTCATTCTTATTAGTATCAAAACAATCCTATTGGGTTTATTTAATGTTTAAATGATTTTATAATACACTTAATACACTTAGATATCGAAAGATAAGATCCCTTATCAAGAAAACCTCAGGTCCCAGGCATTCTGGATAGCAGATTTTCAACCTGTATTAACAAATTCTATAGGGATCATTTACCCTGTGGAAGGCAATATATAAAGTGTAAGAAATATGCAATTTCTTTTCACTTTGCACACTGCCTTTACTTTCATTAAATTGCTGCCCCATGTATGCTTTTGAGGGGTGGGAGGGGGGTGGGCATTCCCCATCTTGCCCCTACCTGTGCAGCTAGTCCCCAGGCAGAAGTGCGGGGAGTGCTCTTGCACTTTTGCCCAAGGGGCATTATAAATTACCCTTTATACATTTAGTAAAAAAAAGCTTAGATTGGCCCCCATGGGGAAAGCAGATGAATGTTTTAGCACCATCAGGAGGTGAAGCAGAGCCCCATCCTTACCACCTACCTTAGTGCAGGGCCAGGGACAGAGCTGGTCCTTCAGTAAACCCCATACACACGCCAATAGGCAGGACTGGAAGGACAGCATCAACAGCTCATGTATGGCCATTTTAATGCAGTCAGTGCTGTATTCACAGGGGCAACTGGGAAATAGAGCTCAATGCTCTGCAGCAAGTGTACAGTATGCAGAATGCATGTTTTTTTGATATCAGAGATACAGGCAGATTGATAAATGTAATAAACCCTCAAAATACTGGTTAAGAAGATATTTGGAAAAGGTATATCTACAGTATAAAATACTTAAAGGGAATTTCCCCTTTTCTTATTTCTTTATTTAGATTTGAATGCCCCATTATAAGTTCCCTGGCCTTAATTTAATGACATCATATGTATTTAGATGCCTTATCTGTAGACACTAAACAAATTGTGCCAACTGCTGGTGGCCAGTGGCCAGCAAAGCACACTGGAGAGCTTGGATCTTGATTTGGACTGTATACACTTATCGTACAGTGCTGCGGAATATGTTGGCGCTTTATAAATTAATGTTAATAATGTTAATAATAATATACACAATATATTAATGCTGTTGGTATTCAATTGTGTGTTAGCACCTCTTTCCTTGGACCCATTTACCTTTTCTTTGGTCTTGTAAATTGATCCTCCTGTCAGCTATGACTTTTTATGTAGAGGGAGATGACTTTTTGAACTGATTGCCCACATGACTCATGCAGTCCCAATACAATCTGGCCATGGAGCATGAGGAATTGTTTTACACTAACACATGATTAAGGGCACAGGACCTAATAGTTGTTATAAAGTGATAAAATGCAAAGGTACGGCTGATGCCACACGCGGTGTAGGGCTGATTTTTTCGGCAAGCGGAAAAACGCTTGCCGAAAAATCAGCCCTACGCCTGCTACTTGTGCCTGCACCCGAATGAATGGGATACGCTTGGGTGCAGGCACATGTAGCCGATATACGCATGAAAACGCGAGAGAATGCAAAGTCTCGCGTTTTCATGCGTATATCGGCTACATGTGCCTGCACCCGAGCGTATCCCATTCATTAGCCTAAGCTAATGATCGGACCTTAATCAGGTAAATGGATGAAAAGCTTTTCTGCCTTACACAGGTGTGGGGATGTATTGGCCAGTTTGGTTCTGGTGAGCTAATGACCTGAAATATCTGACACGTGTGCCCCAATTTAGTTTTTTAGCCATTCCAGAGAACTCAATCCATGATCCATTTTCCTGCGTCTGCAGGAAAACTGCAAATGAATTGGGATGTGTTCATACATTTGCGTGTTTTTGTCATACTTTGCGACAAAATTTTTGAGACAAAATCGTATTGTCGCGCAGAGTACAAAAGTTTCGGATTCATTCAAGCTTCGGTATTGTGAGTTTCCTTGGGCCGGGTTGGAGCTGCAGAGTGCCATTGAGTCATATGGGAGGCTTCCAATATCATGCAAAGAAGGATCAAAGTCAGAAAGGTTTTCCCGCCGTTTACGATCATTTGATACGAAAATTTTGTGACTTTCGGATCGCCAATACGATATTATCGTGACTATTCTGATTTTTTTATAAGCATTTTCATGATATTTGTGATCATCAGAAATTATTGTATCTAATCTGAATTTTTCCCATTTCAGGATTCAAACTCGTACTTTGATGAATGTGCCCCTTAGTGTTCATGCTTTTAAAAGGAGTGCAATTTGAACCTACAACAAATAAATAGCTCAGGACTTTTGCCTCAATCATAGGACTATATATACCTTCTGATCCTGCTGCTAACATCTGATCCATACCTTCTTGTTCCTGGCTGCTCTCCTTTTTGTGACCTACAAAACTTGGTTAAAAACTAGTTTAAATGAAGCCTGAAATAGATTGGCACAGATTATCCAGTGCACTGCTCCATATCTGCCTGCTTACTTTGTGTTCATTAGTGTGGAGCTTTCATGCTTCTTATCTTGTGAAATAAAAGGAAATAACATTTGTACACTTACATGAAATAATTCTCCCAAGTCATGTTTAAAGAATGTATACTTCTTTATTTGCATTTCTGCACTTTATATGCATGTTTCTCCTGCGTTAGATTCTAGCAGTTCAAAGGCCTTCTAAATGGACCTTTCTAGTCTGCTTAATTTCTGTGGGAAAAGCAGAGTCTAGGCCATAAGTGGAGGGTGACTTTTTTGTTTGGGGAGGTTAAAGATCGGCCATACTAAAATAGACTGATCTAAAGCTAGAGTGAAATTCACTGCTAGCGTAAAAATTAACCCCCCAACTACTTCTTGTGATTCCCACTGACTTCCAGGGATATTGTGCAAAAGTGCGAGTGCTTTTTTTAAAATAAGTATTCATACATGCACTTCTGTGAGGGATTCTCAATCCATTTGTGTTTGGGATCAATTAACTTAAATGAGTTTGAAATGAGTTGTAGTTAGTTTTATAGAGAGAAGAGGTTCTTAGTTAAAAGGTTACAGCTTGCATATTCTTCTTATCACTGTTCATTTCTGCACTTCCTTTAGTTTGTAATATATCCCCATCCCTGCCTACATCTGTGCCCTGATTGGTCAATTTTACTGTCCGGCAAGAGAGCTGTGCTCTGATTGGAGAAACCACAAGAAGAAAGATCCAATCAGAGTACAGCTGATTACAGCAGAACCAGAGCTTGCAGGAAGGAGGAATGTAATAAAATTTCCTGATGTTAAAGATCCAGACCAGTGAAGAAACGGAGTGAGTTTTTTTTTAAGGTGCCAAGCAAGTTTGGGGAGGCTTAGCCTTCCCTAGGCTTATTGAAAATCCACCTGTGTCCTAGGCTATTTCCCATATGTTCTTATCATACTATCATTATGCTTACTGAAGTGGGCTCCATGCTTCTCCAACCTGAATTTACTTCTGAGCTTCAAACATGAATGGTTTATTGCAGGTCTGGACTGGGATTCAAAATAGGCCCCACCAGCCCAAAAATTAGTGATTGTCTACAGGCTGTAACAGCAGAGCCTGTCAGTTCAGGGTAGGTTTAGGGCATGCTCGGTATTGCCCTCTCTGTGGATTATACAACTGGTTAATCCTTTTTACTGCAATTTAGTATAAGTTCTAATGTAGCGTTTAGCACTTAATGCCTTTACATTCATTCAACATGCATTCTATAAATATAAGGAATATTAACAGACTAGGAGGGGCAATACTGCCATTAAGCGAGTTGTGGAACTCGGCAGCACCCCCAGAGTTACCAGGGCCAGCAGAAAGCTGCTATTGGTAACTTTAAGATCCGAATTTCTGGCAATTGAGCTCTTTACACTAGCAATGCAGCCCCCCCTGAACCCCCCTGGGGGCTGAAGGGGGGCAGCATCGCAGGAGCCTCAGGCAGCTCAGGGGCCAGAAATGCTGCTGCAGACTAGATGGACTGGATACAGAATTAAATATTTAGGGGCAGATTTATCAAAATGTTTAGAGGTTAATAAATAAAAACTCAACCACGTTCTATTCATTCCTACTGGATTTTTAGAAGTTCATTTATTTTTTATTTTTATTTATATAATAATTGTACATACATTTGCTGATGTATCGTCCATATTGGATTGAACTATACAGCAATTATTAATGCATACAATAACAAATATTTTGCAAAACAACTAATAATATCAGAAATCAGATAGTAAAAATGAGTATTATGCTGGACTGCTACAGAATTGCATTTATTAAATGATGAACTCTAACTTTCACTCATTGATAAATACACTTCTAATACACACTAAAAATCCCATAGGAATGAATAGAATGTGGGTGAGTTTTTATGTATAAACATTTTGACAAATCTGCCCCATAGGTTTTATTCAGCACCAGGCTTTCTGAGGTCAATGAATACAGAGAATTTCAGGGGAATTTTAAAATTTGCAGGTGTGACAAATATTTGCATGGGAACTCCATAATCCCTTGTTCATAAAATTTGCATTCTAGTCTGTAACCACATTAATGATATTAATAGTAAAATTGATGGAAACTTTTGTTCACAATACAAGTAAGTATTTTTTAATTCAGGCTAGCCAATAATTATAGTGATATTTGTCTCTGACCCATGTGATATAACATACTTTCGAGAGGTGTATTTTCCACTTATTTGGAACACGATATTGATTGTACAGGTCTTAGAATCATTTTGGTTGCTTAGGCAGTCAGCACGTTCATTACATTTTTAAGTTGTTGTTCAGCCATTCCGCTGGCTAAAAGTCTCTTGCCCCTTTCTTCTTCTGTGCAGCCCCCTTCACAAGCCCCTGAGATGACACAGATCATTGATGCATCTGCCCTCATTAGCATTTCAGCAGCCTAGCTCAGTAGGTTCAGAAGCAATCCGTCATGTGAAAACTAAAGAATGTGCCCCATTTGCATGATTCTGTGCCAGAATGCAACTTTTTCTCAGCTGCTCATTGTGCAATTTCCCCTTCGACATTACGCTTTCCCATGAAGTTCTGAAATCATATTATGGATTTTACAGCTCAACTGAATTTCTGTAAGGCCCGCATTACATGTACCCTTTAACCCTTTATTTACCCAAGTAGACTCTCTTCCTGGCACCTTGTAACATGTTGCCATAGTAAGTGTGCTAACAACTTTTTTTTTGTCTCTTTCTGTGGAGTGCATTAAACTGCTATTCAAGTTAATTGCACGTTCGATCTGCAAGACTGTATATTGTCTTCTTAAATACCTTGGTGAACACTTAGTCCAAATTAATCTTCAGACCATCTTAAGTTAATTTTCTTCTTGCTAATTATTTGTTCCAATTGTGTGTCAAGTGCCGTTGGAGAGTCCCCCTTGAAAAGGAGAAATTCATTAACCAATGGCTTCAAATATTTGTTGCTGCTATGGAAGCTTTTATAAGAGATTTCATACTAGCAAAATGATGTGAAATTGACTACAAGCATCAGAAAACAAGGATTTGTTTCCTACACAATGTCTCTTTTATATACAAGAAGGAGCCAACAGAAAAAGAATGATCATAAATGTCGATAAAAAGCCACTAATTTATTCCTTGCTGCCAATGAGCAATGTGTAAACAAATAGTATTTTTGCATGGAAATATGTGTGGGTTGTTTCTAGATAAATGGAGGAATCACTGAAACACAGATCCCTGTTACATGCAAGTTGCAATAAGAAATTTTACTTTCATTTTACTTTTTTGTCTTATGCGATTAAAGTCAATGTAAATGAAGGGCCTTAAAAAAGATCATAAAACATTCAATAGAAATTTTCATGTGTTATCCATAAAATCATCCACATTTTTTGCAGCAGTGTAGAAAAAAGAAAGCTGATTTTTTTTTCTATATTCATTAAGTAGCAAGATGAGGAAAAGAGGAGCTTGGATCAGGAACAAATAAAATAAAAATGACCCGTCATGTGCATTGAATTTCTAGTTTAGGACCTTCCAGTTACGCAGGTTGCAAGTTTGCAGCGAGACTCACACGGTGATTAGCATTGAGTTACGGAATATTTTGCTAATTATAGGTGACCGATTTTTCCTCGTTAGACAGCTCAGGTCTTCTTACATTCCTGTCGTCTTGTAGCTCAACTTAAACTGTTGTCTAACCTTTCTTTAATCCATTTCATCTCGAGCTGATGGGAACTGATTTCATTCCACCTCTTCTGGACGTGCAGGAACAATCTTCCTATTCAGTGCTTTGGACTGAGAGAGAGTGAAGCGCTCACACACGCACACATCTACACACATCCAGATAAAAAGAAACGATGGTCCTGATTAATGGCTGCTAATTAGCAATGTTAATGACCAGGTGTCCCCAAGCATGGCCAGCTCCTCTCAGCATGTAGTGATCCCTCAATGAGGGCCTTGCAAATCCATTCCCAGTGACCCTAGCCCTCAGCTGCCAGTAATGAAGTACAGCTCCCTC
Source organism: Xenopus tropicalis (assembly GCF_000004195.4). Lineage (NCBI taxonomy): Eukaryota > Metazoa > Chordata > Amphibia > Anura > Pipidae > Xenopus > Xenopus tropicalis. Next base: position 107,653,484 of record NC_030681.2, read on the forward strand.
ATTATACCCAGGAGAGGCTCAGAGGGAGGCAAGAAACTACAACTCAAACCTTTCCCCTGTGTCTCTAGTGGGTCTTCCATTAATTAAAGCAGCAGCCCCTCTCACCTCTCCCTTTCTCACACAGTTTTGTGTATTTATGTTGATTTGGGGATCTGCAATAAAACTGTAGGCATTGTTAAAAAATATTGTTAAATAATGCTCTTGGGGTTTAAGATACTGCAAATACTGTAGATTTACAAAAATAGGCATTTAGTTGTGAAAATCACTTCTGAAGTGGCACTTGATCTTAATAACAGCAATGTTCTTAATTATAGTAATTACTCATAATTAATCTTAGTCACTCCTGTTTGGCTTATGGCACTGTCTTTTTATTTAACATGATGTGTTCTATATTATTACATCCAAATATAACATTTTTATTAGATGTTTCATACCTAGGGCAATGGCAAGTGGAAACTGGACAAACTTTTAATCTTTACAAAAGCTGATAACAGAAGATCCCCTTTATGTATGATAATAAGTATTGTTATTAATAATTAATTATGATATTGGGGAATCCTTTGACTCTAGAGTCTAGGACAGTTGTTCCCAACCCCTTGGAAAGGCAAAATCAATGAGTAGCAGGACTTAAATCCCAGATATCTGTATGCCTCTGCTCTAGGAGGTCTAATTAAAAATGTACATTCAAATTCGGATTACTTAGAATCAGGGGCTTGAACTCTAAAATTACTAGTGTATACTTAGCTGGGGTCCAAAAATGAAAACTATTATATATATATAAATATACAGAAATTTCTCTCCATCCTGTATCATATTCTGAAAATCTCTTAATCTCATTTTAACCCCAAACAGGTGTTATAAAAATGCATATATAGTTATTATATTTCAATGTTTCATTGTTATTCATGTTTTATAAATGATGTGTCCATAATGGAGGTCATTAGAGGCCAGTCAAATAGGGACAGAGTTTTTTTTTAAAAGAATACATGTTTAGTCAGATGTCCATGTTAAAAAGGAAGCAAGCATACGAACCCCATAATGTGCCGCCGTAAGCATTTCAAACCCTTCTGGTACATAGTTATAGGCCTATGACTAACTACCAGAAGGGCCTGAAACCCGTAATGCTGAACACTAGGGGGTTTGTATGTTTGTTTCCTTTTTATTGTGGACATTTGAATAAGCTTGTATTCTTTTTAAAGAAATGTTGAGTTTGGGATATAAATTTTGGTCATAAATGATGTGACCACTGGTTTCTAGGCTGGAGCTAAGGGCTGATTTCAACACTGCTGAATTTTGCTTTTTATTAAAGAGTTCCCAGTTCTATTCATAATACCTGCTTAGAGATGTCTGGGTTCTTCTTATGCAAACAAATCAGGGACAGAATTTGACTGATAATTATTTATAATGTTTAATCGGGATTCACCACCAGCATTAGCATAACCACAAGTCATTATGCCCTGCAGCAAAATTGTTTTAATCCTGCCACCACATAATGTAATCCCCTAGAGGAGCTTACATTCTAAGGTCTCTATAACATTCACGGAACAGTATGGTCAGTTTTATCATGTATATTTTTGGAGTATGGGATTAAACCACATTCCCCAAAGGTTGGTTAAATTTGTCAGTTTCAGATCCATATAATGAAATTGTGCAGCAGTTAGGAACCCTTCAGTGCTGACTGTATTCCTGAGTCTTTTATCTATCTTGTTGCCCCCTGACATTTATATTCTTAGTTGTTTTTGAGTATAACGTAGCAGGTGCAGAATATATAGTAATGAACTTTATATTGTTAATGATGCCAATCATGCTGATTTGCGTTTTGCTTGATTCACAACGGAATTCTGCAATTACAAAACTACTGTTTAGTTTGTAATGGCACACTGAGTAAAAAGATGGTGCTGTGGAAACACTGGTAAGATGTTGAACTGAAGAAGCTGCTCGGATGAGTAGTGAAACGTCTTCAATGATTACTTAACAAGTCCAGTTGCTTTAAATTTATTTATACTAGATATACCATGACCTGGATGAATGAAAATCTTCATAGACACTGGTAAGATGGTATGTGACTAACCTGCCATGGTCCATATGCATTCCAATGTTTATTTAGAACACAGCTGTCAACTTGGAAGCCTTTGGACTGCATCCACCTCACGGGTGCACATTTGTGGCCTCTAACTTGTGCTAGCAGTGGGAGATGTCCTCTTCTGTCAGGCTTGGCCACTGAGGCGTGACAGACAGGTAGGAGCCTATATGCTGGATAACCTGGAGTATAACTGTAAATAGCAGATCTGAGACTAGATGAGTGTAAGAGTGTAATATACAGGAAAGAATAGCCACAGGAACAGATAAAGATGGGGTACTGGAGCACAGGAACCATGCAGGGAACAAGAAACCAGGTAGGGTCTTCAGAAAATGGAATCAATGAACATAGAAGGGCAAGATGTCAGCTAGGAAGCTTAAGGGCCAAGCAACTATGAATTGCCAGAGGCAGACTTACAGGTATATGGGCCCTAATTGAAGCCAAGCAAAACATGGGATTTGGTTAGTTTGGTTAGATCCTTTGTAAACAAGCAAAACAAATCTATACACATTATAATATTCAAACAAACCACTGTTCTTCTTCTTGTAATAATAAGCCAATACCTTGCACATTATGTTAACTAACTCAACAAAAATTCACAACAATGGGAAAAAAAACAAAACAAAATTATTCTAAATATTTAAAAGGTCAAAAAACATCAGTAATTAATTACAATATACATTTAAATTAATTCCACAGATCTTCCACGGATCATTCAACAGTGGGGTTCTGAAAACACACATGGTGTATAAAGCAGGTATGTAATAAATCATTCTCTCTGCAGGAGTGCGGAATAAGTAACCAGTGCCTGCCTCTTTCTCTTGGAGAATGACTTTTTGTGTAACCTCTCTGACCCTTTCTTTCTTTTTGTGACCTTGGATATTGCTATAAGAGGCATTCTCCTTCTGCCTTTCTTGGACACATTTTTACTTAACTCTTTAGTTCTGTGAATGTGGGCTTTGTATCTTTCCACCATGCCTAAAACTTGCCCAATTTTGTACCATATTTGCTGTTGTAATTTTTAGACTCTAATTTTTTTAGCGTTAAACGTTTCCAAAAAAATTACGACTTTTTGTGTGGCAAAATGACTAAAATTCTGAATTCGAAAATACTCCAGCTAAAACTTGACATGATCATGTAGAAGTTGATGCCAGATGTCCCTTCCCTTTCCTGGAAGATCTTTCTTTACTTTGAATTGTTAGAAGTTTTTTGATTTTTGACACTGGTTTTTGTGCGACAATTCAAAAAAGCTGCAGTTTCCTGACTTTTCACAACTTTTTCCCATATGTACCTTTTCAGTTTTGTTTGTTTGTTGTTTGTTTCATTTGTGAAATAAGTTTATTTGAATTAAAAAAAAAAAAATCTGCTCCTTAGTGTCAATGGACTGGAGTCATGTATACACTTCCATCATATCTGTGCAGCATATGATATATTGTAACATAACTGATTATACGAATAATCATTAGTGCCCATAGAAATGTATAGCTTCATGATTGATTAAGAAAAAAAATAAATTAGCAGCTTTTTCTTGATTTCATTTTGGGTAAGAAGGGACAGAACCAAAGTTTGGTTAGAAACCATTTTGATGTCAGTATGTATTCCTAACACAGACTTGACAGGGTTTTTGATAGGTCATTCCATGTACCCTCTACTAGCAAAGGGAGTTAGGGCTCTAGCACACGGGGGAGATTAGTCGCCCGCGATGAACTCCCTGTTCGCGGGCGACTAATCTCCCCGAGTTGCCTACCCCTGCCATCCCACCGGCGAACATGTAAGTCGCCGGCGGGATGGCACATGCGGCGGCGCGATTTCCGGAAATCGCCCCGCCGCGTCTATTCTAGGATCTAACTACATTGAGGCAATCACCTCTGTTATCTTTAGACCAGATAATTTTTAAAGAAGTAGTTCGCCTTTCAATTAACTTTTAGTATAATGTATTGTGATGGATTGAATCTAGCTAAAAAATTTTGTTTGTTTGTTAATCTTTAAATGTTAATTTTACTGGCCAGTAATTCATTAATTCAGTAATTCATGATCTGTGTAAATAGCTATGTGTATAATCCATATACATTTGTGGTATATATGTGTTAAAAGTGGAAACTGCAACAGTATTAGCTTTGGTTAACAAACTGAGGCCTACTTTGTTTGAAGCATGTGCCTCAGCTGTGCTGGAAGTACATTTTAAATGGTGCTGAAACAAGTGCTTAAAGAAAGCTATGTTTGCCACAAGTGTAAATAAAAGTGTGTGCATAAAATGACTTTGTTTCTATACAGAACATTGCAATTGCTTGTATAAAGTAACGTTTAATAAAGCACTTACCTGGAGCTCTCAGAGAAGCCACTTCCTAAAGGGGTGGACAGTCTCTCTGAATGACTATTTATAGAGTAGACATAGAGCAGTTTGGAGGCTATAAAAGCTGCAGACTGGTTTCTTTTGGGAGTCTGTGTTACGCCTTTGTAAGAGGCAGTTCTAGAGCTCCAGGAGTTTGTTTGCAGGGTTTCGGTTGACCCCCTGCTGGTAAAAGTCTGTATTGCACCTTTGCAAATACTGTTTTTTCTGCATTTGACAAAAATAAATATTTCCACTGAAGATCTGTCTGGCTACTGAACATGCACGCGCCCAGAGACATGTATACATTGACATTCTGAGACAATTTGGAAGTGGTCTTTACTTTTTATTTGTTTCAGCAGTTATCTGGTTGCTAGGTTCTCACTTACCCTATCAATTAGGCAATGAATAGGAGGGGGCCTGAATAGAAAGATAAGGAATGAAAAGCAACAATAAAAATAAAATTGTAGTCTCACAGAACAATATTTCTTGGCTTCTGGGGTCAGTGACCCTCATTTCAAAACTGAAAAGAGGCAGAAGATAAAGGCAAATGATTAAAAAAGAATAACAATTTGGGGCAGATTTATCAAAATTTGAGATTAGAGCGCACTAGAGAAAAATTCATCCACTTTTTTTATTCATTCCTATGAGATTTTAAAAGGCGCTTTTATCAAATGGTGGACTGTAAGATGAGCATTTACTAGTGTTGAAATTTTTTTTGCTATTGAATATGCAACAAAACTGCGCCAAATTCAAATGAAAAAAAAAGTACGCCATCTAAAAGCTGTCGAGATCATGTAGAAGTCAATGGCAGATGTCCTTTTTACAACTGGGAGATCTCTCTTTGCTTTGTTGCTTTTATTTGAGCGTCAATACGAAAAACTTGCGTTTTCACGTTTTTTCGTTTGTGCTTTTTCAATTGGGATCTTTTTATAAATGACTAGATATAGAAAGTTTTTGTGAAAATGAGTTTAGTCTTTGTTTCAAAAAACTATAAACCACGAAAATGAGAATGTTAATAAATCTGCCCCTTAAATCATTTTTCTAAAATATTATAGATTATACAAGTACAGGTATGGGATCCCTAATCCGGAAACCCGTTATACAGAAAGTTCCAAATTACAGAAATGCCATCTCCCATAGACTCCATTATAAGCAAATAATTCACATTTTTAAAAATGATTTCCTTTTCCTTTTCCTGTAATAATAAAACAGTACTGTGTATTTGATCCCGACTAAGATATAATTAATCCTTACTGGAGGCAAAACAAGCCTATTGGGTTTATTCAATATCTAAATGATTTTTAGTAGACTTAAGTCATGAAGATCCAAGTTACAGAAAATCCCTTATCCGGAAAACACCTGGTCCCGAGCATTCTGGATAACAGGTCCCATACCTGTACTACAATAATCATTTTAGGGACCTCTTGGGCTTTAATTATGAAACCATCATAGTATGGCATAGCAGTGCTTTTTTAATTCAGTTCATTTTAATGGTTCTTTTTTTAAGCATGAACCTAGGCAAATTTATTAACACTGGGCAAATTTGCACCTTGGCAGTAACCTCTAGCTACCAACCAATGTATGTTAAAATCTGTAGAATCCCATTACTGGTATAGCTTATAAGTACGATTTTAGTAGACAAACTTTGATGATTCTTCTCTGACACAATTTATAGTTATAGTGCTTAGGTATCTGGAGGAACTGACTAACAGAGGTAACAGAGAAATATTTTGAAATTGTGTGTGAAAACATTTTCATTGATATAAGAATATTAGAAAGAGAAACTGGAGAAATTCGAGAAGTATCTCATTGTCAACTTATTTTCCAGTTCATATGATTTATAACTAGGACCTCATATTTTTTAATTCAGATAAATAATGTGTCTAATCTAGACAGTTGGCTATGAGAACTGAAGCAGACAGAACTACTCAAAAGAACCACTCAAAAAGAATAGCTCGAAAATGAGTTTATCTTACAGAAGGCAGGTGAATTTATTAGGTAGGCTCAAATTTTGTCTTAATGCGTAATTGTCTTAGATTGTAAGCTGCAGAAAGATTAGATGGGTTTAATTACCTATAACTACAATCAATGTTTTATGTGCCTTGCACCTTATATCATTTATAGATGTGCACATTACTTATACCACAAACTATATGCAAGATTCAGGGATTATGGCAACTGAATTTTAAAATCTACAGGTATGTTGCTTGTGACTTTTTTTCTATATCATGCAATTTATTTATGGTTGGGCTGCAACAACACCTGAAACTATTTTCAAGGGAAGTTGATCCAGAGAAAACCTGCCAACTATGCTGCAAATCAGCCAGAGTACCAGGGTAGTATTAACATATTCATTCTGGTCTAGCTGGTGGCTGCTCCCTAACTGGAAGATTATGGGGCCGATTCACTAAAGGCCGAAAAAAAGAGTGCTATTTATAGCATGTGTTAAAAATGTTATCACTTCTAATATTTGGAGAATTAACGATCGATTCACAAAACAGACACTTGTCTGAATTAAGAAGCAATTTTATTGTCATTATTTATGTTGCGATGACATATTTTTAAGCAATATTTTAAAGCATGCGATATATTTATGCGTTATTTCGTAGCACGCAATATTAGCGCACCCTACTATGCACTCCATCTTGTCACCATAGACAATCACCAGCTGCAATTTTGTTTAGTAACGCCTACTCCGGGGAGGCGTTAAGTTTCACAGTAATTATCGCCACATTTTATGCTTTTAATGCTTCAAATATGTCTGTGAATAATGCTTTAGTATTATTACCGCAATGCAATGGAAATAGGGCTTTGCGATAATTGTGATTTTTGCGCATGCGATATGAGCGTTACATACAAAATTACTTACTGATGAATCATTACTTAATTAATGAACACTTATAAACGCATAAAACTATGCGTTAAGTGTTAACGACCTTTAGTGAATCAGCACCTACTGTATGACTGCTCTCCTGGAAAGCTTTTCTGCACTGCCTGAGCTGTCCACAATCTTGACCCTTGATTTACACAATGACCATTTTGTCTGCTAAACAGTTCTATATGTGCAATAAGCACTAATTTTAGGGTTATGGGGATGGGTAGGAGGTATGTGGGTGTACACCTTTTGAATAGCGCAGGCAGCGCTCTATTTAACATGGTAGAAGAAGGTCTCTGGGCCCTGAAATAGAGGTCTTGGCACCAGGGTCCAGAGTCAGGCCAATAAGATGGTAAGCATATAGCAGCTGTATGATCACTGGTAGACAAAGAACACTGCAGGGAGATTAGAGAAGAAGGAAACAATGCTTAGAAAAAACAAATGTTCTGCTTAGGAGACATTTTTGTGATGCACGCAGCTAACTATTAAAGTACATTTCATGTAGGGAATGTTCTAATTATACAGAAAAACTGCAAGCACATTTAAAGAATTTTAGAGAGTATTAAGGGTGGGTAGTGAGGGTCGTTAGCTTTAATTACTAGTACTCTGTAATTTGTGGTTCACTTTAATTTAAGTAGTTGCAAAACATCATGGATTAAGATCAAAAACACAAAATGTATGCACCTGTCAATAGGAACAAATGACCCATGGACTGGAGATCTTCAATAAGAATAGACTTCAAATTAATATAACAGATGATATAAGTGAAGAAGTCATTTGGTGCAGCCTGTAGATACTTTAATTTCCTCTGTGCAAGGGAAAAGTAAACCTAAATCAGAACATGGAATAAATGGAAATAAATCCAAGAGAGCCATTGACATAAAATAGCTGCAGGCAATTAAAAAAAAAAAAGTCTTGCCATGCAGGCAGGTCATCTGGGCTAGCTAATTGCTTTGAGAAGAGCTTCTCAGAACTGTGTAATTATGGATCTACTCACTTAGCTGCCTTTCATTTTCTTCCTCATGTTCTACCCCATTGCCCTTTATCCAAGAGCTTGTGGTTAAAGGACAGTGGAAGCTGTAACTACAAATAAATCAATTAGCAGGTGTGTTGCACTCACCGTGTTTACTGCTAACATAACATCTGCCTCCTTGTTATGCCACCAATGGTCTTGGTTTTACATCTTCCTACAGAGTTCCAGCAAATAAACACAGAAAAGTCATTTTTGTTTATAAAATGATATTGTGGCTGCATAATAAGGGGGCACTCAGGTAAGTATATACTGTCTGTTATGTAAGATAGTTTCAAAAAAATGCATGGTTTAGTATGTTATTGTTATTTTCATAAGCATCTGCAGTAAAAAAAAAGGTTTGTACTCAATAAAAAATAATGTCTAATGACAAAAACAAGAAAAATGTATTATGTGAGTATGTTTTGATGAAATCTCTGCAGAGAAGCTTACTAGGCCACTTAGAGATCCACTTACTTCCAACCTCAGGACGCTCTTGAGAGCTGTTAAATGTAATATTTTAATGCAATGAGTTGATCTAAGTTTATTCACATTAAAATCATAAATCGGCATAAGGCAATATATGTTTTTTAAACAAAATGATTGAAAACACTATTCTTAAACCCTCTGTTTAAAGACTTAAGCTGACCAGCTTTTGTTTTAAGGACTACAGTCCTGCAAAAATACATTTTCAAAAATGCTTCTAAACCAGCATTTCAGAAGTGTGCGTTCAGATTGTCAACATATCCATGTAAAGGGTACTTAAACAATTACAAATGGTAGAAAGTGTAGTCAAAGGTTAATTCTTAAAGCAATAGTGTCTAATAAAAGTTTGCCAGCTCTCTTAAGGGGCCAGCATCCTATGCAATAGTGTCTGCCCTAGTTTTGTTATTAGTTTATAACATTGGTGCTGGGGGTATGCAATACTTTTTTTTCTAGTTTATAAGATCTGAACAGAATCCTGTCTGCCCTTCTGATGTTTGAAAGCTTTATTATATTGGCAAGTCAATATTTCTATAGTGTTAAATGCAAAGAACAAGTGAAGTGCACTCAAATTGTAACTACACAGTATAGATTAATGCAATAGCAATACGCTCTCTCTATATATGTAAAGAACATTTCACCATGACCCATGAAATGCAGATAAAACTTAAGAGCATTTTGCTACCACTACCACCATACTTCACTGTATGTATGGGTCCATAAAACTTTTAAATTTCCTGTGCCCAACGGTGCATGTGTCAAAAAAAAGGAAAAGACACATGGTCCTGTTGTAGGTGGTATCAGTACCTAGGTATATTGTAGACCACTCCCAAGTTTCCAATCCCATTTCCATTTGGAGGAAAGGGGGTTGTGATCAACCCCCTGCTAATTGAAGGGGTTCCACAAGAAGCCTGGTCATTTTTTGGATCATTGATATTTAATTATTATTTTTGGTATTTTATTTGCTAATTTTCTGAGGCATCAGACAAAGTTGGCAGTTTGCTGTGAAACTACCTCAGTTACAATGTTTCCTAAAAGCCTTGACATTCATGGTTAGTCTATAGTTAGAGACTTTTTTCTTTTACAGAAAATTTATTTTTTATGGAAAGTGGGGGAGGACAATACTGTGAAACAGCCAGAAATTAAGCTGCAAGAAGAAAAAATAACAAGTATAGAGGGTAACAAGGGTATATTCTTACACATTGCACGCAAAATAAAATGTATTGCAATATAATAACATATTTGTAATACACAACAGTAAAAATTTACCTATAAGATAATTGAACCTACAGTACCTACAGCAATAAAGTTTCCCTGGTGTCACAATATGGGTCATATAGATCCTATATAGAAGTACCCAGGGTAGTATCATACAACAGAATTGGTTTACTCCATTCAAGTATATAAAGAACTAGAAGGGTGAGCTAATTCATTCAAAGTATATTTATTTAGAAAATCAATAGTCTTTAGTGTTGTATTTATTTATTGTTATATTATTTTGTTACTTATTTCAGTCAGGTGACAAAGTTGTACAATAGCCTTTTAAAGAAACAAAATACTTAAGAGAAGACGTGACACAACCCCTGTAAGTGCTACCCAACAATGCATTTTTTGTGGTTTTTATTAACCTTACATTGCATTGCAGTAACTTGTGTAATGTGCTTTAGTTTCTTTAATAACTGTACACATTTTTCCTACATGCTAAATTTGTATTTATCATGAACACGATTCTGTAGGTGAAATTTTAGGTTGTACAGAGTTGTGTACTATTTGATTCAGCAGTATGAGCCCAGTGGGTGTCCGCTCTAATTCAAAGGAAATCAAAGACTTAACACGGTTGTGTATGCGTGTGTCTGCGTATCCTGCACAATCAATTTGCAGAGTTGAATTACCAGGTTTTAAAACAGTCTTTCTCCTCAAGTGGTTTTATCCTGCTTATTTTCCTTTTTAACACATGGGGCCATCGTAACTTTCCATTCACAGAAAATGCTTATTTTCTATTCACACTTTCTATGGTATGGTTTTTAAAACACATAAATTGTCATAGAATTTGAATTGGCTTACAGAGTGCACATTTAACAAGCAAGTTTTTAAGAGATTATCTTTCATATTTCCCATTAGTTTGTCATTCTAAGCAGTTTGAAAGTGGAGTTACTAGGCCTACCCTGTTAAAATCACATTTTGTTTTACATACAAAGACTTAATAACACTATCCACTTCATTTATTATATATAAAACTAAAGAATATTTCTAGTTTCTATACTTTTATTTACACGGTTTTAACTAACCTTTATTGTTTCTTAAACTCCTTTTATATTAAATAAGAAATATATACTAATGTTTAGAATATGCCCAGTAAATAAAACTGGAGTTCAAATCCTTTCTAACTTCAGCTATAAAGACAAATCTTTTTTTTTAATTTTACATTGAAACGTGCTTCAAACATTAAAGGTCAGATTTAACAAAATGTAAGATAAGAGCAAAAAAATTCACCCACTTTCTATTTATCCCTTTCTATTTTTACTTTCAGATTTGTCACAGTTTTGAGGCATAATAAATGGCAAAAAAAAACCCTTTTTTTTGTGCAAACAAATTTATTTTTGCAAACAAAAAAACCTGAATCATGACCCCCCCCCCCTCCACAACTTTTAGTAAATAATCCACTAAGGGTAAGATTTAGAAAGTGATTGTGGAGAAGAATGGTTCATATATTTAAGCTCTTTGTCTCAGCTCATATTCTATTTATTGGGCAATGCAGCACAGAGGGAAAGTGATTGATTTATTTTACAGTACATGGCTCCATTGATTTATATGGTTCGTTTTTTTTCTGTATAAAAATGTGAGTCTTTGGACTGGGTTTATCTATTCTCTTAGCAAAAGTTTTTTGTTTTGTATGTTGGTATGTGTATTTTGTAAACATGTTATTTGTCTACAGGCCGTTGCCAAGTCACATTATAACATAATGGAGGTCCTTGAATCCTCATTTCTATACGGAGTACAAGGTAACACATTGTGTCATTGTTGAGACCAATCCAGCGCCAATTTGTCACATATAAACATGTAGTACAGATTATACTATTAGTGAAATGTCTGGTGAAAAACTGGATAATAAATCTACTTATAAAAATACTCTATTGCTTTAGATTTAGAAATGTTTTTTTTATTCAAGAAGTGTTTGCAGGAATGTATGACCTGCAAACAACCTAGCAACAGCAAATGCCAGAAAAAAGGAATGCAAACCGCGACAATTCACGAAAAAGTCGCAACGGCGACGAAAAAATACCAAAAAGTCGCAAAATGTTCGTTTCCAATCCGATTTTTTCCCATTCAGGATTCGGATTCGTAGATTACTAAATCAGCCCCTTAGATGCAGTTCAGGTTGAAATGAACTAAGGATGAATGTATTAAGAAATATAAATAAAATATACATAAACCCCAAATTTTTTGGGGTTTGGGCTGAATATAAATTCTTTACATAGTCTTACTTTAGTAGAAAGTTCAGAAGAAATTGGAAATTCCTGCTCTGCAGTGAAGCTTTGTGGAAGACTAAAGAGAGATCCAGGAGATAAATCCGCTTCTAAAAATCCCATAGGAATGAATAGAACATGGGATATGCTTTTTAGTAGTTTATTTATTAAAATAGTGAGTTCTTACTTTTACCAATTGATAAATATGCTTCCAAAAATTCCATGGGAATGAACAGAACGTGGGTAAGTTTTAATGCATTAAAGCAGTGATCCCCAACCAGTGGCTCATTAGCAACATGTTGCTCCCCAACCCCTTGGATGTTGCTCTCAGTGCCCCCAAACCAGGTAGTTATTTTTCAGTTCCTGGCTTGGTGGCAAGTTTTGGTTGAATAAAAACAAGATTTACTACCAAATAAAGCCCCCTGTAAGCTGATAGTGTGCATAGAGGCTGCCTAATAGCCAATCTTAGCCCTTATTTGGCATCTCCATGAACATTTATGATGCTTGTATTGCTCCCCAAGTCTTTTTACATTTGATTGTGGCTCACGAGTAAGAAAGAATAAACTCACATTTTGATAACTCTGGCCCTAGGTAAGTACATGAATAGTCTACTAAAGCTGAGCAACAAATTCAAAATGCGTGTATTTAATACTTTTTTCACTTTGCTTACATGCACATTTTTTCCTTTTGGTTCTGGATACTATTTTTAACACATCAAAGTTGTTTCAATCTTTGCACTTGTTGACATGTTCACCTTTGCACTCCAAGTTGGTCCAAATTGGAAGGTACAATTTAGTTGATAGTTCTAAACCTATCTTATAGTTCCCTACCGTTCTTTTTCATATTTAAATGCACTTGTGCAAGTTTAACAGTTTAGACTCCTTATGATCCTGTGAAGGTGAGAGGTGCAGCTGTTTCTCTCATTGTTACCTTGGTACAAATGATTTAATGTCCACCTGCTTGGCTTTAGCACATCCAGCTGTTGCATGAAAGCTGTTTGATTAAACATATTGCCTCTTGTAGGAATAACAAAAAATGGATGTTTTCATACATATCGGATTAGTTAACTTTCCCAACTGCTGTAAAAAATTAATTGTAGTCATCCTGAACAGGCACCATATGTGATAAATGTAAAGTTAGCATAGAACAAGTACACAGTTCAGAGAAATAATCCTACTTTAAGCCATCGTCTCTTTCTATGTGCACAAGATGGCTCTCTAATGATGAGCATGTGTATATGCATACAATAAAATTCTATTTTTCTTCATTTTTTTCAGCCAATGAGTCCTCCAAAATGACATTTCACTTCTGACAAGGGATTAGTATGCAGTTTAAAGTAGGACAAAATAACTGCAACAGTTCCATAGGAAAAATGTGTTTAGACTCAAACAGGTGACATTTATAATTCACAAGACCCATAGGGCCATTTATTAAAATTAGAATTCAGTTGTAATGGCTTAACAGATACCGGATGCATAAAATAAAAAATAAAGCACACAAATTGTAGGACAACCTCTCCAGACTTTAAGTAGTGAGCAAATTATTAGCTGTGGTTGTAGGATTTCAAAGAGGGTAAACCGACAGAGGACTGGATTACTGATCACAATGTTGTATTGTAGCTTCCTATCATAGAATTGTTGTGAGCAAGGATAGCCACACATGGCCAGATCACTGATTCAACCTTAACCTTAACTAATGGTTGGATTTTTTTTTAACAATTCTGACTTTTTAAGCACAAAAAGTTACAGAAAAAAAAGTTGTGACTCTTCTGAGATTTACTATGTGACAAAACTGAGACAATTCAGAATCCAAAAATACTCCATCTACAACTTATTGAGATCATGTAGAAATCTATGGCAGATGTTCCTTCCCTGGAAGATCTTTCTTTGCTTTGAAAGTTTAGTGGTTTTCAGATATTTGACGCTGGTTTTTGTACGACAATACCAAAATCACAGTTTTTGCATCTTTAACGCGACTTTTTCCTGCACATGCTTTTTCAGTCCAGATTTTTTTAAAAATGTGTGACATTCATGGAAATGAGTTTTAGTAAATCTACCTTCATGGCTATAGCCATTTTGCCACACATTTGGTAAAACAAATATGACTTTAGATTTCCTAGATCAAATTGGTCTTCATAAAAAGTTGCGTAAAGCTGGTCAGACACTTTCAGATTTTAATCTTCATCCGATGAACATTTGGATATTGGATGTAGGCAATGATCTAAAACCAACATTCAGAATAAAATTGTAGGATAAAGCCTTAAAAATAACAATTCAGGATGTTCTGAACATGAAATAGTTGGCAGACACCAGACACGTCCATTGTAGGTCCCCAAAGGATATCGCCAGATACATGCACAGATGTTAACGCTATCCAAACTAGCCGATCGACTAAATGACCAATCGTCATGGTACAAAAATTATGGGAACGATAATGCCAAGCCCTCACATGGTCTAACAGTTTTGGCGTGTATGGACAGCTTAAGAGTTTTGGGATGTTTTGGGTTTAAAACAGGCAGAAAACATTGTCAAAACGCCTTTACAACATGAAAGGTCCATGGGAAAGGTATGCAATATTGTTGTTTTGCTTTCACTGTTTTTTTTTATCACTGCTGTAGATTATCTGGGAGCTGTTTGACCTCACCCACAAAACTTACTGAATAATGTATGGTGCATGAGGCAGATGTAAAGGAACCAATTCTTTTTAAGGGTTAGGATTACCTAGCATGGACAGAAATTTTGGCTTCCCTGGGTCCAAAGTCTCAACCACTAAGTAATTACATTCTTCTTGCACAGCATAAACATGCAACAATCAGTGCTATATATAGTAAAGGGAACACTACATAATACATTAAGCAAACCCCACTACCTATACCCAAAAATAGGAATTCCTTGTCAGAAGGTAAAATAAACAACATAATGTAGGTTAATAATACCCTGTTTACAAGCTCCATGCTAAACTGAAACCTAAATTGCAATCATCTGTGTAGAAATGCCTCCTTATGAAATAGGCATGAACCTGTGTGTTCTTCTTTCCAGTCCAAATAGTAATTAAGTAGACAATGCCTTCTCCTCACTAATGGATCTGCTTACCTCATAACCTATGGAAATATGAGCATACACTTTCAGTAGATTGTTTGTTATGTTTACACCAGGTCTAACACTAATCCCCATTAATGTTTCATAAATGGTCTCAGAGGAGCTTGAATAGCTGTCAGGCACTAGATCTGTTGCCGATACACTGGGCATCATATACATTTAACCCCTCTGCATGTAACACTTAGCTCAGCTGATGTTACCCTGTCTATTTTTTACTGTGGCCTACAAGTCAAACCTTCAATGCAGTTGGTGACGTCTTTGGGAAATCCTCCTGTTCCGGAGTGGAGAAATGCAAACAAACATTTACTTTCAGGGGTACAGTGCAATGTTCCCTGTGGAATATGGTTAGGCATTGCAAAAAAATAATTTATACAATTTCTCAATATATTTTGGGCACCATAGTTATCTTTTGCTTCATTCTTTAAAACTGCCAGACTTCTGTGCAGTGTACTCAGAGGCCAGCACCCTACACCCCCCCAGCTACACCTGGAGCACAGGGGACAAGACACGTAGAGATATATCCTGTGTGCCTAGAGCCCAGTGCTCCGGGTGTGAGCAAACACGCATGCCGCCCCTTAATTTGTGCCACCCTCAGCCTGGACCTTTGTGGCCTTGCCACAAATCCAGGTCTGTGTAGGGATAGTACAGGTATGGGATGTGTTATCTAAAGACCCACTACCCAGAAAGCTCCGTATTATGGGAAGGCTATCTCCCATAGAGTCCATCAAATTTTTAAAATAAATTTCCTTTTTTCTCTGTAATAACAAAACAGTACCTTGTACTTTATTCTAACTAAAATATAATTGATATTTATTGAAGACAGAACAATATTATGGAGTTCATTTAATATTTAAATGATTTTTTAGCAGACTTAAGTATGGAGATCTAAATTACAGAAAGATCCCTTATCCAGTATTCTTCATATGTCTTTCTATCTATTCTAGGTAACTACCCTGTTTTATGTGATACCAAAGTGTGAGAGAAAGTATTCATTATCTGGCAAGGTATTTTGTTTCTCAGGATGTATAATTTCTGCATACAGTGATTGGTGGCTTTTTGTTTTCTCATCTTATTACTGCCCTCTAGCATTTCCAGTCTTATGCTGTGGCTGTGCTCTCTCTCTCTCTGCTGGTTGCTTTGTATTACATAGCAGAATAACTAGGAGTGATGCCAGAC
The DNA here is from genome assembly GCF_000004195.4 of Xenopus tropicalis. Lineage (NCBI taxonomy): Eukaryota > Metazoa > Chordata > Amphibia > Anura > Pipidae > Xenopus > Xenopus tropicalis. The sequence continues at coordinate 107,670,004 of NC_030681.2, forward strand.
ACAGTGTACACTTGCAGAAGTTTGAATTTCTTGATAGTCAGTAGCAGAACCAGGTTAGCGGGCAGAATTAAAATTCACGTCCAGTAAATGACTGGGGAAAATGCTATCTGTCACACCATTCTGGTTCCCACACACTCTGGTTACATCATTACTTAGTCTTTAATTGAAGGAGCCAATGGAGATCCAGAAATAAAATCAGCTGACCAAAACATGAAAATGCACCAGAAATCCTATACTAGAGATGGGGTTTCAGCAGGAGCCCTTGGATAGCTGACTCCTTCTCTGCTTCTCTGCAATTTTCGGATTTGGTTTCACCTTTGCTTTCAAGTGGAGTTGTTGTTAAGTCCCACTGATTGATGGCGCAGGAAGCACTGCCGATGTAATTTTTATGTACAGGTGCATTGACCAGAAATTCCTACATCAAAATTATGCAGCAAAGCTTTCTCTAGAAGGAAATGACACGCTGGAAAGTTTTCTGTGTCCATGGAAATGAATTGTTTGTCTGCGTGGTTTGGTCCCAGGCTCGTGTTACAACGGCTTCGAAACTGTCCTGTTGCACAAGCTTGTGAAACTCTATGGGCACAGATCCTACACCCTCCAGACTGAAGAACTGGGCATCAAAGGAAAAGTACCCTGTTCTTAAACTAGCTTGGCTTTCATTCATTTCTCTTTAAAGGGGACATTAACCTTAAAATGAACATTTTGTATGATGTGGACCACAGCATTCTAATTCAATATCAAACCCCTCTTTCTTTATTGTATAGTCTGAATTTTGCATCTATATCTACATTTTGTTAAGCTATCTGCTTATTAATCACCCTGATGCCTTATTGCAAGCGCTAATACACCCATGCACATATATTGTCACATCCATCAAGGTGAATTAGCACTTTTGAATAATCTGCAAAAAAAATTCAGAAAATATTTCATGTATAGGTATGGGATCCCTTATCCGGAAACCTGTTATCCAGAAAGTTCCTAATTATGGAAAGACCATCTCCCATAGACTCCATTATAAGCAAATCATTTTAATTTTCTAAAATGATTTCTTTTTCTCTGTAATAATAAAACAGTACCTCGTACTTGATCTTAACTAAGTTAGAATTAATTCTTATTGGAGGAAAACAAGCATATTGGGTTTATTTCATATTTAAATTATTTTTAGCAGACTTAAGTTGTGGAGATCCAAATTATAGAAAGATCACTTATCCAGAAAACCCCAGTTCCCGAGCATTCTGGATAACAGGTCCCATATCTGTGTTTTTACCTTCTGTTTAACTTTGCAGGGATATTTGGGCCTAATCATGAATACTGTATGTATTATCTAATCCTCCTGTTTCAGTCCATAATCTATGTATGTTTGATTATTTATCATGAGGCCCTGTTTGTAATAATATTATTTTTTAAAGTGCTTTATAACTTAAAGGAAACAATACCACCACAATGAATTTAACCAACAGATTTACTGTATATTATGTTAAGTAAGCTATTAAAGAATCTTACCAAAACTGGAACTTACATATCTGTAAATATTGTCCTTTTACAACTATTCCCTTGATCCACCATTTAATGATGGGCTGTGTGCTTCCGCAGAGATCACATGACCAGTAATAATGCAGCTCTGACTGCAACAGGAAACACAAGACAGAACTCTATCTATTAATTGGCTGATGGGGCCTAGCATGTATGTGTGCCTTGGCTTGTTTGTGCGCACTGATCATTACTGAATCCGATGATCCCAGGAAGCAGCCCTTAATTTAATTCTTAAAATTGAAATTTTCTATTTAGGATTACCCAATAGCACATAGTACACATAATTAAACCCCATAGGATTGTTTTGCGTCCAATAAGGATTATTTATATCTTAGTTGGGATCAATTACAAGGTACTGTTTTATTTCTACATAGATAAAAAGGAAATCAGTTTTAAAATTCTGAATTATTTGATTAAAATTGAGTCTACGGGCTTTCCGTAATTCGGAGCTTTCTGGATAATGGGTTTTCCGGATAAGGGGTCCGATACCTGTACTAAAAAAGTATATTTTTAAGAAAATTGTTTATTTAAATCAAGCAGGGTTTTACATATGAGCTTGTTATGCAATATATTTTTATAGAGACAAACATTTTACGGGGTATAGTTTTTCTTTAATTATACTGTATAAATAAATGATGAATATTATGGTGATTTATGGCTGTAACGTAACACAACAGAATGAGATCGGGGGGAAGTGAGCAGACCTGATAACAAACACAATGTTTAAAAACAGAAATCTGGTTCTGTATTACATGAACAGAATGGCATGCCAGGTTAAATGAAGGACTTTCATTTTTTATATTAGTTGGCCTTTCTGGAGGCTCCTATCAACCAGGCAGGTTTATAAAATAATAGTATACATGAATATATTAAATGAGTAATAAAGTCCAGGTGCATTGTTGCTTGGGTTATCACCCTTTCAAAGAAAACACATTTTTACAAAACATTTTGACAAAATTAAGCATTAAATGTGTGATGTGTGAGTTTTAGTAAATGTGCCCCTAAGGGGCAGTTTTACCAAAGGTCATATCAATTTTTTTTATCCACAATTCATATTTTTTTGTACTAAACTCAATTTTTTTGTTTAAAAATCCTTCCCCATTATACGTCAAGACCACCAAACACGCAAATGTAAAAATATTTTTTGCGGTCCTTTTACTTTACGGTATTCAAGTTTTAATACTTTGGGGAATCAATTCATGCTATTCAAGTGATTAATGTTCAAGATTCGTGTTTTTTTTAATTTGTGAGTTTAATCGTGGTATAAAAAAACACTCTAAAACCAGAATTTAATGAAATTTGAACTGGGGAATCCTGCTGGATTGCTAGTAATTTTATCATAGCTATTAACTCTCTCTAACACCTGATCAATTCAGTATAGTAACTGGAAAAGGAACAACATTGCATTAATTTAATGTAATGTTTAGCTATGAATTGTGAAAATTGTGAAAACTTTAGTAATCCTACATATGGTTTATAAATTGGAACCACTTGCTATTTTTTTTTAATTGTACCTGTTATTACCACGCCTTATACTCTTAGTACAATATTGACAGGGATAGATCCAATTACCCCTTTAAAGTCAGGAAGGATATTTGGCCCTTTTTTAGTCAAACTAGAGACTGGAGATTTTTTGCCTTCATTTGGAACAGGTACAAAATAGAAAAGGTTCAAATAAATTTAATTTGGTAAAATGTTCAGTGTAATGTACATTTGCCATTTTTGAGTCTCATGTGCTATATAACAAAGTGGTCATAATTTAAATAGTAGTACAGTTTGCAGAATCTGCACTCCAGCCAGACTGTTTTGAAATTTCAATGGTCATTATTACTGCTGGAACAGGAGCCACCACAAAACAAACTGTGAACCGGATGGAAATGGTATCTTTCAATTTCCCATGGCTATGGCTCAGCTTGAGTTGTCTGATTCTCTGATTAGTTCAGAACGGGGTGAGCTTGGCTGTTTCTGGTAATAACAGTGTAACCAGATCATATCCTTAACAACAACCACAAACCAACAACAAAAATAGAAAACGTGACAGAAAGAAGAAACCGAGAACTAAGACACAGCAGTAGAATGGAATAAGATGTAAAAACACTTGGCTAGTTAATCAATAGCTGTGAATTCTATATAGAACTAAATGGCAAAACAGTACAAATAGTTTTAAAATGCACTTTGCAAGAAAACCTGCAGATTCCTAATAATCCATAATATTATGGATCCACATAATTCTCATAATCCAAATACATTCACAGTATTGTGTATAATGTAAAAATATGTTTACAAAAATACTTATAATAATATAATAATATATATTCTGTAGTGGATGATGTACAAAATTCTAAAGCCATAATTCCTTAAGAGGTCGCTGCTATGCTCTGCCGTTCCTCACTGAAGACTTGAATGAGTATTAGACTGCCTCTACCTACAGAGAGGATGGCCCCAAACTCTGCTACCAGCAGGAGCTGCATTACCAACCATTAGAGAAGTTCAGCAGCTCTGCTGCCGGTCCTGGATCTGCAGTGTCTCGATGATAGCAAATCCAAGCAGGATGTCACCTAGCACAAGCAGTAGTAACGTCTGTATCTATCAATCCACCATGCAGTCACAGGAGAGAACCTCCTTTATCCCTCTGCTAAAATTACCTGTGCAGTACTCTGACAAGGTCCTACCGCTGCTGTGACAAATAAAAATTAAAATATATTATTATATATCCACTGTTTTGATCTAGAGGAAGGCAAAAAACCCAACCTGAAGCTAGTGCCAATTATGCCTCAAGAGGGAAAAAATTCCTTCCTGACCCCCTTTGCGATCAGAAACATTCCCTTGATCAAGCAATGGTTGTTAACATGAACACAATGCTGACTCTCACGTTTATACCGTATAAAGATACAGAAAGCACAATATAACAATGCTTTCAAGAAAAAAATCCATATTAAGTTGTTAGAGGATGGGAGGGATGTTTCTCCCTGCTCAGAAGATAAGGAAGTGGGTGCTTCTTTTTCTGACATCACATCCCTCTCTTTCTCCGCCCCCATGCCAGACTTCTCCTCTTATCCAAGTGGCTTCTTCAGTTCAACTGAGTGGTAGGGAATTCCCCACCATTTAAACCCTTGAGAATAAAACAGTCACAGACATCCAATCAGAATGGTTCCATTGTACCTATTCAGTTAGGTTTTGATTAAAACTCAAAAGTGTATGAAAGTATGTTCTAGCCATGTACATGACTGGATGTGTCAATTGTTGTGAAAATGTCAGAGCATTGTAAGTTACTGACACATGGCTTTCCAGGCTGCCTTCTAAGAAGAATTTTCAACAAATGTAGCATTCATGTGTTTCTCGATCCAGCAACACCCAGAGACAGAAGTTGGTGAACTCTATAGACCCAACACCAATGCACTTGAAAACTAATGTGGTCTGTGCTGTCCAGTGTAGTAAGGAGTGCTCAGATCTATACATTGGGGAAACAAAACCAAAACCACTCTGTAAGAGAATGGCCCAATATAGACGGAATTAGCAGTCTATCTACATCTCAAGGAAAAGGGACACTCTTTTGAGGGCAGTAATGTGTATATATGTTGAACCTAGAAGACTGGTGGTTTGAAAGAGGTATGAAACAGGTGTGAAAGAAACAATTTACATCTGACTGGAAAAACCAAAGACAATGTACATGGATCTATATCCATATGTCAGTCTGGACAATTTTGAGCATTCTTTTTCAATAGACTTAAGATATAGAGATCCAAATTACCCAGAAAACCCCAGGTCCTGAGCATTCCAATTAACAGGACCCATACCTGTAGTAGTACATTATTCTTAAGTTAAGTTAAGTCATGAAAATATAAATATAATAAAACATATATTAGAAACCAGGAGGGGATGTAAATGACACTTTCTTGGACACTCCCTCTTCATGCATAAGGTAATAATTGTGTGAGGGGAGAATGTCCCAGGGGGCCATATAAAGGGGGTGACACCTAGTAATAGCAGCTCATACTTGAGGACCCAATTCTGTTGGAGGTATGTGCCCAGGTTTCCAACTCATGCCTTAGGAGGACACAAATGAATTACTTACGTACATAGGGTTTTATTTATTTATTTTCTTGACTGTTTGTAATTGTATGTCTCTTCTTTGTAATAACTTTTTTGTATATGCACTGTTTACTTTTTTTAATATGAAATATAAAATTGAATAAGTTTCGTCCTTTTGCTCTAAAATAACTCATCGCATGTATGAAAGCTTGTGCCTAAATGTATTAACTCTTGTGTGGGGAAAGGGAAAGTTACCTGTTTATATGCTAATTAACTAGTCGACTGGTAGCAGGAGAGAGTGTGACTGTAATTTAACCCTTTGGCTGCTAGAGTACTTGTTAATTAGTAGAGACTAACCCTAACTACAGTGGGATAGAGTGTTTGAAAGATTTGTGTATAGGGAAATATTACCTGTTGTACAGAGCAGGGAGATATTCATATAAGATTTCTATCACCTGTTAATGATAGATAGTGGCAGCAAGTAGATTTTCTGGGGGTTGGTATGTTTGGGGCATCTGATGTTTAACCTGTGCGGAACCTGTACGAATGTAACTCCTTGTTTTCATGTCCAGAGTCACGTGCTGCTAAGAGTGTCATTGTTGTGACATAACTATACCTTTGTTTTGTGTTTATGTCTTGTAAAGCACTGCATACATTGTGGTTTAACTGTATATAAATAAATAAATAAATAAATAGGGATGCACCGAATTCAGGATTCGATTCGGTATTCGGCCAAACCCGAAAAACTGGGTTTGGTGCACCCCTACAAATAAATACATACATACAATTCATGCACACATACATACAGTATGTTAAGACACTGAAGATCTAAACTACTGCTTACTTGACAGTTGCAAAAGCTAGAGTACGATTTAGGTCTTGTTACCACTATCATATTATTCAAAATTAGAGAGGAGTGGAGTGATTGGTAAAGTTTTAATTTACACACAACAGACAAGCAATTGTATATAGGAATTCCAACAAAAATCAGATTCTGGGAATGTCAACCTATGTTTTTGTTGCAATATTATCACAATCATTAACACTTCCTTAGTGGGACTGCTATACTCACTTTACTCAATGGGTTCGGTCTATTATCATGGCATGTGCAGAAAGACCATAAATCTCACAAAACACTATTAGGTCTCACTCACAGGAGGGCAGCATTGTACTCCATGTTATAGTATTTTTGAAATACCTTGTTTGAAATGTCTACAAAGTCCATGATGCACTTTGAGGTCTTTATTCAGATTCTGCAGCTGTACAGGTAGTCAACTCTTGCATTTGCATTTATACCACTCACAATGTTGCATTCTCTTCATATATCTAACGATGCTGCTGTGGGCAGCAGTCACATCTAAAATAATTTATCAACACTTAACAGTGCTATTCCATCAGATGACAGTGCACAGGCAGTTGGGAAAACAAGGTAATAAATAATTTACAGGAATTGGTATTGAGCAAAATTAAAGGTTAACAGTACAAAATGCAGAATGGTGCCGGAAGCTTAATAACACAGACCAACACTGAAAGTGGGAAATGATATTCATACACAGAGCATGTGGAAGGTTTTGCAAACTTGCAGAGAAGTACACTCTCTGCAAGGACCTTGGGAACATGTGTCCAAAGTTTATTTGTCAGAGCAAATCGATGTTTACTGTTTTGACAGCAGAGTTATTATATAGTTAAAAGCATCACAACTACCGTAACCATTCTGCGTCAGTTTATACTCTCATCCATAGTTACTGTTATTTTCCTTGTTCTTTCTCATAACGTTTATGACAAGGAAATAAAGAGTGATGCATATAAATGACAGAGTTGGCTTTAGGCACAATTGTTTATGCTTCACTGGATGTTTGAGACAGGGCTATAATCACTGCAGCTGTACCTTACCCTTTATGTGCATTGCTAACAAAGAGTTAATAGCACGCATTTAGGTACATAATCAAGTTATAAATATATATATGGTACGCACTTTTATATATGAAGCTAAGCTTGCCTGGGTGCAGAAGAAGAACTGCACATTTTAGGACTTATGAAGAAATACAGAGACTTTGTTAGTGGAGACTAATGTTTCGGCCACCACTTAGGCCTTTGACAAAGGCCTATAAGTAATGTCATTTGAATTATAACTTGTTGGCAGCTACCAGCTAGGGAACCATGAATTTAGACTGATAGTAGACCTGATCCCCTGTAGTCCACTTTTGAGGCATTTCATGTAAAGGCATTTCATGTAAAAAAACACGTGAATGGGAGTAACCTGATGCTGATGATTTTCTCATGATTAATTTATTGTGACTGTGATTGTATAAACTTGTTAAAATCTTTTCAAAGACATTTGGTGTCCTTTATAAGTTTATAAGTAAAATTGGACCAAACTAGCTATACACACATGTATAGTAGAATATATATATTCAGGCATACAGTGTTGGGCCCGTTTGTTCTTCTTTTGCTTTTTTTTTTAATTTATTTTGCATTGTAGAGTTTGGTAAAAGTATATATAATAGTATATATTGTGACATACAGACTGCCTGTACACGCAATTTTGGGGGAATCAGCAATGTTAGGCAGGCAGGCATGCAGAGGATCTGGAGCATAGAGACAGGGACACCAAGTCTTCAGGCAAAACTCAGGTTCATTTAGGGCCAATTCTTCCCAACAGAAACATAAAGACAGTTCAGTAAACAGTTCAGGGTTTTGAGATGTCCCTTCTTCAGGGTTCTCACCTTCCAGGGTTATTTCCACGCTCTGGAACACTCAGGCTTCACACTAAGCCTTGCCGAGCCCTCCTAGCACTCATCCGTTTGGTCAGCACTCCCTCTGCTTCCTGGCAGTGGCAGGTGGCACCCCCAGCTCCTCTGGGAGTTCCTAACACAGGCAGCCCTCCTGCTCTGTGCCCTGCTCTGAGAATGACCTTCACTCAGTCAGTGTTCAATTCCAACTCCCACCCTGTAAATCACACAACCCCTTTTATTGGCTGCTTCACCTGCAGCCTAATCAGGCCGCTCCCTACAGCTGGCCAAATCAAACCTTAAAGGAGATTTACTCCAAAACAGCATTACCTGCTGTAAAACCAGGTATTTTACCTTGGGCCATTTGTATCCCACCTTAAATACTGGTGGAAATACACCAAATAACTCTCTTTCCCATTGCATCTCTCACAATATATATATAATATAACCATTGCAAATGTAAACAATTATATGACTTCTTAATTAAATAATGACTGGGAAATATGCCTAACAATTTAAACAAATGCTGTCCATTTTGCTCCAGAATGGTACTTTTTAGAAAACCTGACATTTATCTTCAGCTGTTGCCAGGTAAGAAATCTATACCCTAGAAAAATATTGTTGCAGATGGTAGGTTCCTATGAGTTCTGCTGCTATATTCTAATAATTCAACATAAAAACACCACCTGGACCTCATCAGGCTTCACATGTTAGGCAGGGAACACAAGATATTTCATAAATACATTGCAGTTTAAGAGCACACAAAGCTGGCCAAGCTATGTCAACTTTGAGGGACCAGGCTTACAGAAGAACTGCATAATATGAAAATAATAATTACCCTGAGCAGTAAATTGTACAGAATATAAATACTAATACATTTTAGGACAAAACAGTTGTACAATATTCGAGCCATACATCAAAAGTACTTGTGTCCAAGGCCGCTTTTTGCGATTCCATATAGTTGTTAAAATAATATGTCTTCACATACAGACACATTCAATATTTGAGATATATCTACTTATAATGTAAAACTTGACTGTTACCCTTGTATATGCAAAAAAAAATAAATAAAATAATATGTCTTGCTGGATGATATGACGTGGCGGTAGGGTGGCAGAAAGACCTAGAAAGGAAGGAGTTAAGGAAGGCATATGTGGCATAGGGAGGAATAGTCAATCAAGAAAGGAAAGGAAATATATGAGCACAGAAAGCCCTCATTCTGTTTTAGCAGCCCACCCTCCCACCCAGTAATTTGGGGGTGAGGCAAAGTTAATTTCCAGGGTTTGGTAGCATTGGAGTGGAAATGGGTCAGTATTGCCCTATTTTGTAGATACCTACTTGGGTTATGGTCCTGGGAGGTAAGAGTTTGAGTGAGGCTTAATTTGCTTATACTTGGCCATCCAAGTGCATCAGCTGGTATGGCAGTGGCTCGTTCCCTCATGTAGGGTTTTATTGGCAAGCATTCCAGTTTCTAGATATTATGGATTGTAATTTTACTCTGTCATTTAATAGTTATGTTCTTAATAACCATGTTAATAAAGCTGTGGCCTTTTGAAATCCACCCTGGGGTCCCAATGTTTTCATTGAATACTATCTAAGTGAAAGGTTACGCATGGTAATGACTGCCTTGATGCTGCCCTGGTCATTGTTCTTACAGTACATTTAAATGGCATATGAGACAACAGTGATACACTCAGACTGAGACTGCCCCACCTACAAAACAGCAGATGTGACAAAACCTATTTTTCTGAACCAGAATATGAGGCATAGTTCCACCAGTCTTTATAGTACACTGGTTTCTCTTAAGATAAAATACATTTGTATGCATATCTTTATGCATTTACATTAAGATTATCCATTTTAGTGGCTGTAATCACAATCATTCATACACTGATCTTATTCCCAAGAGGCTCTTCTGCAGCTAATGAGTTTAACAAATAATGGTTTGTTTAGTACTGTCCAAACTGCAAACAAAATCATTAAGTAATGCAAAATTGTACCTCTAGGGCTAATAGACCAAGCTTTGCTAGGGCAATAGTATGGGTAGTCTGTACTTTGTGCCTTGTCTGGACTAAAAATCTGGCACAAGTGGCAAAATACACCCTGTCATGCACTAAAAAACCCTGTACTTCACACCTGCCATAGACAGGCAGTACATACAGAGCTCTCCTTTACCTTTTGGCCACTGGTGCCCCCTATTTAGTGCATATTGATGATTTACACATAGGGGCTGATTTACTAAGACACGATTTCGAATCCGAATTGGAAAAATTCCGATTGGAAACGAACATTTTGCGACTTTTTCGGTAATTTTGCGATTTTTTCGTATTTTTTGCGTTTTTTCAGCGTCTTTACGATTTTTGCGTAAAAACGCGAGTTTTTCGTAGCCATTACGAAAGTTGCGCAAAGTCGCGATTTTTTCGTAGTGTTAACACTTGCGCGCAAAGTCGCGCCTTTTTCGTAGCATTAAAACTTAAAAGGCGTGACGTTTCGCGCAAGTTTTAACGCTACGAAAAAATCGCGACTTTGCGCAACTTTCGTAATGGCTACGAAAAACTCGCGTTTTTACGCAAAAATCGTAAAGACGACGAAAAAATCGCAAAAAATACGAAAAAATCGCAAAATTACCGATCATTATGAAAAAAACGCAATCGGACGCATTCGGCCCGTTCGTGGGTTAGTAAATGTGCCCCCTAGGGTGTAAGCCAGGGGATGCCCATGTACTGTTTGTGCTGTGTTGTGTTCAGAGCAAGACAAAGCTTTTGCACTTCATTCTAGGCCCACAAAGACCTGCACCTAAGTGTGCAACCTGCAGGGCAATGTGCAAAGTGCAAAATGTTTAATGAATAATAATTATGTACTATAAACCAATTTTTTTTTGTTATTTTTTATGTTTTTCAAGCATTTCAAGTGTTTTTCTAAGGTCCTACACAACACAAGTTTACCCTGTAAAGGTTTACTTTGTTTAGCTCACTGCAGTTATTTAAAGAGTTACCTTGGCTAACTTGCTGTTATAAAATATTTGAAAAAAGTTGAGAGCTAGAATATATTTCTATGGGACAAAAGCTAGCTCTGTTACTGGTATAGAAGAGCCCTGAATAGTAAATTACTGTAAAATGAGCCACATGACTAAGCAGGACAACCCTCCCACATGGGGGTTAATAGCAGGGCTTAGTTATGAACCGTAGGGAGCAGATGAGGCAGAATTAAGAGTTTGAACAAGGGGCGGTAAGCGTAGGTATCCATTTTGGATCGAGTCCAACCCACCCTCCCTCAATTTACCCATCATGTTAGTTGTCACAATTGTGGCCTTGGTTAACAATACAGGTTAGGTGTTGGCGATCAATGATGGGCATGGGTCTAGGTAAGGTAAGCTGTTGGCAGCAGCCTGGGGTTATTTTCACAGGCTGACTGGTCCCACACAGTTTTTGTTGCAGAGGAAACTATGCTGTATTACATTGGTCTCTGGAAGGTGGTACAGCTAGCATTCAGAATTCAACCCTGCATACCCACCATGTTGAAGGAGGAAGCAGCTGGTACCTAGGAGTAAAAAATGTGTCTTGTTATCATTAATTTGTTATGCTGTGGCCATGCTTATTTATAGTGAAGTGTTAGTTGTCAATTTATTTCTAGGCCATTCATTTTTTGTGTGCATTCATAAAATCATTTTCATGTATAGACACAGTGTGGTAAATTGCTGACAGCTTCATGCTTAACAACCCTCATGGTTTCAGCTTTTAGCAAATTTTTAATATCATAGGCTGATGAACTGTTCTTTGCAATAACCCATGATCCATATGTTCTTTTACCATCACTGATCCCCATAATAAAAATGGGGTGGTAGGGAAAAGAACAGAACAATTCTTGCAAGTTGCAGCATTTATTTTCCATCTAAATGTTAGTAACTTTCTGGCAATGGGGTTAAAACAGTACTTATTTTATCTTAAGTATTTGTTTTGTAGAAATACTTGTCAAGCGATTCTGTGTGCCCAAAAAACAAAAAGACAAAGGTTCCCATGTTTTTGCCAATACAAGCAAGTCATTATTAATTGATGGCCCTAGTTCCCTCTGTACACCCTGTTACTAATATTAGGCTTCAGTTGCAAAAAATAATGAGCAGTAGAATAAGATGAGGGTGCCCTAAAAATGCAAAACATTGTTAGCAGCAATAAATTCTATTTCTTGTATAATTGCAGCTTTATGTTTCACAAAGAAAGGAGCTTGTGTTCTGTTGGATGGAGAATTGATTAAATGTTTCCAGTCTACACTCCATAGCAAAGACTTATTCATTACATTACAGCTCTCACTGACTCATTTGTTGGACATAATTGTGTGCACAAACCACACTGTATAACTGACTTTGTATACTTGTCGTATAATATTAGTTAAGTAAACTGTGCAAATCTTTATATATTTACAGCATTTAATAAAAGTGTTCATTTATTTAGGCTATTTGAGCATCCATAGTCCACTAGTAGATATACATAGGTGTGACCCAGACAGCTGCTGCACTCAAAAATCACACGTTAAATTATCATAATATGTGGCTTAGGGTATCAAACTGAACTATATATACTGTATATTCAGTAAATATTACATAGTTTTCGTTGAGCTACCATTTTGTGATAGTCTGTGTGCTCCCTCAGAGATCACTTGACAGGAAATAATGTGACCTAACATGTATGTGTGCCCTTGGTTTGTTTATTTGCACCATGAATTGTTTGATCACGGAGCATGGTCCTTAGTAATTAAAATAGCACATTTTATTCAGGATTACCTATTGGCACATGCTACTAAAGTATATTTTTACGAAAATGGTTTATTTAGATGAAGTAGGATTTTACATATGAGCTGTTTTATGCAATATATTTTTATAGAGGCCTACATTGTTTAGGGGTATAGTTTTCCTCTAAGAGTGGGGTATTGGTGGTCTGCACAGCCAATGTTTTTGGGTCCTCCATATCTTATCTAAATGTCTTTTTTTTGATTGTCCGTAAAGTCTGTTAATTGAAAAAGTTGTAATTCCAAAACATTGCAATACTAGCCAAGAAATAAAGTTTTTGCAGCAGCTGTCTGTCCTTTCTACATAATATGGCACCAAAGTGTAAACATATTGGATTTTCTTTGTCTACCAGACGTATATTGTCACTGGCAAGGCAAAGCAGTCAATTCACTCGTAATTTTTAAGAGTTGCCCGATTTTATCACCTGCCCCAGGACTCTCTGTGCTTATGATCCCTGTTTAAACACTGCGCATGTGCAGTGAGCACGGAGTGCCTGCCTTCTTATATTTTGGATTTCCAGTGAGCATTCAACCACGTTGCCGTGCATTGCATGCTTCCCAATCCTAAAAGTCAGTGCCATTAGCCTTGCCCCTTTTCTCTTTTTATTGTCTGATAATTATGAAATAAACTTATAAATAATGTATATGTAAGACCTAATACTATGCTCTGTTGTGCCAAGGCTAGAATCAGATGAAGTTACTAATCTCACTTTCACAGTTTGTGGACAAAAAGTGCAGTAGAAGCCTTGGAACTGTACATTTCAGGAGCAGCTGAAGATCTATTAGCACTGAAATTTTCTAAAAAAGAAAAAATCACTGCACTCTGCCACTGAAATTTCTTATCTCAGACAAGCGGTAGGATGTCAAACTAGCAAAATTGGTTAATTTCAATAGCAAGAATATTCAGTGAGCTAGTGTGAGAAAGAGGGAAGGCTGTAAAACTTAAAAAAGTAGCTTCGGCTAGTATTGTATAACATGCACACTTGCACAGCCATAGCTGTAGTATAGACTTTTCATAAGATCACTTGTGAACCTCATAATATTGTTTGAAATATATATATCAATTTTTAAAAGAGAAGGAAAAATTGTTTGCAAGTTATGAAATCCAGCAAGTTACAGTGCTTTACTGAAATGGTTAAGAACAAAATGGGACCACTAAAGGGAGACGAAAGTAACGTGCTGGAAGGGTCTCTATAGGGGAAATTTAGAGGTACAGCTCATACAATAAGTACTTTACACCCTGTGCCCACTGGTACTCACTAACGTGTTGGTCTGAATGACATGCACGATAAGGGATAGGTAGGGTGCAGGGGGGATTCCTATGTGCTCCAGGATGAATCCCCAGCCTGCACCACATGAATACAGCGTTGTGGACTGCAGGCAATGCTGTATTAACGCTGAAAGCTCAGGTCCTTGTGTACCAGGATGGAGCTCAAGGGCCTGTGTCTGTGGTGCCAATGGCGGGGTAGGGTGCAAAGTGTTAAAACATGGTGGTCTGTTTTTTGCCCTTTGCACCCTGCCATTCATAGATAAAATTGAGTTCCTAGGCAAAGTGGTTTCCTGTAGGTACTTTGTCATTACACTTTGCTTGCTGACTACATGGTACCTACCTTGCTGGCAGACAAAGAGTTAAATTATTATGTTAGAACTTATAGAAGTGAATTATTTGTAACTTCTAAACTAAAAGCATATTTACGTATTAAATATAGTAAAAAAAAAAAACACCAAATATCTGCACATTAATGATACAGTCTGCAGTGTAAATCAGGCTCAGTTATAAAGCTGCATGAGAATTTTATGTAAAGATGTAGCCGTGTGCAAAATTCTGGGATAATGAATAGTGTTAATTCATGTATAAGAACTACAACAGAGGTTTAAAAATACACCAACTTTTGCACCATTTTTTTGACATTTTACCCAGCTTTGTAGGTATGGCCCTTCATATTGCTGCCAGACAAATGACACGTGATTTGCTCATCTCTAGTAAGTCATTTATCTTTCAGTCGTGATGACTGACTGCAAAACTTTGCATAGGCTGCTTTGCATAGCCTGGGGCAACTTGTTTAAACAGTACAGTTCAGCTGTATTTGCACTGAGATGTAAGCTTTGCACAGAACAATCCCTGTGGTCTTGTTGTATGTAATGCTGTTGGGTGGTCTGCAGTAAGTGTCTGCTAGTGTTTGCTTTAGGAAGGTGGATGAAAATCTCTCACTTTGTCTGTTCCTGTCAGCAAAATACCACTCTTTTGATCTAAAACCATAGGTGATTTTTTTTCCATCTTGGTGCTAGCCAGAACATCTCCAACTCTTAATTCAGCATTTTTTTTTTCATGATGTCATTACCTTTGTCTGAACTAGTTGTGGCTGCAAACAGCTACTCTGAGATTCCCCAAACAAATTGTTTAACTATAGGCTACATTTACAAAGCCACAAGCAATGTGCTAAGTACAGAAATGGGCATGAAGTGCCCTGCTGCTAGAATACAGTGCTGCATTTATAGGAGGTGTGGGTAGGTAGCCCTTTTATCATATCCCACTGGCAGTCAAACAGATCCGAGGTCTGCAGTTTGGCAATGATACGGTTAATTACTGTTTAGATAAGAAAGATTTGATTGGGTAGCTGTGCCACTTAAAAGTGATTTAACGCACTATTAGGGTGAAGACACACAGAGTTACTGCTACTAATAGCAGCAACTTGTCATGGCTACTAAAGGCCAGAAAATACCTTACCATAGGCAATGCCCCTGTTAAAACACATGTAGAGACAGTTATCAGTGTTGTCCATTTTTGTAGCCATGACAAGTAACTGCTACTCGTAGCTCTGTGTGTCTTCACCCTTATTCAATGAAAGGACAAGTTTTGGAGTTTCCTTAATTATTTATAGTGTATGATCCCTCACATGCATACTGCATTCAATTATAACTGAGTTGTGCTAAAAGAATATTGCTCCTGGGATGAGGATGGGCTGTTGAAACATGTCCATAATAATTTACATTTTGTTGAAGTGAGAAATGACACATGTACCATACAGACATATTATTAGGTTGTATGTTGGGGGTTGGGGAAGCAAGAATAGGAAGATGACAGGTCAGGTCTCTGGTAGTTGCTTTTTTGGGGTATCACTTTAAAGTTCATAAATATTTAAGTGAACTTTGTAGTTGGTAGTGTACTCAGATGGGAAGCCAATCTAGCGGGGCTGATCTTAGGTTAATTAAACCTATTAAACGTATTCCCACATTATATAAACTGTTGCCACCTGGAGATGAAAGAATTGAGGATGGTTGGTGTTAAAGCCTATACAGGGTATGTGGGGTTAGGGGATGGAACTGTGTCTGTCATGAATTGCTTGGGGACCACATTGTGTCATGAAATGTGTGGGAACTGGATTGTGTTGAAATGCTCTGGGGCTTAAAATATTGGGGGCCAATGGAATAATGGAGAAGGGTGAACAGCAAAACCCACACTAGAGTGACCCACCAAAATGGTCCAAAGACGAAAAAAATACAGTTTGAAAGCCAAATGTTTAAGGCTCATTAGCTCTTTCAAGGTAAGACTGATCCACAAGACAAACAGTTTAGTTGACAAGATACCATGCTCACTGATACGCAAAGCAGAAGGAATTCTGAGAAGTAAGCCCATTTACATGGGATACTGAAAGATCAGTACTTTTTTCCCACCTCTTTGCCACTCAGCAAGTTAATAGTGCTGGGCTATTATCTGGCAGTCGAGTACATTTTAGCAGGAAAGAAGGAGGAAAAAAATAAAAAGCAGCACCCACCCTTTTGAATAGCCTGCGGGTTAATTTTAACTGGAGAGTCTGATTCTGGGAGCACTGGCATGAAATGCTGCTTCACAAGAAGTAATGCACGTAAACACTTCACTTTCAGCACATCTGCAATTGCCATATCCCAAAGCATCCAGAGCTCGAGGATTAAACTTTATTGTACATTTGCACAGCAGATCTGGTAACATAATATTTACCTTGTGAAAGTCAGACTTTCCTTGAGCCTGCGCGCTGCCTCCTTAGAAGATGAAGAAAACCCCTCTGCTTCATAAGTGCTCTGTTCTGAGATCCCAGCTGATGCAGAAAGCAGTTCCGCCACCTTGTAGAAGAATTGTTCTCCTGCTCTGCTTTTGATATTTTTGACTTCACATTTTTTTAGGTTAATAAAATCCACAACAATCTTGTTATACATTCAAAATTTTATAGCACACTATATCCCTGCACATATATAGATTTGGCCAGGAACTGGTCATTTTCAGTGAGTCCCACAGAGAGGGATTTCCTTCTGTTCAAATTTACTTTAGGAGGGCTGCCATCTGTCTGTTTTACCCTCTCTAGTTTGGGAGATTGTGCAATGTAAGTCTTTTATTTAACAGAATACTGTTACTGAAACTATTTTTAATATGTAAAACACTTTCATAAAAATAAAGCATTTTCATGAAAACTACATTTTTCTAGTAGTACATGCCATTGGATAATCCCATTGGGAAAAAGCGCCACCTAGTCCATCTCTCTGGCTCAAATAAGGAGCTGGACTCACACACAAACCAAGGGCATATGTACATGTTTGGTTACATCAGCCAACAAATGGCCAGTGCTGTGTATTTTACTCTCACACTACTTCCTGTTACAATTAGTTACATTATTTCTGGTCTCTGAGGGAGCACCCAGCCCATCACAAAATGGTGGATCAAGGTAAAAGATGTAAAAGGGCTATATTTAATGACGTATATTTGTGAATTCTTTACGATTCTTTAAATAACATATTTTTTCATTATCAACTTCTATCACCACAGGATTTTCAGGCTATCATACCCCCCAACTGTCCCGCTTTCTGCGGCACTGTCCCGGCTTTAATAACCCATCCCGCTGTCCCAGATACTTAAATGAATGTCCCGCATTGCCGGTAACTTGCCGGCTGCCTTCTGCTGCCGTTTTGGATTAGCATAGTCTTGCGAGAAGAGACTATAACACCATGATCCACCAACTCCTGATGACATGAACGCTGCTCAGTTCTAGTGCTGGGTGAGTCTTAAGTCAACGCTGCTCTGGTCTAGTGCTGGTCTTGGACTGGGAAACTTACAGAGTACACTGAGACACAAAATGTGCTATACCCTCATACTGTACTATGTAACAAGCAAGGCGGGCAGTAACTGCTGGTTGCTGCTGATAATAAGAATTGTATTCTTCTCCCAAGCAGCTCTGATTATCAGCAGCAGCGAGCAGGTACTGTCCCCCTTGCTTGGTACAAACATTAGGCAAAACTGGTACATAGTTATAACTCACTTATAACTGACTGCCTTCTCTCTATATTTGTATTTTATATGTAAGAGTTGCTATATTGTTTTCCTTAGGTAGTACAGTATGAGGATATAGCACATTTTGTGTCTGATCCCACCATTTCAACTATATAAAAGGAGTGTTTTTTGTAAAAATGGGGTGTGGTAATTGGGGCGTGGCCACAAAATGGGCATGGCTAAAGAAGAACAACTTGCCGCGCTGCACGCGCCAAATCTTTTTGCCCCTTTTTCCATTTTTCAAATGTTGGGAGGTATGGGCTATGATTGACAATTTGGATTAATCATTAAAGGCAAACTATACCACTGAACAATATAGGTCTTTATGAAAGTGTATTGCAAAATCCAGCTCATATGTAATATCCTGCTTCATCTAAATAAACCACTTTCATATAAATATAAATAAATCTAAATAAAAAATTGCCATTTTAAGAAATAAGTGCTGCATCTGTTGGTTTAGTATTCTTTCTGGGGGTATAGTTTTCCTTTAATCATTAACCATTAATGAACGAAATGCAGTTTACATTTTTTCAGTATGTTTATCTGGGCAGGCCCTGGCCACTAGTTTGCAAAGGTTTAATACATTTATTGATATATTTTATGTGTCAATATGAAAAACATAAGCAAAATTAAGAATATAGAATTTCACATTCTCTGGGCAATATGTTATGTTACTTTTGCATGTTGACCCTTGGGGGGTAATGTAATGACAGATGACAGTTTTAGTAACCCATAGTAACCAATCAGGAGGTAGTATTTTGCAGTCTCTATTTGAAAGCAAACATCTAATTAGTGACTAAGTTACTAGGTTATGCTATACCATGCAAATTAAACATGCATTTTTCCCTTATCATTTTTAGCATAAGCAGTGTAGGCCCTGCATAGCACCTGACTCTTTTGTGATACCCACAACAAAGTTTGTTCCTCTCAAACTCAGGGCTTCTGACCAATACTGAGCAGTGGCATAATTTTAGTTAGCTATTGGTCACTTTTAGCTTCTATCTCCTACCAGTAAATCTGCAAAACTGCTATTTATTCTTAATTAGTTTATTTACTTTGTGTGGCATGCTACTTAAGGTTTGCGGTACATTATCACAATAGTTATTAAAAGGAAAGTTCTGTTGGTAACAGAATATAAAGTAAAATTAGCTCAATGTAAAATTTATTAAAAAGTACGCCTACTTGATGGGATAACCTAGAATAACCTCACATTTATTTTTCTAAAGCCGTTATTGACTCCCTGCCTTAGCACTAATCCAACCTGGCATCACACTGTTTTCTTGATTGCCTCTTATAGCAAGTTTTACTTCAAATTGAAATGTCTGCCCTAAGGAAGAGTTCTTTAGATTTTTGCATAGCACTAAATATGAAAGTTTAATCTAGTCCTGATCAAAGAAGGGCATAAATTCCTTGCAAAATATCTTGCTTTTTGTTGGACATAAGCACCTATCATATGTAACCATACCCTGAATGAGTATCAGGGAACAGGGTTGTACCCACTCCAAGATCATAACAGGCCACAGTTTGCGGGTTAGGCCCACAAAATAGTATTTTTAATGTCTGTAACCATGAGAAGAATCTTTCAAATATTCCTGCAATGTTTGGCTAAATTTCATTAAAACAGAACAAAGTTATTATAAAAATGTTTTTCTTTTTCATCTGTTATTACTATGCCCCCAAAAACGATTTAAAAATAACTTCTGTGTTTAAGATAGCTTTAACCCTACCTGGTTATCTATTTATAAATTGTTTTATTTTTGTTAATTATTATAACCTGTATATCTTTACCTATTATCAAATCAAAAGTATAAGGAAAGCCTGATGGTGAATATATATTTGCTGTATTACATGTTCTTGAAAATATACCCGTATTCTTAATATGACACCTTTTTACTTATTTGTAAACTTTTTTATAAGGTGAGCTGGTAACCCTGGCCAAATGTTGCACTACAAAGGAGTGCTTGAATCAATGAAGTTAAAAATATGCTGAAACAGGTCTGTATGGAGCAAAAGTAAACTAT
Source organism: Xenopus tropicalis (assembly GCF_000004195.4). Taxonomy (NCBI): domain Eukaryota; kingdom Metazoa; phylum Chordata; class Amphibia; order Anura; family Pipidae; genus Xenopus; species Xenopus tropicalis. Next base: position 107,690,403 of record NC_030681.2, read on the forward strand.
TACATACATTAGTACATCATTCACACTACCTGACCTGCTTGAATGGAGGTCAGTCTATATTAAAGTTAATATAGTCTATATTAAAGTTAAATGAGCTTGTTTATGCAATATATTTTTATAGAGACCTAAATAGTTTGGGGGTATAGTTTTCCATTAAGCAGGTAAAAAAATAATGTAAACATAAATTGAACCCAATAGGATCGTTCTGCCTCCAATAAGAATTACAAAAACATATCACAGGAGCACTTACCAGTCAGCTCTGTTCATGCTCAGACGTGTTGCTGACACCCAGACAGCAAGGATCCATCGAAAAGCAAATTACACGGAGCAACTGAATAAAATCACCGTTTATTGTAGTCACTTAAAATACATATGAGTGTCCCAAAAATGGGGATTATACGCTTGACGCGTTTCGTGGCGTCACGCCACTTTCTCAAAAGCTGCATAAGACCCATCACAGGGAGGTCACTTTTATCCCAAACGGAACTCCACCCCCTTACATATTTTTTAACCCTTCACAGGCACAATAAAAACAAAAAATTGAAAATAAAGAAATACATACAAAATATCAAATGCAATTCTGAAGAAAGATAATACATTATCTATAAGGATGTAATTACATATTTGTTATCATTTATTTATTAGAAATAACATGTCAACTCCCAGTCTCTATTCATGCCCCCTTGTGTTTCCAACGTTCCCAACTGATAAATCCAAAATGCTTCATTTTTTAGAAGTCTTTTCTCAGAGTCACCCTTTCTTATATTTGCAGATAGAATAATTATATTCTATTAAGAATATATTAAGAATTAATTATATCTTAGTTGGATCAAGTAAAAGTGTTTTATTACTAAAAAAAAAAAGGAAATCATGGCCTTCCTGTAATTCAAAGCTTTCTAAATAAGAGGTTTCCTGATAATAGAGTTCATACCTGTACAGGTATAGGATCTCTTATCAAGAAACATATCATGCAGAAAGCATTGAATTATAGGAAGGCCATCTCCCACTTTACGAGTCCATTTTACAAAAAATATTTAATTCTTTAAAAAAATAATTTCTCTTTTCTCTGTAATAATAAAACAGTACCTTGTATTTAATGGCAACTAATATGCATGAATCCATGTTGGTGGCAAAAATCATACTGAGATTATTTAATGTTTGTATGCTTTAAGTAGAAGGCATGGAGATCGAAATTACATAAAAACCCTTGGAAAACCACAGATCTAAGCATTCCAGATAATATCTATGCTCCTTTCTGGGACATAAGATGATATTACTCAAATATCACATAAACTCAAGGCTTAAGGCCTTTTCCCCTCTATTTTCCATAATAATTTTCAGTGGCATGCAAAGCAGAGTTGGCACTGATAAGCAAAACATAGTGTTCTTCATTAATAAATGAACTATTGTAGTTTGGACAGATAGTATTCATTCAGTTCCATGGACTACGAGTTCATATAACTGGGCATTTGCAGTAAATATAAAACACTTGCAAAGCATTGAAAGCAGCTGAACATGATTATTAATTATCCTAATAAATTAAACACAATCACTGTAAAAACTTTGATCCAGAAATGACCGACAAATTTTTCAATCATTAATACAAATAGCTGTATTTTTCTGGCACATGGGTGATTAAAATAAAAATGGTTAAGTTGCCTCGCGAGGAAACTTCGGGGCAACTTCAAAAAACAAATTAGCTGCGTAGGTTTTGCCAATAATGTACAAAAAAAAGCAATTGCCACCCATGGAAAGGCAGGTTTATTTGTGGCCGACAAATCTTCCTGTGTGCCATGACTCTTAAGGATTTTCCTATAATAGCGCTATAAGAAGAAGAACAGTGAAGTCAGTTAGTCAGATAATAATGGCAGTTTGTACATAACTGAAATTAGTGGTTACAGTCAGTAGTACTGTTTAGTATATTACTTTCATAGTGATCCTACAGTCACTGGTCACATTCTGGGGTTCTTCTCATGTGGATTGGCTGGGCTGGTACCCTCCCTAATAGATTATTCTTGTTATTGTCTGAAATACATGGAGCCTGGAGAGCCAGTTATAAATGCTGCATAGCAGTAAATGTTTTTGAAGGAAATTATTTTATATTTAACTTGCTTAACACAGTATCATGCTAAATATTAGTATCCCCTTACCTAAAATATTGAGCCTATTCTGCAGTGTGGAATAATTTAAAGGGGAACTCTGTTTTCCAAACCAAAATTTGTTAGCCCCACAAAACACAGAAACCTACTAACAGAAATATACCTATCACTGTAATATGTTCTTTCAAAGAGTATGAATAAATACGATTTTTATATGCTGAAATCCAGCTGTAAAACAGTTCTTTTTCTGTGTCGTTTGAAATGCTGGCAGGGGAGGAGGGACTAAACCAGTGATGTTACAAATTGCAACAACTTCTCCACAGCTTACTGACATCACGCAGGAATTACATAACCCACAATGCATTGCACTCTCATGTTCCTTTCCTTTCCTTACATGACATCATGTATGCAGGGAATTGTGGGGTTTGGAGGATGAAGGCAGGCTGAGGACAGCTGACTACTGTTACATTTTTTTTAATCTCAAAGTAGTCAGCCAGATCAGCACAACAGGGGGCAGGCTTAGGTAACTATTTCAAACCATATTATTACATTAAAAATCATGAAAGGTTGCATAATTTTTTACTGACGTGTATTGCAAAGTTGCAGTTATTATGTTTACATTTCAAACAGCTCAAGTTGTGTTTGGTTGTAGTTCCCCTTTAAGATTTATAGCAGCCCTCTAATAAACAGGCTTAGACACGTTAAAAAAGCATGAATACAATAATATATTCAATATTCTCTAAACATATTCTATGACCCTAACAAAGAATGTGTAAGGAATGGGTTAAATGTGTAGCAATAAATAATGTTTCACATAGTATATCTGTCTTGAGAATTATTCTGATACTAAGAAGTTGTAGATATATATGAGTTTAAAAAAATTTAGTTTTAAACAAAATGCAGTTGAAGTTAGTTTGCTATTTGAAATATACAGAGATATTTGTAAAAAAAACCCAACCCCCCCCCCCCCATCGTCAGATCACCGACTCTGTAACATTAAAACCCAGGCACGCAGCACATATGGTAAGCTTAGGCTAAAAGATTTCCTTGTTCTTGCTGATACCTCCCTGGGGCATCACAGATGAAACTTGTTATCTGTCTCATTTACCTGATGGCAAAGCACGATAATATGACATGCACTTTAACTGGAGGCAAGGTTGTTATTCATCAAAAAGGCAGCAGGTGATTTACCAGTTACTAGTGATAAATACGGAAGAGGACTTTGTAAATTCAGCTGCTGCTGGAGGTTCCCTTAAGCCTTTAGCTTTGTAATGAACAGTGGGTAGCAGCATGTGTGTGGGGGGCCATTAAAGCTTTGAAAATCTTATTAATCATATTTATAAAAGCAGATGTGGAACAGTTTATAGGCAACACCATTGACCGATTTGTTAAATCCAAAATCAAGTTGTTTTTTTGAGGAAAGTTTTTATAATGAATAAACAGCAATAGGGCTCAATTATGTCCACAGACCCAGTAAGCAAAGTGCAATTTTGAGCACAATTGCATTCCCACAATGCAGCGTTCTTCCCAGAGTAGAAGCATCATTGCGGCTGCAAGTGGGTATTGCACCTGACTCATTTGTGTCACAATTGCGACCAATTCGGCAAAATTAACAAATAACAAATAAAAGATGCAATAGCATAGAAAAGTCTGAAAAGATCCTTGGACCTACCACCTGATCAAAAGGTGGCGGTAACTCCTAAACAACAACTGGCTCATTTATATTTCGCTGCATCAATAGCCGCAACAGCACCTGATTCAGTTTGGAAGGAATAAAGTTTTGAATGCCACTGAGTACACTATAAAAAAATACAAGGAGCACATTTTGACACAAGTACCTTTAATGAAAGTGGTAAAAGAGGTGGTTTCAGCCAATAAGAAGTGTAATTTTCTCACTGTGTACTCCCTAAGATGAAAATATGATGTTCTCCATTTCACAGAGCACATTACATAGTAAAGGGAACTTTCTGAAACTAACATTTACATGAATCCCCTCTTCACTCATCTGCGTGCTAATATCAGCTTTGGACCAGTCCAGTACATTAATTTCCTTATTGAGTAATAATACTGCTGAACAGCGGCTCTATTGCTCTATTACTCATGCCAATCCTGACTCTATAATGCATATAACATTTCAGGAAAAAGTATTCTGAAAATTATTTTCCACACATTAGAACATTCCCTTCCAATGCAGAGAATTGTCCAATCCTAACCAGCCAGTAATGTTTTACTACCAATTGGTAAATCATCCCATGTCTTTAGTTTATACATGAAAGTTACTACGACTGCTAAAATGCTTTATAATACTAAAAATACATCCATTGAAATACTATATAAGATATAAAAGACAAGCAGTAGTATGTGAAATTTAAAGTTCTCCATTTGTAAAACATTTGGAACGTGCTCTCAGCTATGCTCTCAGCTACAGAACATTTTCTAACTGAGAAGAGTGGGTTTACCAGCACTCTATACATTTGTTAGTTAAAGTCTATTTGGTAATTACCCTATCTTACAAAATAGCTGGTGCCAGGAGATAGAATTCAATAGACGGTACATAGTGATTCCTGTGAACTCAATTATTTAGCAACAAAGATTGTACCTACTAAATAGCCAGAAGGAACAGACACTGAAAGGAAAGAGGTGACTGTAAGTAGATATGTTCTGAAAATGTAGGCTGCACCAGCGCTACATCTTTGGAAGAAGATATGGTGCTCTGAGCCAAATTCCTGCAAGAGGACGGATGGTCTTTCAGAAGCTTTGGCTGAGGGATAATAGCATGGGTGAAATGATCCAGTTACTGGTTACAGAGACGGTGCTGAGGTGTTTATGACACCTGGAAGATTAAGATAAATCTCCTGGGAAAAGGTGGGCCTTACTGAACAAACCTTTACCTGCTTTACTGTATTATGTATTGTTCTGTGCCCGTTTTCCACTCGCTACATTCTCGGACACTTCCAAGAGAAGGCGCATTTAAAGAATAAAATATCACACCATGCATGGATAATCATGAAATAACACAAAATTAAGACATATCTCCATGTTTTCCCCAACTCTCTAAAACACAGAGGGGCATTCATTTAATTAAGTTATTGTATGACAGCCGCCCTCTGGCTGTCTTGGTTTGGCTCCCTTTCCCGTCTGTTTTACCTGTCTCCATTTCTGAATAATTGATCTTGCCATCTGCATAAATAGAACACCTGTCCTTGGGCTAACTCATAGCTTTAAATAATTTAGTGCAAAACCTCCGTAATGCATATTCGAATAAAGTCATGGCTTAATAGGACAAAGCATTGAAATAACTGTCAATCATATATCCATCTGTTATCTATCTGTCTATCTATGCTCCAGCATAGACAGACACCTACAATGCAGCTATATACTACAAGACTAGAAGGTATACAAACAGCAAAGAGCAAAGGGTGCCATGCTAATGGGACCTTATGTACTGTATGAAAAGGGGGGCTAAACCTAAGCTCTTGGGTCATAACAGAAAAATGTAAATAATGAAAAATAGGTTTCAACATCTTAAAGATTGTCTGGAGATCATATCCACTAACTTCTATTAAGCTCTAAGCTAAGCTGGATGCATGTATGGCTGCATAAATGCTTGCAGTCTCATTATGTACTTGCTTGAAAATAAAAAAAAAATGTTTGATAAATCTGCTCCTAAGCAACCTGCCATTAACCTGAATTGAAAACAACTGTCATGGCTAGACAATAGCAGGCAGTAACAGACAGGTTCATGACAGGAGCCACAGAGAGGTATAGCACTTTTTACCACCACCAGAGAAAAGTGATATGTGCCACCGGTCTAACAAGGCAGGTTGTAGTGCCATCAGGTCTTTCATAAACAAAAATAAAAAAGTCTGTAATAACATAAACAACGGCATTTAATGAATATTGTTTAGGTTCATGTGAGTGGCCAAGATTGCTTTGGAGATTTGTAAGGGGAATGGTAACAAATAAATAAATACATAATGTTGTGTCAGCATGTGCAAGTGCAACTGCACATTAATGAATAATTAATACAGGTATGAATACGTTTGCCTGTCTCTTATTAGTTATAAGTAGTCTGGGGCCACATACTATTTATATTTTCATTATTGCCTGTCCTGGTACTGCTGTTCTCATAAGGAAACTGCAAATGCAGAAACTATATAACCTTAAAATGTCCTAAATGGTATTGATTACATGCCTCTGTGATGCAAATTACCTTACAGTAGTGCCCACAAGGGCCAATATCCACAGGGAGATTCCCTGGTATCCTGGCAAGACAGTCTGAGCCTGAGTCATTTACAACCCACAAGTTGCTGTCCCGCAAAATGGGCTCAATTGTTGCAAGGAAAAATGGTATTCATTAAAAGTACTTGCATCTAAGGCTACACCTTGCACTTTCACATAGTTGCACTGAGCACCAGTTTGTTAAAAAAATCATGCACAATTGTGCCAATTGACACAGGTAGACACAGCATTTTGTGCCAATTGCTGCAGCAACTTGCACCTAAAGAATTGGGAGCAGATGTTATTTTGTAACCAACCGGCCTGAATTGCCGTCAGCCAGACTTTTCAGTGCAATTCATCTGATTCTTGGGATTTTTAATTCATCTGATTTTAATACGTGCATGATGTGTCTGATGCCAGCAATTACATCAAACACATAGCACCCTTGAGGACACAATGACACTGAAATAATGGGAAACACTATACTGTGGTTATAAACATGGTGAAACTGCACTCTGCACTTTGGTAAGTAAAAGACCCTCTTCTTCAGAAAAAAACAACTTCAAAAGCACCACGGACAGCCAAAGCATATCGTAAAAACACAATGTTTATTCACATCTTCTTAAAACCCAAGATGCCTGACGCGTTTTGTGCGCATGCGCCCCATAATTAGTGACATCACACATTGAATAAAAACAAAATAAAAGGGAAAGAAAAAAGAAGCTATGAATAAAGCAATAAATTAGACACTCATGGGGCACATTTACTAATCCACGAACGTCCGAATGCGTTTTTTTTATAATGATTGGTATTTTGCAATTTGTTCGTAAATTGTCGCGACTTTTTCGCAGCCATTTCAAGCTTCAGTATCGTGACTTTCCTTGGGCCAGGTTGGAGCTGCAGAGTGCCATTGAGTCCTATTGGAGGCTTCCAAAATCATGCAAAGTTTGAAAGTTTTGCCCACCATTTACGAGCGCTCAATACGAAAAAGTCGCGACAATATACGAGCAAATCGTAACGGCTACGAAAAAGTCGTAATGGTGACGAAAAAATTGCAAAAAATACGAAAAGGTCGCAAAATGTTCGTTTCCAATCAGAATTTTTCCCATTCGGATTCGTGGATTAGTAAATGTGCCCCATAATGTAATCACGATACTGGCAGTCGCAGAACATAACAATTGATATCAGAAATGGAATTTAAGCCATTTGGTTGGCATGTGCCTAATAAAAATACCCATTTTACCTCCTTCTGTAAAAGCTTAGTCCACATATTGCTACAACGTTCATCCGGAAATGCCCTATCAATCACTTGGATTTGCAACATAGTTACATCACCATTGTAACAATCCATAAAGTGCCTTGAAACCGGATTATTTCTATTTTTCGCAAAAATGTGCCCTGTGTGCTTACGCATTCTAAATTTGAGTGGACGAATCATGCAGCCTACATACTGGAGGCAGTGGATGTTCCCTCCAGTATGTAGGCTGCACGATTCGTCCACTCAAATGTAGAATGCGTGAGCACATAGGGCACATTCTTGCCAAAAATAGAAATAATCTGGTTTCAAGGCACATTCTGGATTGTTGATTGGCTGTTGTTGGCCCCTCATCCAATAAATGTTGCTGTTTCATTCGGGGTGACTCCATTATTATGTTATTCAAGTTTGGGGGGTGTAGCTTCAAAGCTGTAAGAGTGGCAGCAGTTTGAAAATCTTCCCTGTCAAAATCAATTGGGGGGTTCGTAGCGGTGTCACAAAAAGACGGGGGGCGGGATCGCTTAGAAAAGCACAAGCAACCTGCTCCGCTATAGGGCAAAGAAGTGTGGGGAGTTTGGGTGTTGTACCTCTAAAACTGTAGGAGGAGTAGCGTTTAGAAAATGGGGGGCGCTAAGAATAATGATAAGAAAAAGCAGAAGAATAAGCTGAAGTGGAAGAAAAGTATGTTGGGGTTTTCAACCCAATATAATTAGATTGGGCTTTTGACTTTTGGCCAATACAGAGAACAAGCCTTCAAATAGTTTAATTAAAAATGGGTACAGAAGAGGTTGTATGAAATATGGAATATGCCCATACTTAAATAAAGCAATTAAAAATGCAGCTTATCTGCTGAAGGAGTAGCATTAAGATATGATTTATTAAACAGTTTGCATGTGGTTTCTCTTATACACAGTAACTGCAGTAACTGCTGAGGAATAGAAGAGGCCAAGTCAGTTTGTATTGATTGTATTGTACTGCCAATTTGTACCTGTTGTACACACTTAAATTGTAATACATTTAAAATGCAGCTTTTTGGATATTTTTCTGCCAATATCCCAATATAGACACAAAGTGGGAACTAGTCTGACCACAAGCAGCTGTAAAAATGTTTTTTATTTTTTCTAGTTATGTAGAAACAACGCCTGCTTTATTAGCATTGTGGACAAAAGGATATTGCAGGGATGTAAGCAAATACAAGAGGCAAACATAATATCTGTCATGATATTCCTACTTCCTGTCAATGAGCATTTTCTAGGTGAGGCAACAGTCTTGTCAGGAGATCCCCTTATTGTGCCTGAGTGCTGTAAGAATGAGAATGACAGGATGATAAAACATGATGCCAGGCTCCCTTGCCCACTCAAAGACCCTCCCTGAGGGATCAGGTATCTTTGCTGAGCTTTAAGGTCAACCAGACACCTCCCCTGAGGCTTACCTGAGGCCTACCTGAGCTGAACAATATACCCAGCATAAACTCTTGTCAAGTAATACAACTGTTATCTGAGCTAGGATCAAAGAACTCAGTGTGCTCTTAAAAAAAATCCCAGGCCAAGCAAGTTTTTACCATGTGACTCAAATCTCAAAGGACACCAGTTGGTTTGCACAGGGGCAAGCTGTCAATTCCAAACTCACTTCCTCTAGCAGCTCTGCTCTGTGTAACATTACGTTGCCTTGCGGATAAAAATCAGGTGCCTATTAAATTATGAACCTGAAGTACAACGAGCATGAGGAAAAGTCAATAAAATTTAAGGAACTAATGTGTGTACTAGTAATCTGAATAGAGCAAAATAGGAGGGATACTTGATACGTAACAATTTCTGCTTTACATTCATTCAGCATGTTATTATCCAAGTTCAAACATTGCTTTTCTTCCCTTCTGCCTGTTTTACAGTCAGTCACAGCCAGGGCAGCTTCCCTTTTCATGGCCATCGTGCTACATTTTGCAGAAGTTAATTCAATGTTACTATAATTCTCACTTTCATAGTCTGGTTTGTATTTCTTCTTTCACTTTTGATTTTGTTCTTGAGCTCCCTATTAATAGGGGCACATTTACTTATCCACGAATGCTCCGTTCGTTCTTACGGTCCAATCGTATTTTCCACGACTTTTTCAGCATTTGCGCGACTTTTGTGGCACTTTCGCGACTTTTTCACCACTTGCACGACTTTTTCGAATTTTTAGTGCGCAAAAAATCGTATCGGTTTTGCCGCTGTTTACAGTCGGTCCCTACGAAAATTGTGTGACTTTCGGATCGCCAATACAATATTATCGTGACTAATATGATTTTTTTGTAAGCATTTTCGTGATATTTGCGGTCTTCAGAGATTTTCGTTTCCAATCTGAATTTTTCCCGTTCGGGATTCGAACTCGTGTTTTGATAAATCTGCCCCATAGTGTTGTGGGAATATGTTCTCTCAGCATCATAAGTAGACCTGGAAGATCTGGTAATCTGTTCTGATTTTGACACATATCAAACCATTCTTTTTAATAGGTCAGTATTAAGGGGGACCAATCACTTGAAAATTCAGGAGCACTTCTAATAAATACATGTTGCAGGGCAGCACTGGTTGCATTTAATTAAACTAAAATCGGTTCAACCATGCTGGCTGGATTTTCTATACATTTCCCTGAATCTTTAAGTTATCTGGTCAGCCTAGGTCAGGTTTACAGGCAGAGTAGAATTATAATGAGGGTTGTAATGAAGTGGCAAATGAGCATACATATTTTGGCTACAGTTACATAGTTACATAGGGTTGAAAAAAGACCTGTGTCCATCAAGTTCAACCCATCCAAGTAAACCCAGCACACCTAACCCACACCTACCAATCTATACACTCACATACATAAACTATAAATACAACCACTAGTACAGTGTGTACTAAGGGGTGCAAAATTCCACCCATATGTGCTCCTTCAGAAAGGACTTTCTGCGCTTACCTGTGCTCTGCACCTAGGAGAGGGGCACTCACAGCAGGCAGTGCTGCATTCATGGGGGGGTTCAGGTGAGCTTAATATTAACATGTTGTAATTTTTGTTATGTATTGATTTTGACGATTATTTCTTCACTTTATTTTACATGACATGTTTCAGGTAATGGTACCCTTCAGCCTGACTTTAGGAGTGGAAATAAGTAAAGTAACTAGAGAAAATTAATCTGAGCCTCTTTGTACTTTGCTTTAAATAATATCATATAGGTCCTTAGCTACTTGTCAGAAAACAAAGACTTTGTAACGACTCATATAGCAAGCTTTCATAATAACTTCTGCCCTAGTCTATAACTACTGTGCCAGCATACAAAAAGGGAGACCTATTTTTGTGACCTTCTGCCACTCCACATATTAACTGACAATACACTTAGGGGCTGTAAAAAAACAAATATTTTCCTAAGATTTAACAAGTTTTTGGATTTTTTTTTCCAGAATTTCTAAGCCCCCATATAAATTAGCTGCTAAAGAAGAGATGTATGTTTGACTGACATACACATATACATTCTGTATGCACTAATATGAAAGGCATTTGAAGGGGGTGGTTCACCTTCATGTTAGCTTTTAGTATGTTATTAAATGGCCTATAATAAGCAATTTTTTATTTGGTCTTAATTTTTAATTTTTTATTCTTTTCAGCAATTCAATGACTCATCTCAGCAATTCAATGGGGTCACCGTGTTACTTTGTATTACTTATCTTTATATTGAGGCCCATCTTTTCATAGTCCAGTCTCTCTTTCAAACCACTGCCTGGCTACTAGGTTAAATTAGACCCTAGCAACCAGATAGCTGCCAAAGTAACAAAAAAGGCAAATAATAAATGAAGACCAACTGCAAACTATCTCTGAATAGCACTCTCTACATGATATTAAAAGTTAAAGGTGAACATCCCCTTAAGTGCATATGCCAGTCTTTGTGTTTACAGCATATGTATGTATCTATTTATGTGCATGCTGTGTACAAATCATTTAGTATAAGCCAAACATAGATATTTGTGTATGTATCCTGTGTGTGTGTGATTTGCAAGCATGCCTGTGTAAATATGTAAGTATGTAAAAACCATGTGTGAAGCATTTTGTACATTCTAGTGCAGTTTGTGTATGAGATGTACTTATGATGTAGTTTGTTACTATATGACAGTTTAAATATGGAGTACACTTTGAGCCAGCATGCATTCAAATATGGAAAAGCAATTGATATATTATGTTAATCTGCCAAGTATGAGTTTATGTGTGTGACTAAAATAGTCATGTTGCATGATCACAAGAATATTATTTAGGCATAGCTAAAAAAAAATTATTAGCTCTGGACTATGAATGTGGCCATCAACCAAAAATTACATTGCTAGAGAGATAGGGGAGGGGTCCCCAACCTTTTTTACCCCCGAGCAACATTTAAATATAAAAAAAATCTGAGGAGCAATGCAAGCATGAAATGGTTTCTGGGTGTGTCCAGTGAGGGCTGTAATTGGAATTTGGTAGCCCCTATGTGGACTGGCAGCTGACAGGAGGTTCTGTTTGGCATTCACATGGTTTTTATGCCTCCAAAACTTACCTCCAGGTCAGAAATTCAAAAATGAGCACCTACTTTGAGGCCACTGGGAGCAACATTCAAGTAGTTGTTGAGCAACATGTTGCTACCAAGCCACTGGTTGGGGATCATGGAACTAAGAGGCAGTAGGGTAGGTGCATAACCAGGCTAGCCTTTGGTGTAGGAACGCCTTATATAGCCTTGTAGAAGCAACATTTTTTTTTTTACTGCATGTATCCTTTTTATAGAAACCTAACTGTGTGCTTTGCTCTTAAATTTATGTACTTATGCACATTTTTATTGTCATTTACGTGTCATTTGAAGCCGTGATGTCTGTATTTCATGGCAGTACTAATAACATTTACCATAATTTGTGACTCTTTCCAGTTTCTAGTAAGTTTACAGAAGGACATTTTACCTTACCTAGATCATGGTCATTTAAACATGATCTTTCCTCTCCCTCTACCAGTCATAAATAAACACACTAGTTTTTGTAGCTGTAATATTGTATTGATGAGCTCTACCGGGCAGGGACCTCCTTCCTGCTGTGTCTCATACCACATGGCACTTACTCCCTGTGCATTTATATATATTTATTGTATTTATTAGAACACTTGTCCTCCCTGTGTGTAATTTTGTATTTTGTAAGATTATACAGCGCTGCACACCCTTGTGGCGCTTTATAAATAAAGTTATACATACATACATTAATGAAGTTACATTACATTATAAGGACTAACAGATTTAATATTTTATCCCAATTGTAATTATTGATGCATAATAATATCTAAATTATATACAGCAGAGATACTGGTGACCATTCTACAGTGATACACAATGTGTCCCTTTTGTTAAGTGCATGTCTCCTGCTGTGTTTGAGGTCTCAATTAGAAGATTCAGATGGCAGCTTGTTTAGTCTGTTACATGGCAATAACTAATGTGCACATGGCGTTTCCTTTTTGTTTCTCAATGGACAACCTTGCATCAAGTTGATGGGTTGCAGGCTGGCTAATGCCATAGATTTTACTCAGATGCCCCCTCCCTAATAGAAGCAGAATAGGTCAACATGGCTTTGATGTTTTTTTTTATTACAGTTATATCTAAAAAAATTATGTTTTTAATATGGCAGACAGAGTCAAAGCAATCTGTAGTCTTTCTCTGGTATATTAGTACTCACATTTTATGGTTTAATTTTAAAATATCATTGCCTGCATTGCATCATTCTTAACAAAATAATTGACATTGTCACTGCATATTCTCTAATGCAGCCAGACCAAGGATCCATCAGTAAAGCCCCCTGGGATTTATGAAAATATTTCGCTTCTTAATTCCTAAAGAAAATGCCTGCAGGGATTAAGCACAATGTCCCTTTAATCCTAAACCTAGTTGCCTAGTAAATATAACTTATACAAGGTAAACCTAATGCTTAATATATAATATAACATTGTAATTGTTGACTGTGAACCATACTTGTGATAAAATTCTGTGATATTACAGAATACCTATTCTGCAAATACTGTACATGAATACCCACTGCAAATTATCTGCAAAAAGAATATAAGAAATTGGAAGATCTCTTCCTTTTAGAATAGCAAAATGTTGTTACCTTTTAGGCCACTGCTATTCTCTACATGTACAAAATGTATGTACTGTATAAGGCCTATGCTACAATTTTTTGTTAACATATTTTTAAATGCCTTGATAAAACAAGGAGAGTATTGGAGTTAGAGTTCCACTGCAGCCTGTTAGACCTTACAATAGACTGGGGCATATACTGTATATAGCAAAGCATATGAAGATTACTTATATGCCATCTGGACAGTTAGGTGAAAAAATTAGTGCTTCCTGGTGGCAAATTGAAAGACAACATTATTCTTCTGACCCTTGACTTTGACCAAGCCATACAGTGTAAACATACATTCTATAGTAATAAAACTTGACTCCTTTACTAGAAAAGAGCAAAACTCAAAAAGATCTTGCATGCTGCTCCATGAAGACATTGTTGTGCTTCTGAAATGGAGTACAAGGACTTGTGGCTACTCTGAATGCAAAACTGGAGATGGGGTTCATTTAGAGTGTGTAAAAAGGGGGATGTAAAGGAGGTCATAAACATCTAGGCAGGAATTAAAGACAACACTGTGCCCTGTGATCTGGAGCAGGATGCAGAGGGTAAATGTAGAGAAGGTAAAGGCTACATGAAAGGAATCTCTGAGTAAATGGTGTATGATGAAAGCAAGGGATGGATTTATAATAAGTCATTTTTAAAAAAATACAGTGCACTGATATCCAGTGACACAAAATGCTTCAGGAGGGAGTGGCTAGCAAGGAGTATTTAAAATGAAACTGCCATGGTACAGGAAGCCCTGAAGCTATAAGCGCAGGGGCTGCATGACAAGGGATCCGAATGACCAGCAGCCAGATTACACTGGTTTATGTTTAAAGATTGGCAGAATCAGATGCAGCTGTGATTGGGTGAGAAGCAATAAGTTAAGGTGGGAAAAGGTGGGCTGGAGGTGGAGAAGGATAGGGATGTGATGTCACAAGAGAAGGAGTTCACTTCCTATCTTTTTGAACAGGTAGAGACATCCCACCTACCCTCCCCTCTTTTTTTGCATATTTTGTAAAATGCCAGGATATTCTCTTCTTTATGCTCTCATATTATCTATTAATAACAGAATGTGAATGTTTTCCTATATGCATTACATTTTACAGTATAAATGTGAGAGTCTGCATGGTATTATTTATGTTAAATTAAAATCAAATCCTTGATCCAGGGAATTTTCCGATCGCCAGGGGGGGGCAGGAAGGAATTTTTTCCCTCTTGAGGCATAATTGGCATAGGCTTCAGGTTGGGTTTTTTGCCTTCCTCTGGATCAAAACATTGGCTATATGGTAATGTATTGTAAGTTGTATCTGTCACAGCAGTGGTAGGACCTTGCCAGAGTACTGCACAGGAAATTTTAGAAGAGGGAGAAAGGAGCTTCTCTACTTTGACTGCACGGCGTGTTGATTGATACAGACGCTACTACTGCTTGTGCTAGGTGACAGCCTGCTTGGATTTCCTATCATCGAGACACTGCAGATCCAGGACCGGCAGCAGGGCTGCTGAACTTCTCTCATGGTTGGTAATGCAGCTCCTGCTGGTAGCAGAGTTTGGGGCCATCCTCTCTGTAGGTAGAGGCAGCCTAATACTCAGGGGTGGATATTAGTGATGAGCGAATCTATTCCGTTTGCTTCGCCAATAAATTTGTGAATCTTTTAAAAGATTTGCAAAATGGCGAAAATGCTGTGTGGGAAAAAAAATTGTCGCCCACGACTATTCTTTTGATGCCTGCGACTATTCTTGCGACAATTTTGGCTGCGCGACTATTCTTTTGACGCCTGTGACTATTCTTGCAACAATTTTGGCTGCGCGACTATTCTTTTGACGCCCGCGACTATTCTTGCGACAATTTTTGGGGGCACGACTATTCTTGAGACAATTTTGGATGTGCGACTATTCTGGCTTTGTATATTGCCTTGGGGTGAGGCTGGCAAGGTCCTATTTATTTGATAAAATGTAAATAAATGCTGTGGCCTCTTTTTACCCATTTCTGGCTCCTGGTGTTTTATTAAGGTATGTAACAATGGGGTTCAGAGGGATGGTTGAAAGTGAAGGGCAATTGAGGAGTCCCCTTGTCATGACACCTGTTATCCAGAATGTCCAGGGCCTGGGGTTTTCCGAATATGGGGTCTTTCTGTAATATGGAACTCCATTCTTTGGTATGTCTTGTAAAAAAATCATTCAAACATGAAAAAAACCCAATAATGATTAATTATATGTTAGTTTAAATAGTGTACTATTTTATAATTACAAAGAGAAAGGAAAAATGTTTTATATGTTATTTAATATGTTATTTGATTAACATGGAGTCTATAGGAGATGACCTTCCTGTAATTAGGAACTTTTTCCAGCTAATGGATCCCATATGTGAAGTATGTCCTATCTACTGGATTTTCTTTCTAAATTTGATTGTGATTCTTGCACCAGCACTATTAATAGATTCTCTATTCATGTTATTGTATATTGTATTCATATGATTGTATCCATATGTAGCATCCATAGTACATGCTTGGTTTCTTAAAAAAGCAGGGGGGTATGCCTGAATCTGTAGCCTAATTCCTGGGAACCCTCCTAGGTAAACAACTTTATTGATTTATGTTACCTTACTGAATATTGTTTTTCCAACCTCTCCTTTTTCTGCATTGGCTGGATTACACAAGAAGAAACCATGTCATTTGTTGCCAGGGTACATTTATGTTTTCCTTTGACAACAATGGCACCCCTAGTGATCATAAAGAGCTGCCACAAATGTTTTCTAGATCCATTAGGTTTGCTTCAGCAAACTGTTCTGTGTAGAGAGAAGCTTCTATTGGAACTCTAGACATTCTGTGCTCATAATATGCTTAATCACTGAACGTTATAATTTAATTGAGGTAAAATTATGAATAATAATCCTTACTTTATATAGAAATACATTTTCTGTTGAAGCTAACTGCATTACATTCTAACTAGTGTAACTGCATAGCTACACTGTATATTTCCAACAACAACATATTACTTTGAGCTATGCAGTGCTGACACAGTGTAGAAAGTCGTACAGTCAGGGAAAGCTGTCCATGTGTAACACAACAACATAACCCAGCACATAACAATGTCTTAACTTGAAATTTTTAATTTGTGTCTATTTGATGTAAGCTATAATTTACCCCTTGTGTGATCAGCTATCTGTGATGTAAATCATGCCGATGCTGGTGTCCTTAAATGGTTCAGAATGTCAAATAAAATATTGCTTTTACCTTGGAGAAAAATGTTGTTGAGTGGATAAAAAACAAGAAGCAATTCATGTGGATTAAAAGCAATTGTTCTGTTACCCTTAGCAACAAAATCTAGATGTGGCCAATCAGTAAAGTTGATATATTGTTTTGACATGCATATACATATTTCCAACATAAATAGCAAAATAGACCTAATAACAGTTAGTTTTAAAGGTTCAAACTGATGTCATTTCAATGTGTCATTTGGAAAAGTCACTGCAGACATGTTCCTTTTATCAAATGGATAAAAAAATACATACTGTGATGGATGTATGAGTGATAGCCATTTTGTAAGATCCGATGGAAATAGCAGTAATTATATGTTCATTTGCCCATTTTCTTCAATGTATGCATTTTAGCAATAAAATGCATTTTAAATTCAATCCTTAAGAAGTACTTCTAGATGCCAATTTTATTCCCCAGCATAAATAAATAAAGCCAGGACCCAAGGAAGAAGCCAAGATTATAATTTTTTAGAATTATTGTCCAGTGGCTTGCAAAATAAATATATTGATTTCAGCCACCAAAAGTTTATGTATATGTGTGTGTGTTTGTGTATTTGTGATATATTTAAGTTGCCACATTGCATAGTTTTTTTTAACTTTATGCTATAAATACCATAGTTTACTGTGCTATTAGACTGTTAATACCTATAGCATCAGAATATAGATTTTTTGCATTCAGATATACATGCACACACTTTTACTTTAACAATTACAATACAGCTGAAATATAAATCATCATAAAACACAATATTAGCAAAGAACAAAATGTGTAGATCTATGTGTACCTCGAGAGTCATTAGTTCGTGTAAGACAAGTGTTTCCTTTGAGAGAGTATTCAGGAAGAAGGCTATAATATTAATATAATATGAAGTTAAAGAAAAATTTAAAGGAAAACTTTACCTTCAGAATGACTAGCCAACAGATAATTTATATAATAAGTGACGTTAAAGAATTTTTATAGAGCCTATAATGTTTAATGGTGTAGGAGTGGCTTGTATATAACCCAGGTGACTCGCTATTGGCTTGATGAACATTAACAGCAATATGGTGTTAGTAAATGATTTAATGAATAAACAAGAAGAATCAGCAAGGTCCTAACAGAAACAAGTCCATATATTGGACCAGGCAGGGGCAGACAACAACAAGTCATTTGGACTGGCAAGAGGTGAGGATAGGGCAGACAGCAGCCAAAAGCAAGTTCATGAGACAGGACAGGGGTTAAACAAGGATATCAAGACAGGGCAGGAACAAACTCACAAACAGAAGCAGGGAGGGATGGGGAGGAAGGCCAAACAAATATGGCACAAAGATCTAACAAAGAGCAGGAGGAGGACACTGTCTTACATAGCTC